>NC_056572.1:33092717-33407717 GCF_018340385.1 Cyprinus carpio | reverse complement strand
TTAATAATGTTTAATAATAATAATAGAGTATACATACATGCATACATATTTGTATATAAATAAATAAATAAAATAACAATTTAATGAATAATGATTTAATTACTTAATAATATAAGGTATTATTAAATCATATTTTTTTATTGTTGAACTCTAAAAATCATTTAGTTTTATTCTTTTTTTAAAGAAAGTTAAAATAACTTACATAAAAATAGGTTTGTGGATTACATGTTGTTCAAATTGCCCTCTAAATGTATGTGTATTATCTAAAATAATAATAATTTTTAAAAAAATTAAATGACATGTGGCTCAATTTGTCCTCTAAATGTATACGTATTATCAATAATAATAATAATAATAATAATAATAAAATTGAATGACATGTGGTTCAATTTGCCCTCTAAATGTATCAATAATAATTATTATTAAATAAATAATGTATGTTTTATTGTTGTAGCCTAATAGTCACTTAATTATTATTGTGTCAAAATAATAATAACAACTCAAAGCTATGCAGAAGCACAATTAAATACATTTTATTTATAAATGTGTTGTATAAAAGCCGTCATTTATGGAAGGAAAATTGGTTCCCCTAAATCTGTGTGTATTGTATTGGAATTAACAAATATACAGTAAACAAAACTCCTGATTTTTTTTTTTTAAGTTCATATCTGACTCTCACATCTGTCTCATACCTGAAACATCCAGAGACCTCCTCCACCGCGAGCCTCCGCAGGTGAAGATGACCGCCCGGATGAACTCCCTGCCGCACAGCTTCACTCCGTACATCGGGTGTCCGTCTGTGGCCTGAGCGCCGCGCAGCAGCGCCGCCAGCAGGCCGAGTGTGAGAACTGCAGCTTTACACATGACGATGAGATGAGAGTGAAAGCTCTGAAAGCGTTTCTCAGTGGTCCTTTCTTGGTTTGAAAGATGCTCTAACCTCTCATCGCCGAGGTGTGTCTTTTATAGGGGCTCATGGAGCCTGCGCTGGTTGCGTGTCAGTCAGATTGACCGTGATAGCAGGGCAGAGACCTTTAGGAAGACAAAGGCCCGGCCCAGCGCCTCTATAATGAGCCTGTGCACCTCTGTGGAGGTTATGGCCAACACAGCGACCTTATCTCATCACTCCTGACCTTTTTGTCATTATACACACTGTTGAATCACATAATGTTGAATAAATAATAAACTTTCTTGCACACACTAATAAAAGTGCTGCACTTTCAGTTAGATGCATGCAAATACCCACATTATGGGTCTTTAGGATTCATAGATGCTTTTCTAAACCCAGTTTATTATATTTTACCTTAATGCCAAATTGTTCAATCCTCTGTTTTTAGCCTTTTTTGACATGCATACATACATACATGAATAATAATAATTAATATTATTATTATACTTAATGGGATAGTTTACCAAAAAATGAAAATTCTGTCATTAATTACTCACCCTTGTGTCATTCCAAATGTGTAAAATCTTAATTTATCTTCGGAACACAAATTAAGACATTTTTGAGGAAATATAGCTTTCTGACCCTGCATAGACAGCAACACAACTGACACGTGCAAGGCCCAGAAAGGTAGTAAGGACATCATCAAAATAGTCCTTGTGACATCAGTGGTTCAACCGTATTGTAATGAAGCTACGAGAATAATTTTTGTGTGGAAAGAAAACAAAAATAACAGCTTTATTCAACAATTTATTCTCTTCCGTGTCAGTCTCTGCGGCCAGTCACATGAGTAGCATGACGCACACCTGTGAAGATGCTGATGCAGGAGCCCATCTCTCTTAGTTCATCGTATGTATGATGATGCAAAAGTACTCAAAAAGTATTCTCGTAGCTTCATTACAATACGGTTGAACCACTGATGTCACAAGGACTATTTTGATGATGTCCTTACTACCTTTCTAGGCCTTGAACGTGTCAGTTGCATTGCTGTCTATGCAGGGTCAGAAAGCTCTCGGATTTCATCCAAAATATCTTAATTTGTGTTCCGAAGATGAACGAAGATCTTACAGGTTTGGAACAACATGAAGGTGAGTAATTCATGACAGAATTTTCATTTTTGAGTGAACTATCCCTTTAAGCAAAAATAATGTATATATAAACTGTTGATGAAACATTATATATGGTACACTTTGACCACAGATTCAGTTTTGTAATGAACAGAAAACTGTATACTATCATGCAAATCTGTTACATGGGAATAATTAAAATATAATAATCGACCCTGTGTGGGGTCATGAAAATAACATAAACCAAGACCCAGATACTGAGTAATTAGAGCCAGATTTCACATTTGAGGTAATACAATGCTACTGTCTGATTTCATATTCATATACCATAGAATGTCAATGAAACATCGTCAATAGACAATAAAGAGTTAAAGAACAGTAAAAATATGCAGCGCATGCTGGGTTAGCTGTCCTCTCGTGACTCAAGGTGCCCAGATGACATTTCAAACAGATAAGAAGAGGATATGGATGCGAGAACTGATGTGTGTGTGGTTATTAAGAGTCCCAGCACCTCAGAAACCGGCTCATGAGAGTATCAGCAAAAACCTGTTTCTTCATAATCATACAGTCATGAGATAAGCAAGTCTGGAGAATATGATTCACACACCTGCATTCACAGAGACAACAGCCCATGGACGAGCCGTCAGCATACGGGCTAATCAGTTAAAAGTCTGACCTCAGTGATTATAGTATTATTATCTTTAATATATATCCTGATGGTGCGACACTTCATTAAAGTATTTCAAAATTAGAAATAAAATGAATCATTTGCAGAATTGCATGCTCAAAATAATAATAAATTACATTTTTATTTATTTATTTATTCAAGGTACATTATTAAGACAATTTCGTGGGTGCATGATGCTGTTTTAAGAAAATTTTTAGGAAAAAATCTGGACATTTAGACAAAGTACCATGGTTTTGCCATTTAGATGAAGTAGCTTAGTTTGTTTAATATGGTAACGTTTAGTAAGGATAATAATTATACAAAAATAAAACACAGTTTTGATGCATTTTTCATTATATAAAAATTGTATGTAATTTATTAACGTGTACTTTTTATTTTATTTTTAACTGACGTCGAAACTGAGTCAGAGTTCAGCGTGACGTTTGATTGACAGGAATGTGGTCCAATGAATGAGCGCAAAGTGGGCGTGTACTTCTTGCGTAATAGTGTAACTCTGCGAATGGCAAGGTACGTTTGTTATAGACACTCTCCTTGTCCAATAACAAAGAGAGAAGGGCTTTTCCCTTGGCGAGACACAGCCAATCGCCGCCGAGCAAGAGGGCGGTGCTTAGACGGGTGGGTAGCAACAGTTGCCCCGGTGAGGACGAGGCGCCATAGTCACGGTAGTCGTGGCGACAAGAACCCAGCAACGAAAATCAACAACAACAATTTGCACCATTAAGAAAATAAAACTCCGCGCCAAGCTAAGATCATCCGGCAAGAAGCGAAAGGTGAAAGCAGCAACTTTATCTCACGCATCCTGCTCTTGTTTTGTGTTACAAGTGCCGAAGAGTGCCAGACACGATTTCCTCAGTTATCGCGCGCGGTTGTTATGACGATGTCAGATCTGCTCGAGCGCGACAAAATGGCGGGGTGTTGTACCGCGAGCGCGTGAGACTCTAGACTCGCTGTTGTTTGTTTTTATGGTGAGCGTGACGTCAGAAGTGTGTTCAACTGCCCTGATAACTGAGACGCGCGACTAGATCAGGATCAGATGTCAGAGAGCGACTTCTGACAGACAAACTACATCCGACTCTGACCTGTATTCGGTAGTCCGGTTCGCCGGAGTTTGTTTAACGCGAACGGCGACGGAATGCAAGCGTTGCGGTGGGTCAAACTCCCGGGAATTGTATTTTCAGGGGGTTAAAAACTTTGTTGAGGGGGTCGTCGAACAGTGTGCCAGATCAGCTCCAGGGCGGAGGGAGTGGTGGGCGGGGCGTGTTCGGGAAAGGGGCGTGGCTGACACATGTCTGTCCAGTTGTAGATGTGGATATATAACTATATGTGCGTATATAGACTTTGCTTTCAGCCAGAAATAATATTAAAACACACACATCTAAGAAATGTTACATGTAATATAAAATTATAATAGATGCTATATTAGTGATATTTTGATATATAGATGATATTTTGCCCTTAAAATCATAACACTGACTATATACTCTACATATGGACCATAGAGGGGGAAATAATGCATTACACAACATAAAAGATTCATTATGACAGTAAATGTTCAGCAGGATACGGTGATATTTTTCAAGTAAGTTTGTCAGCATATATGTTTGGGTAAATTGTTGAAATTATGTATTTTATTCAGTGTTGTTCCTTTAGGTGCTCTCGGTTTTATTTTCATGGAATTGTTTTAATTTTAATAATGTGTGTTATTCTAACAATACAAATATAATATATATATAAATATATCTATACATAAGAAATATAACATTTCTTATATTTACATATATAAGAAATGTTATATTTAATATAAACATAAAATAGATGGTGTATTATTGAGGCAAAATCGTGCATGAAGATAATATTTGCCATTAAAATCATAACTTTGAATATATACTCAACGTAGACCATAGAGGTAAAAATAATATATTACACAACGTAATGTTTAGTCAGATTACAACACAGGATTTATGATGACATTAAACGTTCAGCGAATCACTTTGCGTGTAAATTTCTGAGCGAATTAGAAAGTAAGCTGTGAATATGTGGTGGTTAACTGTTGAACATTTGTTTTTAGTTTTAAAGTGTTTAGAGTTTTGTCTTCGGGTGCTCTTGGTTTTATTTTAAAGGGATGATTTTAATAATGTGAGTAGTTCTTTTTAGGCTGTGTGACGCTGTGATTCTGATCAGAAGATTCATTGTGAAATTTTCCCTCTCTCTCACAGTAACTTCATATGAACTAGCAGATACTGTCATCACAAGACAGGACACGCAGGTGCCGCCTGTTACCGCTAATTTAAGGAAAATGAGAGTACTGTTAAACAAGTTCAGCCAGCTCAAGGATTTACGTGCGTCTGACAGTCTGACATGCAGTAAACTACTTGAATGTATGCATAAGTGAGACAAAATGCTTGACTACTTTTTTTTTTAGCTAAATAATTTTTGTTATTGATAATAATAAAATATTCTAAATGCTCATTCTGTATTCAAATAATTATATAGTTATTAATGTAAACCAACAGAAATATGTCAGTGAATTTGCTTGGTAAACATAATGTTTTAATGAAAATTTGAGTCCTAATAAAGCACTATTGCTTTTATATAATCAGATATTAAAGGCAAGATGCTACAGGTGAATAGAGTAAAATTCCCCAGTTGACTAATTACATTAATCACATTAAGACAATTGTTTTGTGCTACAAGTTGTATGAAATGGTATGTTCAAATATGCAAATGCATGATCTAATAATTTAATTTACAGAGATCAGAACATTGGATAAAATCAGGTTCAAAATTTAGATAACATATTAGAGTTAAAGGGGTCATATGATGCGATTTCAAGTTTTCCTCTCTCTTTGGAGTATTACGAGGCAAGCTGTTCATGAATAGATAAGATCCCTTAAGTTAAAAAAAAGACTAAAGTCTCAAACCCAAAGAGATATTCTTTATAAAAGTTAAGACTTCTCCATGTCCTCCTAAAACGCCTTAAAACGCGCCCCACATGTCTACATCACTGTGTGGGAAGATTTGCATAACACCGCCCAGATGTTCACGCAAAGAAAGAAGGCGTTACTTTTCTCGCTGTAGTGTTGATGCTGCCGCTACTGTGTTGTGGAGACGAGGTGTGTTTTGTTGCAAAGTGAAAATACTTTGTTTGACCTTCCAATTGAGAACACAACCAGAAATCAGTGGTTAAGTTGTATTTACAAAACACTGTTCCAGAACAGTTCAACCCAAATATTCATGTGTGTGCAACACATTTTACGGAAGACTGTTTCCTGAACCTGTGAGAGTAGCCTACAATGCCGGCCGTTCTGACTCACAGCCTGTAAGTACATTTTCATATTTAAAGGATTTGCCACTGATGATTCAAACCGAGTTTTGAGCAGTGTAGAGTAGTGCTTGTTGTTTGTCGTTTCTCCGATCACAGATGCAGACATGGTTTTATGTTTACATGGCACGATACGCAACGTAACGTGTAAAAACACAGTGTAATTCGTTATTATAAGTAATTATGTCCCCACTGGATGCAACAAATGTCTTGTTTGTAATGGGTTTTATTGGTTTTGTCTCGTCGCACTGGGACACGCCATCACAGTATGTTAAGGGACGTAACATTTCCGTCACACGCTTGAGGTATTGAGGCAATCACAATGCACTGGATAGCTGGCCAATCAGAGCACACCTCGCTTTTCAGACCGATGAGCTTTGTAAAAATCAACACGTTTCAGAAAGGCGGGGCATAGAGGAGAAACAATCATAATGTGTTTTTTTTTTTTTTTTTTTTTTTTTTTTTTTTGATTCTTTATTTCTTAATTTAGATTTATAACTATTTACAACAAAGCCCAAGATCCGCCCACATTCATAAGATACAGAGATAAGAAGGAAAAGAAAGAGAAAAAAAAAAAAAAAAAAAAAAAAAAAAAAAAAAGATAAAAAAAAAGACGGGAATCCTTGTTTAGAGGTATAACCAATACCTCTCAAGATTTCAAGAGGTCTGATAAAGTCTCAACAAGGTCCAACCAAAACTGTACTGTCCTTCTGGTGGCGCCATGCACTTTAGCTGTTGTACACTCCAACAGAGCAATGTCCAGCAGATAGGACATCCAAGTAGACGTAGCTGGGATAGATGGCTCAAACCAAAGTTTCAGGATAACCTTTTTGGCAGCAGTTAGGGCAGCAGACAAAATCCTCATCTGATTGACAGACAGTGATAGCGAGGAATCATCCAACAAAAGAAAAAGCAGCGGATCCTTTTGGCATAATGTGTTTTTTTAACCTTAAACCGCATAAACACATTTCATTACACCAAATACACAAAATAATATTCTTTTTTTAGCAACGTCATATGACCAACCCATTTAAAGATTTGTAGGGGATTTTTGAAAGCTCTTTTTATCACTCTATAAATCAGAAAATCCTGTCAACAATCCAGTCGGATTTATGTAGTACTGAAGTGGAGAAGAAACTCATTTTAAGAAAACAACCTTTAAAGATATGTATTGTAATTGAACCCTACAGACACAAATAGATTAAGTTAAGTATAATAAAATAAACACTTAAATGTTTTCTTTTCACTAGGGTGAAAGATGAAATGAATGAAAGCTAAAAGTCTCAAAACTGACCAGTGCATGGAAAATGTAATTTGAGTGTAACTGTGCAATAATCTCTATCATTAAAACAAGTAAAGAAGTGTAAATCTGTTTGCTCTCAGTTTCCTGCTGGGCTTAATCCGCACTTTTCATTTCTGTTTTCAGAGGGATTTGGGCTGTTGTCGTCATGGCAACTTCAGGCTACACCGCTGAGGAGCTTCCGCCCTCCCAATCGCAAGGGGGCAACGTCACGACGGCCTCGTCAACCCTGCAGAAAGCCACTTCCACCTCCACGTCCCAGTTCCTTTCTGACATACAGAGCTCGCCGGGATCCGCTCCTTCACAGACGGCTTCTATCATAAGAGCACAGGCCACACCCCCTGTCACTCAAAAGAAAGTGGTTTTGACCACACCCCTTCAAGGAGCCGTGACAGCCGAGCAGTATGTGTCAAGAGAGATACAAAGCTCCGCCTCCCAGGCAGGAAACAGCCAGAGCGCCCAGCAGTACATAGTGGTGACCGTTACCGGTGAGCACTCGCACTTTACTAGATATGTGTGGACTTACCTTTCTCCAGTTAGGCCTGAAGCTGCAGAGCGGAACACTGGTTTATACGCATTGCGTGTATGAAAGTGTGTGTAATGCGATCTAACAGACACCTGACACTATCTAGGTCTCTCCCTGAATAGAAGGACCTTGAAATAAACACGCAACAGCAGCAGTGTGCATCACCTCCCAACACACACACACACACACACACACACACACACACACACACACACACACACACGTTCCCTTCTGCCTGTGCTTTTTATTTAACACACTCACACAAACACATACACACATTTTTTCTGATGACTGCACATCGTAACGCTCTAATTGGCAGCCGTTATGACAGCACTGCCTATTCAGCGTCCTCATTGTGTGTGGATGAACTTCTTACCGCAGCAGCTTTATTAACTACCGCAAATTTTACATGAGACTGAAGGACAAAACTGTGAGACCTGAAAGACCAAATATTGTGACCACAAAAAATTGCATATTTAAAGTTAGATTTTAAAAGTAAATATCAAAATAAAAAAATATGTAAATATATACACAAGCTTTAAAAAGTAAAAAAAATATTGTTTTATTCAGAAATGATGCGTTAAAATAATCAAAAGTGACAGCATAATTTTACAAAAGATTTTTATTCAAATAAATGCTTTTTATTTTTAAACAATTAGAATGATTTCCGAATAATAATAATCAGAAATGTTTCTTGAGCATCAAATCAGCATATTAGGATGATTTCTGAAGGATCATGTGACACTGAAGACTGAAGTAATGATGCTGAAAATACAGCTTTGATCACAGAAATAAATTACATTTTACAATATATTACAAAAAAAAGTGGTTATTTTAAATTGTAATAATATTTCACAATATTACAGTTTTTACTGTATTTTTGATCAAATAAATTCAGCCTCTGTGATCGTAAGAGATTTCTGTCAAAAACATAAAAAAAATCTTACTGACCCCAAATGAATGGTATGTATATTAAGTGAATTCATTCATACTATGCATTAAAATTTGTTCACATAAAATACTTCTGTATTTAAAATTCATTATCAAAACATCAACATTAATAGAAAATAAAATTTTCATAATTTTAAAACTAGATTTTTATTTAGATATTATGTCATATGAATATCAAAATAAAAATATACTTATAAAAATATATACAGTTTTAAATAATATATATATATATCAACAAAAATCAACATTAAAAAATAAAAAATGAATGCCGACAGATTAAAAAAATTTCTATATGAAAGTATAGGTTAAAATGAACTGTTTTTTATGTAAGTATATAATTTTATGAAAGTATATAGCAGGTGAACATATTAAACTGATGGATGAAAAAAGACAAGAGCAAAACACCTGTAGAAAGGATCCAGCTTAGAGCTGATCACAAGGATGGTGATATCAGAGAATAATTGAATTGAGTAGAGATAAACTGGGCATTCAGGACAATATACAGAAAGAAAACCAAGTAAGAAGCACAGGTCCTCATCCTTTCTTGAGCTTGATTTCTCCTCTCTCAATCTCTCTCTCAATCTGATACCTGTGTTTACCTGAGCGAGAGATTTCTCGGCCCATCTGTGGAGATTAATTGTTCAAGGCCGGCCCGTATGAGCCGGATATAAAGAGAAATGGCTGCATGTGTGTCTGTGTTCAGATCATGTTCTACAGTAGCTGTCTGTACAGTCTGGATGTGGTATACCGTAAGTGTGAGCGCTTGTTAAGAGTTAGAGCTGATTTTGATGGTTGAGTGTTAGTTGTTTTGGAATTGATTAGATTTTTATTTCCTCCTGGTTTTGTACTGAACAAATTGTGTCTTCCCCTTCGCACAGTAATTATTTCCTCTTTTCTGAGAGCGGTTATGTCATGTGTTTCCTTCTCATTTCTGTTTTCGGTCTCTTTATTTTTCTCTTCAGTGTGTCTTCCTCTCTTTGTGTGTGTCTCTCTTGTACACACACACACACATACACACACACAAATGTTCCTTTAAACTATAAAGGTTGTTTTGGCACATGCACTTGAGTTCTTACAGATACAGTATATTTTTATAGTTCAACCCAAAATTAATATTGTTAATCTTAAAACATTATGAACAATCCTGTTTCAATGATAGGCATCCTGTCTGATAATCATAATTTGAGCATGTTATACAGTAGTTTGATGTCTATACGTCTGCCTGTCTCTGTGTAGAGGGCTCTCTTCACTCGAATGACTCTGAATCGAATTCTCCTCCCGCGGGACAGACTGGTGTACCCACACAGGTAGTGCAGCAGGTGCAGACAGCACAGGTAATGCACACACTTCTGTAAACATATGTATCTGGTAGCTGTCAAAATCAAATGAATTCTTAAACTGTGAGGATTTGTTTTCAGCAGAGGTCAGTGGTTCAGGCCACAACCAAGAGTCAAAGTGGACAACTGGGGGTCAGCAACCTACACATCACACCTGAGGTACACACACACACACACACACACACACACACACACACACACACACACACACACACACACACACACACACACACACACACACACACACACACACACACACACACTTCATAGCTGCTTCAAGTAGTATGACATTATAATGTGCCTGAAAAATAAATGCGAGATCTCATCTACTGAAATGGGTTCTTCTTCAGTTATACAGTATATTTTTTGTGTAGCAGTTCAATCCTCAAACGAAAGTGTGCTTGCAGTATATTTCTTTACAAGGAATATCACTTGCTTTGATATTTCACTGTGTTTTTGCTTATTTTAATGACATATACACATTTCTAAGTGTGTTTTGAGTGCTCAAATATTTTTTGGGTATGTTATTGTGTTATTGTTCATATAATAATAATATGTGATTACTAGGAATAATTTGCAACAAAGAAACACAATGTTTTATATATATATGTGTGTGTGTGTGTGTGTGTGTGTGTGTGTACATAACAATTGCTAGATTTTTTTTAGCTGTTTTGTCATATAAATATCATAATAATAAAAAAAGGATATATATATACATATATATATTATTAAAATATCAACAAACAGCAACATAATTTACACAGCATATAAAATTAATACTGACATTAAAAAGTTTATATATAAATGTACAGGATATATATATATATATATGTGTGTGTGTGTGTGTGTTTAAATGTTATATATTTGTATACATGTTTGTTGATAAGTTTTTTTTCCTCAAAATATTACATAGTTGTCACTTACTTCTAATTGTCTAAGTATTATAATATTTTAATCTGTTGTCTCAGATGTGTAATAAGAAATATTATGGTAAATTTGGCTTTTCGTTTGTCCTTCAAAAACATCAGTAATGAGAATTATACAGGTGCAAATGAACATTAAAATTTGTGTTTGTATATTGTTTGGACATTTATATAATGAGTGAAACTATTATCAGCACTAAAATATAAAATTTCATTTCATGTATTTAAGTACAGATTTAGATTTGACATTATATAGACATGCTTTGTGATGTTCCCCCTCATATCTGTCTCTGATTAAACTGGCTTTTAAAAGTCTGATGTGAAACTGCTGTTTGTTTGTGTGTGTAGGTTCCTGTACAGCATGTTTACCCGAGCCAGTTTGTGGAGGGAGACGCCAACTACAGCAATACTGCAATGTGAGCATCAACACAGGCCCTGTGGTGTATATTTAGATTCTCTTTACTCCTTTCTCTGTATTTCTCCTTCTCTCTCCCTTTTCCAGTCGTTCCAGTAGTTACCAGTTTACAGACCCCTCCCTCTACTCTCAGGCCACGCCCTCCGTCACTTACTATGAGACGTCGCCCACCACTGGCTCACAGGTCACGTCCACTGCCAGCTCTCAGCCTGTGTCTGTGACGTCCGGGATGGGCACAGGAGTGGTCTCCATGTTCTCAGAGGGCAGTTCGGGGATCACTGTGGTGGCTGGCGGGTCCTCGTCAGGAGTGGGCGGGGCAGGAGGCGTGGTTACCAGTGGAGGAGCGGGAAGTTACGTGATTCAGGGCGGGTACATGCTCGGCGGAGGGAACCAGAATTTCTCACACAACACACGTGCATCACCTGCGACTGTGAGTTTATTTGCTTTCACTGGTGGTACAGACTTGACCGATGCTTCAGATTTTCACCCGGAGAGAGTTTCACCCAGTGTTCTTATTCTTAACTTAATCTAATTTGTATAATTGAAATAAAGAAGAAATAAAATAAAAAATAAAATGTAAATGTAATTATTAGAAGAAAAACTTAAACTTTAGAAATTTAAATGAAAATTAGAACTGTTGCCGGGGCAACTAACTGAAATAAAAAAAAGTTTTAAATACAAAAATGACTACAACTGTAATAAAATAAATTAAAGCTAAATATAAATATAAAAAAAAAAAATTCAAAGACTAATAAAAATAATTTAGCACATAATAATAAAATATAAATATAATCTGAAATAAAATATAATAAAATAATAGTAATAGCACGTAACAAAATTACTAAAACTTAAGAACTAAAATATAAAAATAAAGCAATTTAAAAAATATGAATAAATACTGGTTATATCACTGGTTTCACCAGCAAAACATGTGGTAAAGAGGAGTTTTTGAATGTGATAGTCAGATAATTAACACCTGCGGTCTCCTGTCTGTGCTCAGGTGCAGTGGCTGATGGATAACTATGAGACCGCTGAAGGTGTGAGTCTTCCTCGCTGTACTCTCTACTGTCATTACCTCCTGCACTGCCAGCAGACCAAGCTGGAACCTGTGAACGCCGCCTCCTTTGGCAAACTCATCCGCTCTGTGTTCATGGGCCTCAGGACAAGACGTCTCGGCACCAGGTACAAGCACACTGTCCAGACCAGTTGTGACATAATAAAGACTCAAGCCACAACAGGCAATATGAAACATTTAGCTTTATTTGTGTATTTATTGTACTGGGTAGCTCCACCCACAGTGAAATCTCATTGGTCCAGAATCTGCTCCACATAACTGTGAATTAAACATAAATTGTGTTCTGATTAGCTGTGATTGTATCACGTTGTGCAGGACTTGTTTTATTTGCCAGAATTTTAAATTGAGCATAAGCCCATTTGAGATGCGTTTTGTATTCAGTAAGATGTGCAGAAACTCAATGGAAGAATATTTACCAAATAGCTTCTTAGAAAAGTCAAAAGTCTTGCGACTGAATGATATGCATCTCAAAAAGTAGATTATTTAATTTTACCTTTAATAAAGGCATCACTACAATTTTACACTAATTTCCACTGATTTCTGGTGATTTTGTTCTCTTGAACAGATGGGATTGAAACGAAGTCACATTTTCTTTAGTATTTCAAACTTTACTTAAAGTACTAAAAAAACTAAAACTATTAATAAAAAAAAAAAAAACTAAAACTATTAATAATAAAAAAAAAAACTATAGATGTGTAAAAAAAAAAAAAACTAATGGAGAAATAAAATAATAATGACAAAAACGATGATACTAAATGAACACAGGCTAGAACAGGCTAATATTAAAACACCTGTGTGCGTGCGTGCGTGCGTGTGTGTTTCAGAGGGAACTCTAAGTATCATTACTATGGCCTTCGAATCAAGAGCAACTCCCCCCTGCACAGACTGGTGGAGGACCAGCAACACCTGGCCATGAGACAACAGCCGTTCTCACAGAAACAGAGGTGTGTGTGTGTGTGTGTCTTGATGATCACTTGCTGTTGATAATTTGATTGACAGCCCTCATCTCTTGATAAAGGATAAAGCCTGTGCAGAAGGTGGAGGGACTGACCAATGGAATGGGCTTGGGGGCGGGGCATCAACAAGGGGCGGGGTTGTCTGATATCAGCACCCAGGTTCACCAGTATCAGCAGTTTTTGGGTAAGACCGACACAAATCAAACACAAAAATGTATGGGCCAGTGTTAATTTTGGCAGGCGTTTTTGATTTAGTCTTAGTCTTAGTCTTGAGACGAAAATGCTTAATAGTCTTAGTCACATTTTAGTCATTTGAGTCTTTCATAGTTTTAGTCGACGAAAAGTCATTGCATTTTAGTCAACTTTTAGTCACTACTTTTAGTCAATAGTTTTAGCCAAACTGTAGTTACCAGAATTTATTTTGGTAGCGATTTTATATGTAGTTTTCAAATTAAAATAATAATTAATTCTTCTCTCTTTAGACCAAATCAATTAAGCTTATAAGAAATTTGAATCAAGGACTGAATTTGGAAAATCTTGAATAAATTATGACAATTTAAATTTTTGGGTGAACTTTTTTTTCTTTAAGTGAAAAAGGAGCAACTTATAAAAATAGTGTATATATATATATATATATTAAAGAAGCACAATAAGACACAAAGACAATAGAGATACAAATTAAACTCATTTTTCAGATACTGTAGGTTTTACTTAACATGTTATTTATTTAACATCTTTTGTTGGTTAACATTAATGACAGATAGGTATTTAATTTGGAATGCTGTCCTTTTAAGACGGAAGGCATGCATGAAATACTGACACACGTTCAGTTTTCACACACCTGTTCACGTTCACTTAATCCATAACCTACTGTATTTACGTGAGATACTCTACACGATAAACATTTGGACTGCTGTGTGTGTATTTGAGCGTTGAGAACTGATCACGCGCTGTATATGAGAACTAAGGAAGTGGAGCGTGCGCGCGCGCGACAGAGAGAACACTTCTATCAGCGTGATTTCGCCTATCCCGCCTTCACTAACTTTAAGTTAATCGACAACGAATTGTGACTCCCGGGAAAAACGGGACTTCTGGTTACCTTATCCATACCCCTTCGGGTGCTGAGGCCATTGTTTCAGATCGCTAGTTCGCGTTTTTGTAGTCTATCCATCCACCGCGGCTGCTATACTGACTAGATATGCAAACGCCCCTTATCCGATCGCAATCCAATGACAGGGACGCACATTTTGAAAGACAAAAGCCTATAGGATGCATTTTGAATGTCTGGTAGTCCTCAAATAACATTATAGTCCAGTCTCGTCTAGTTAACGAAAACGCGGCATAAATTTCGTCATAATTTCGTCATCAGATATTATTTTTAGCTCGTCAACGTCTCGTCTTCGTCACAGAAAAAATGTTTGTTAACGAATATTTTTCGTCGTCGTCTTCGTTTACGAAATTAACACTGGTATGGGCACCTCTCTCTTTTGGACATACAATCTTATTCTACATCAACTTTTTATACGTGTGTGTCAGATGCGTCTCGCAGTCTGGCGGAGTTCCCTGACGTCAAAGATGAGGGTATACCTCTGCCGGATGGACTCCTTCCTCAACACGTACACACATATCAGCTGGTCTACAGAGAGCACTGTGAGGTGAGTATGTGTGCGTGTGTGCTGGATGTCAGATGTGTGGTCATTTTAGTGTTTTGGTGAATAATGTTTGTGTGTGTGTTCATAGGCAATTCTGGACGTGATGGTAAACCTGCAGTTCCCTCTTGTGGAGACGCTGTGGAAGAGTTTCTGGAGGTTCAGTGAAGGACAAAGCGGTGACTCGGATACCCTCGACCTGTGAGACACATTGTCTTAATGCACAGTCACAAGTGTTGTGTTGTTGTGTTGTGTCTCACCGCTGTCTCTGTCTCTACAGTCATGAGGATTCAGAGAAGCGTTTGCCCAAGTCAGTTCTGGTTCTGTTGTGTAAATATGAGCCTATCCTGCACTGGACCCGTGAATGCGACAACTTACTGTATCAAAGCCTAGTGGAGATCCTCATCCCTGATGTCCTGAGACCCATCCCCAGTGAGTTCTACAACTCCACACAAACTCTATATAAACTCTATACGGTTACTATATAAACTCCTTCCCAGTGAGTTACAGCTCTTCACCAACTTGTTTCACAATGCTATACAAACCCGATGAATTACAAAATTTTACATACAAACTTTATATAAAAAATATCCTCAGTGAGTTACAACACTACTTCGTTCACTACTACTACTTCATTCCAATGTGTTACATCTCTGTACAAGCTTTGTCCTGTTGAGTTACAAAACTGGCTATGCAAACTATATATCATCCTTTTCTGACGTGCACAATGCTGTACAAACTCTTTATTAACTCTAGTCATAGCAAGTTACAAAATTCTATACAATTCCATTTAAACAACGCCCACAATAAGTCAGACAACTATATAAGCGCTATCCCAGTGTGTTAAAACTCTTCACCATCGTGTTACATAATGATATTAAAAACTAATAAATTACAAAATTCATATAAACGACTACACTCTATACTCTATACAAACTTTATATAAACTCAGTGAGCTACAACACTATACAAACTCTATATGCACTCCATTTCAGTTTGTTACAACCCGAACTCTATATCATCTCCATCCACAGTGAGTTACACAATTCTGTAAGACAACTCTATAAAACCTTACACAAATTCACAACTCCATGTATGTAAACAACATTCCCAGAGAATTATACAGCTCTATATAAACACCACTTCAGTTAGTAACAAAACTCTACACAACTCTATGCAAAATGTATATAATCACTATTCTCAGTAAGTTAAACAACTCTACACAAACTCTATAAACACAATTTCATCTGGTTACAAACCTTTTATATATAATCACCATCCTCAGTGAGTTATACAGTCCTACACAATGTAATGCAAACTCTTTATAAACTCTAGTCCCAATGAATTATAAAATTCTACACAGCTCCATTCAAACTTTATAAAAACTTCACAATCATGCACAAACTCTATACTGACTTTTAACTCACTGGGATGGTATTTAAACTCTACACAAACTCTACAGAAACTCTATCCACAGTGAGCTAGACAACTCTTTAAGACTTCACAGTTCGCACAAATCTATATAAACAACATCCCCAATGATTTACACAACACTGTACAAACTCTATACAAATTCTATATCAAATCTATTCCCGCTGAGTTACAAAATCTACACATAGCTACCGAAACTTTATTCAAAAATTTATACATGCACAACCATGAGCTACATGGCTATATAATTTTGCACTCTCTATACAACTTGATATAAACCTATAAACTCCATAACTGGTAAAATGCACAATTCTGAAAAAGTAAGTTGCTTCACTCTATGCAACCATACAAAGATAGCGTAAATTCTATTTTAACTTCATGCACTTCAACAGAACTCTGTACAGCTAAAGATTATCATCACTTTCTTATCGTTAAGGCACTTTTGTTGCAGCAAATGACCATGAATGTAAATAAAAACCATACTTTAAATGCAGAATTTGAAATCAAGTCTTGTTGTCTTTATTTAGACTCTTTCTATTTCTTTCTTCATGCAGGTGCCTTAACTCAAGCCATCCGTAACTTCGCTAAGAGTCTGGAGAACTGGCTGACCAATGCCATGATCAACATCCCGGAGGAGATGGTCCGCATCAAGGTCTGAATCACACACAGATTTCCTCTGACTCCTCTGTCTTTGGTGTGGTTATGCTAACATGTTGTGTTGTGTAGATTGTGTGTGCCGGAGCGTTCGCTCAGACTCTGCGGCGCTACACATCTCTCAATCATCTGGCTCAGGCGGCCCGCGCCGTCCTGCAGAACACGGCTCAGATCACACAGATGCTCAGCGACCTCAACCGCGTTGATTTCACCAATGTACAGGTAACACAGCTCGCTCTGTTCATGTCCTGTCATCCTCAGATCTCCCATCAGTTTTTAATTTACGTGTGTGTGTGTGTGAGTTTAGGAGCAGGCCTCGTGGGTGTGTGGCTGTGAAGATGGTGTGGTCCAGCGGCTGGAGCAGGACTTTAAACTCACCCTGCAGCAGCAGAACTCTCTGGAGCAGTGGGCCGTATGGCTGGACAGGGTCGTCTCGCAGGCCCTGAAGCCATACACCGGCAGCCCGGCCTTCCCCAAAGCAGCCAAACTCTTCCTGCTCAAATGGAGCTTCTACAGGTGAGAGTCCCACTTATTCCCCACTGTACACTGCATATTAAAGTCCCCATGAAATCAAAATTGAATTTCTTTGGCTTTTAGTTTGAATATGCATTGACCACAAGCTTAACCGATGGCTCTGGCCAGGCTGTGATATAAACAAAATGCTACTGGCTATTTAAAAAAAGGGGCGGAGCTGCTCAATATGTCCCGCCCGGTCTTCCTGTTTCCGTTGAAATACGTCAACGCATTGAATAATGCTGCACGTTTCAAGGCACTTCAGTATGTGATCAATGCACATTACGCAACCGATCCAATTTTGTGGATAAAATCACTTCACTTTTGACAATCTCATGAAATAATGAGTCAAAAAGCTAATGCCAAACCCTTACTGTGTCCTGTTAGGGGTTTTAGTGCGTCTTTAGTTGTCACATTGCAGTAATCTCACAGTGTTTGTGTGTGTTTTGTAGTTCTGTGGTGATCAGAGATCTGACCCTGCGCAGTGCTGCCAGTTTTGGCTCGTTTCATCTGATCAGACTGCTGTATGATGAGTACATGTATTACCTGATCGAGCACAGAGTCGCAGAGGCCAAAGGAGAGACGCCCATCTCTGTCATGGGAGAGGTACACGTACAAACACACACACACACATTGTCAAACAGTCATACAGTGATTTAACTTGGTTTGTTGTTTCAGTTTGCCTGTCTGAACAGAAGTCAAAGGTCAATGGATCCTGATAAAGGTAGGTACATAAACGCACACAAACACCTGACACTGATTTTCTTTTCCTACGAGTGAGTTTTTAATTGAAAAGCCTGGCAACTGCATAGCGATGCTCTAGCAACCACCCAGAACACTGTAGAATCAGGAAATATCATTGATCGTGTTGCACTGACGCTGCTGAGTGAATGTGTGTAGATGAGGAGGATGAGGAGGAGGACGACGAGACCGATGAGGATCAGGACATGGCCATCCCTGTAGTTGTGGGGGAGGAGTCACTAGAGCCGCCCACCAAACTCGCCAGAACAGAGCTCTTCAACACCAACAACAACAACACACCAAACTAACACACAGTCATTTCTGCTTCATCCGTTCAGACTGATTCACACTGACACTGTGGAAGCCATGACTGTATATGCTGAACTCGTTTCTCCGAGAGCCAGTTTGGCATTGAAATACAATCTTCAATTTTGCTAATTATTAGAGGAAGTTCAGTTTGAGATCATTTCCTGTAAACACAGAGAAACTGAGCAATCGTTTGAGTTTCCTGAGATGAAACCGCCCTCAGAGCTGCTGTATGATCTGATGAGGCTTTTCTAGTGAACGGTGACATTCATATGCCTTAATTAAGCACACACACTCACACTCACACACATATTTTCATTGCCTTCCCTTTCTTAAAGCTGCCATGTGTGTCATATGTCTTGGCTCTTAAAGTTACAGTTCATCTAAAAGTGAAACCATTCACCCTTGTGTCATTCCAAAAGTGTGTTCCATAGAAGAAATAAAGTTATGTAACGACGTTAGGGTGAATAAGTGAAGATGGACGTTTCATTTTTGGGCGAACCGTTCCTTTAAGAGTACTGTTTTGATGATCATTCACCCGCTCCATGCTGCCATAGAAATCATTCTTTGCCAAAGCCAATCATAGGTCACCTAGGCCTGTTCCTCATTAATATTCATGATCATTTAAGGTGTCGCTGTAAACCACAGCTGCAGATTTTGCCTTTCACAGCTGTAACACCACATGTCCTTCCATGCTTTTGACTTTCTTTTTTTAATTATAATGAAAATGATATATATATAATTGTTGTGCTTTAATCAGCTGTTCAGCTTTGATGCTTTGTGATTTGATGCTAAAGGATCAAACGTGCCTTCAGAGGATTATTCAATCTAGAGATCCATAAACGTATCAACAAATGTCAAAAACAATTATGAGAATGCATTATTTTTTCCAAACTTGGAATCTCATCAGGCCTCATTTGTAAAATAGAAGCAGAATCAATTTCGTGTAAATTGTAAAACCATTTTCAAACGTTTGGTTGAATGGTTTCCACAGATTGACGAATGAGATCCAGTGATCATTGACTTCACTGTATTAAATAAATACATCATGTGTTTATAAAGAGATTAATTTCATCTGTCAGTGTTTTTCATTTCACACAAATCTTTCATTCTATATCCACACAAATGTAGCTGAGCAAAAATGATTTGTTTCTAACAAACACTAAACACATTTATTAGTGAAGAGTACAGATGTGTTTCATGACGCTTTGGTACAGTTTATGAATATTCCGTATCTAATTATGGTGGTTTTGGCAGCAAATTTGCAGCTAGTGTGTCACCCTCAAGTGGTTATAAAAACCAAATCTGTATGAAATGATTCTGCGACAGTTTAAAAAATAAATAAATAAAAATGCTAGTGATGATTATGAATACTAATATAACAGAATTTAGCACAGGTTTCTATTCGTTTTTGATTATATATATATCAGAGTTTCTTTAATTGTACTATAGGAGTTGCTGCAAATGGTATGATTTTAGCTGTGTGAAATTATTCCAGTGTATGATTATGCTAATGTATGATATAGTTTTATGATCTTGTACTGATGAAACCATAATGGCCTTATTTGAAGTTTACCTGTAGCAGAAATCCATGTACAAATCTGTATTATTGTGCCTCAAAGTTCAGTGTCCCTTTAAAAAAAAAGCTTTTAAAAAAAATCATGCATTCTGATGTTTTGCGTTTGTTTCACACATGAAGTTCACTTATTTTCAGTGGTATTGTTTACTGAAACTTATCAAAGTTTGTTTTTGTTAACTGAAATAAATCTGAAACAAAATATACATTTTAGATGAAAAACTTCTTATGGTAACATAAAAAAACGTAAAATGTTGCCTTAGAATTGAACTGAAACATTTTTAAAACTAGAACTGGAAAACTAGATAAAAATATTTAAAATGTAAAAAAAAAAACTACAACAAATTAACATAAAATTAGAAAAAAATAAAGCTAATTAAAAAATATAATAAAAAAGTATTGTGTGTGTGTGTGTATATATATATATAATATTAAAATAAAACTGCTCACTTTGATGAAATGAAAAGTCATAAAACTGGTAAAGTACTGAAGGAATATTTAATTTGATCAAAAATAAAGTAAAATAACATTGCATAAAAACAATATTTTTGTCCAGTCCAGCTGTGAGGCCACAACTAGTATTAAAAAAAGTGGCAGGAGGGGTTGACAGCTTCTGATTGGCTGATGACACGATCTAAACGATGTAAACAACTGCATCCTGAAACAAACAAAACAAATCAACCAAACAAACACAGATAAACCCCAAAGCAATGTCCCATTTCTGTCCAAGAAAACAACCTGTTGCACTTTCCAATTTTAGGGAATTTCAAACAGAAAAAGAACGACTTCAAATCATTACACTAGCATCAAAACAAGTGTGTAAACGTGTGCAAGTGTAACGGAGACAGATGTTCAGTTCTGTTTTGCCTCAGGATGGTGATTGTTGATGTGTTTCGTAAAATGATCCCAGAGTGTCCCGCGCTGTCGGTGTACAGATGGGACTGAGCACCGTGGATCTGCTCGGCCCAAACGTATAATCTGATCTGAATAATCTGCTCCCACACAATCACACAGATACACGCAACAAACACAAGAGAAACACTGAGAGCGGCTGCGTTTGGACTGACACGTCATCCGTCCCACAGCAGAGCAGCACTGAGGAGTGTGTGTGTGTGTCGTCTCTCACAGGATGATCCACGTGCCTCTGTCATTATCAGCCAACACCTGAAGAGAAGAACCTGCAATCAGCAGAAAAAAAGTCACAAAAGGTTACAAAAGTTCTTTTTTATTCATCAGTGAATCCTGAAACTAAATATATATTAGTTTTATACAAATATATTAAGTGTTTTGAACACTGATAATCAGAAATGTTTCTTGAGCATCAAATCAGCATATTAGAATGATTTCTGAAGGATCATGTGACTGAAGACTGGAGTAATGATGCTGAAAATTCAGCTCTAATCACAGAAACACAATATATACACACAGAAAAGAAAATAGAAAACAGTTATTTTTAAATTAGAATAACATTATTGTATTAATGTTTGTGCATGTGGGTCTAAATCACACCTTTATGCAGAGCCTCGTTGGTCATGCGGTTGATGTAGCGCGAGCTGCTCTCGGGAACGAGCCACCGCATGACGGTGTTCACACATGACTTCCTGTAAGAGCTCCAGACGCTTCCACTGCGGCAGAAACAAACACATGACAACATCTGAACGAGGGCAAACACACGGACAGCACAGGCCATGCATCTGAAGGTCATTACCTGGTCTGACCTTTGACCTCAGTGAGGTCACTGACACCGACTGTACGACACGCTCCAGTGTTCAGATCCCAACTGACCTGCAGACTGGAGTGATACGACTTCGGTCTACAAACACAGACAGAATATAAAGTATTGATTAACGAGCATTTCATCATGTGTGTGTGTGTGTGTGTGTGTGTGTGTACCTGCAGTGCTCATCCTCACAGTTAGAGAACGCCAGCAGCAGCAGCCCGATGTTTATCACCACTATATTGGTCTCCGGGCAAACCTGTTGCCATAGAAACAACAGAACACATGCAAATTAGAACACTGCACCAATAAACATTCCAGTCATCTTTTTGTCTGATTTTCAAATACAGTATTGTTGTGATTCTCCTTGTAGCTGCTTGGAATGGTTGATGGCTTTTAATGCTTTATCAAAGACTTTAAAAATAGCTATGGAAAATGGAATGGAAAAAAATTCTTCCGAAACCAACATGCACAGAAAAAATGGGCAGCACTAATGCGTTCTGTAAACAAATCAGAGCAAAAACAAAACCCATAACACAGCAGCTCCTCCTAAAGAAAAATCACACCACCTCGAGGATGACGACATCATAGTCGCTGAAGGAGCAGAACTGGGAGCCCCAGTCAGCATCATTCCTGATGACCTCATTGATGAGATACTCGAAGTCCAGCGTCAGCTGCTCGACACACACACACTGAGAGAGACACACACACGAGTTCAAACAGCATGAAGCATTTGACGTTTATGGTATCATATTAAGGTCTCAGGCACACACCTGACCGCTGAACGGTCCCGTCACCAGCTGTAAGTTTTGGCCCTTCAGATCCGTCACAGTGAAGGGAAGCAGGACTTTATCATCCTCATCTCCTAAAGACAAGAGACACACACATTAAAGATTATATAGCAGTTCAGATAAGCTGTAGACAGAAAGTTTATCATGAGAACAGATGAGGAATGTACCACTCGGCTGCTCTGGCGTTCTGGCCTGCGGGAGTCTGTATCTGAGAGTGGTGTAGTTAACGTAAGCAGGCTCTGAGGAGGAGGAAGAGGAGGATGAAGGCTCATGAGCACTTGGAGACAAAGAGGAGACGGAGGAGGTGGATCCAGGAGACATGACTGTGTTACACACAGCTCTGTCCTCTGCCTCTGTGGGCGACACTGAACTTTGGTTCTGTCCTGAGGAGGAAGACGAGGGTCCCGGGACCTCTGCGTCTCGTTCCTGTCTCTCTTTCGTTCGCTTTTCCTCACTGTGGAATCGCTGAGTGTCCGTCTCTTCTTTCTCTTTGGCTTTTCTGTCATGTTCCGTCGCTCCAGCCTGAGCTCGGCGGAAAATGTCCGCGGCAAACTCTCTGGCCCGCACGGCCGCCTGTGATTGGCCAGAGGAGAGCGGGGTGGAATGGGGCTTCAGCTGTCTGAGGTCAGGTGACCCATGAGACGAGGTTGATGAGGATGAGGAAGGCGATGTAAGTCCAGCAGGAGGAGAAGAGGAGGAAGCATCTCTCTTAAGGTATAGAATCTGATTGTTTTGACCCTCCTGCTGCCCGTCTCCTTCAGAGACACAGACAGCGATTCACACATGAAAATTAAATATAGATCATTAAATACAAATACACAATTACTATATTTTAATTGAAAACACTGTGTAGATGGCAGCAATTAAATGTTAAAATAAATGTTCAAAATTTAAATAAAATATAATTTTTTTTATTGTTTTAAAAAAAGTCTCACCAAGGCGGCATTTATTTGATCAAAAATGAGTACCTGAGCAGAGGGAGATGGCGCAGGCCACCAGAGAGTAGCTGTTGTTGAGCAGAATCACCTGGTCTTTCTTCAGCTGCAGCGCCGGCTGGAACGTCGGGAACGGATAAACCACCTGATAGCGAGCGTTCAGAACGTAACCGTGCTGCAGACACTCACCACCTGCACACATGTGAATGGAGAAAAGTGTTTGCTTGCTAGGGACTGGAAAGGAGCAATTAGTCTACAGTAATAATATACTTAGTACCTGTGCATATGGTGGACACGGAGGACGCGGGGCAGCACTGTTTGCACGGTTGTGCGGGAGGCATTGAGGTGATGGTGATGTAGATGTCCCTGTTGTTCTCATCACTCATCATCATGTTCATCAGGGCTGAACTGGAGCTGCGTGTGCTGACAGATCACAGAGAGCACATGTTTAGATAAGCATCATAACCCAGCCACTGGCTCATAACAGACAG
Source organism: Cyprinus carpio (assembly GCF_018340385.1). NCBI lineage: Eukaryota > Metazoa > Chordata > Actinopteri > Cypriniformes > Cyprinidae > Cyprinus > Cyprinus carpio. The sequence continues at coordinate 33,383,410 of NC_056572.1, read as the reverse complement.
ACTCTTACTTAAAGCCGAAGATGACCAGTTTGGAATGATCATTGTGCCACTCGCAAACGGTCAGATAGAGATCGCTGTAGATGTCCTCACCCGCAAACAAACGCACATGATGCACCTGCAAAGACAGACTAAATCTGTCACATCGCTCTAGATGTGAAGAAGCTACAACTACAGACTGTATTAGTATAATATCAATTTCTTTGGTACTACACAATATTCACCTCTAAGTGATTTTTACATTTAAATTAAATCATTTTGCAGACAAATGAGGACAACAGAGGCAACCAAACCAACAAAAGAGCAACAATATATAAGTGTTGTGACACGCCCTGTTAGTCTAACACAGTACATGTAGCAAGGGTTTTTATAATAAATAAGAAGTAGACAGAAAAGAAACAGAATAGATAGAGCTAGTGTTAGAGGGTCAGTATATTATTACTTTCTTTATAACAATAAAAAAGAAATCAAGTAGATAGAATAGAAATAAGATAGAGAGTGCTAGTGTTAGAGGGTCAATTTTTTTTTATAATAAATAAAAAGAAAACAAATAGATGTGTAAATAACACAAATATTATAGAATATTACATTTAATATTATTTTCACTTAATACAGTATTTAAGTTAAAAATACAGCAGATAAAGAAAATCATCATCATGGCAGGTTTGTAGATTGTGCACCATTCATTTACTATGGTAGTCATTTTGGACAGTGAAAATCACAGGTGTGACTATTTTTATTAACACCTTACCTTTAGCTTTTTCTAATCATGTTAAATAATTTTTTGAGTTCATATAGCAAGTGCCAAAGAAGTTTCGCACCATAGTAACAAAAAACATAAATAAATATTCAAAACGAAACATTTTTCGGTCTGAAATGACTGAAGACCACCTGAGTTCAAAGCACAGATAGGTTTGATATTGGGCTGTTTTACCTGTCTGAGGCGGCTGTGCAGGTTGAACTCCCACCAGTACAGGTGATAGGTGTAGAAGGAGAAGTCGTCGTCCTCTCCGCAGTCACTGGTGTAGGACAGCACGTACCGGCCGCACTTAGTGAAGCCCAGGAAGATGTGTCTGTGACAGCAGAGAGACAGACCAATCAGATACAGCTCCGAGATAACGGACGGGACCGACTGCATCCTCTCCTCACCCTGCTCTGAGGAACTCCTCGCTCACGATGGTCTTCAGCGGGACGCAGACGCGTGGAGGGAGTTTCCGGAAGAGCCGCTGAGAGAGCTGCCCATTCAGCTGACAGACAGACAGAGAAGTATTAATACAGAAATAGAGTAATACAAGTGGAAATATTAACCATAAGCCTGTTAAACGGGCTATTAGACTCTGTAGACAAAGCTACTTAAGTGTGCTTGGTTAAATATCTATGATAAAAGTCTATGATGGTTATGCTAACCAGTTATAAACACGTCTGCACTGAACACTACCTGACTGAGGCATTTCTACCATTCATTCATTCATTCGTGTTAATTATTTACCTACCTATTTTCATTAATGAGATTTTTTTTGGATGGAGACTGTCAGTTCAATGTGAATGATAGATGTCAGTGCAGAATAATGAACAATAATGTATTTTTGACCATTGATGGAGGAATCATAGTCATAACAGATTCATAATCACGTCAATTGTTTGTTGCTCTTGTTGCCCCAAAGAACAATATACTGCAAATAAAAACTTTCCATAGGTGTGCCCAATAAAAGGCTCGCATAAATGAAAAATAAACGCTGAGAGACACATAAAGACGTTTAATGAGGCTAACGTTACAGCTTAAAATGCTAATAACACACACATTATTTTTATCTATGTTACGCTCAGAGAGAGAAAACAAACATTTCACGCCATTAATACCACTTTTGGCCCAAATCCCCCCTTTGTTCCTACCCGCCCACGCGTGAGGAGCTTGACGATGTGATCTTTGTGTTTTTTCTGTTGTTTTTGTTTGTTGTCATCTTTCTCAGATTTCGAGCTGGGCGCCATTTTTGATTTTTGCAGCTCTTTGGATTTGCCCACAGTCCAGCATGACCAGCTCACCGATTGGCTCTGCGTTCTCAGATGAGGGCTCTGATTGGTCACTAACGTTGTCAATCAAAGAAACGAGGGCGGGCGTTCTGCTACATTCTACTTTTGCTCTGCATTCACCCAATCAACCCTTCTCATTTATGTTTACAATTAGTGCATATTAAGTGTTTCAAAATACTTGTTTGTAAATGAGTTCATATTTTATGAGGTTTCTGATTAGTCTGCTAATCTTATACATATTGTCAACGTCGTCTCAATCTATATAGTAAATTCTATGTATTTAATATTTTATATTCTATTCAATTTAATTTCACATTATCACTTTTAAGCACACTTCGGCAATGAATGAATACTAATAAAGGTTTTTTTTTTTTTTTTTTTTTTGAGTTGCCATTCTAAATAACACATTTGTGTCACACTGTCATATTCTCCTCCTGACTTTTTATTATATTTAGGTGAATTTCTCTGAGACCCTGCATGCCACAGGCTTTTTAGGAATATCAAATGTTTGGAGGTTTGATCATAAACACCTCTCCTGGTCTTTAATATGACTGATATTGAACTGAATTATAAAATGTAGCACTCTTAGGGAAACATGACAATATTTTGTAATGATCATTTAAATCTGGCTAATTTTCAAATTGCTTGTTAAACATCTCAGAAAAATGTTATGGCGTTTCAAATTGGAATATGACTTTTTGTTACGAAACAGGGCATCATTTTCATAAATGTCTTCTGCAGAAGACACCAGGACAAATCAGGCATTTTGAGGAGACACAACAATAAATTATAGATCAATATTCCCATGAAATATGAGATATTCTTATGAAAATGTTTCCAAATTATTACTCCTATTATTACACTTTTTTTCATTATGGTTTGCCCCAAGAATTCACACTGATATGCAGATTAGATGCAATCTATAGAAACATTGAATAAAATGGGAATACCAATGTATATGGATATTTTACCCACATATTGCATGAAGTAAAACAGTCTATCAAATCATTCTGTTATATCTTTCATGATATTGCTGAGAGTCATCTTTGTACAAAGTTTGGCTAAAATAGCCTGAAACCTAAAATTGGTGAATGAAAAAAAAAAAAAAAAAATTAGAAAATATAAAAAATAATTATATAATTATAATAATTAAATATTAAAAAATTAGATATTGTTTTTGCCTATACATGGCTTTTCATGTCTTTTTTTTTTTTTTTTTTTAAATAACTCAGTCCTGGTGTCCTTTACAAAGGACATAGAATACAATATGAATACAATATGAATAAAATATATTTTTTCAAAAATGTTTTTTCTCCATTTGTTTCTTATGCTCCATCCAATGTAATGGCATTAAAAAAATCACAAAACTTTTCTCTTTTTTCCTGGTTCTGAGGAGGATATTGTTATGGTATTGTTAAGACTTCTCATACCTGTATACCGCGGGGTGGAGGACTTTAAACCTGTGATCTGAAGGTGAGTCTCTTGAAACAGCTGATACATTAACGCTTGTGTGAAATCCCTCCCTCTCCTTTATGTCTGATGGGAGGTTGGCATTTTCTGAATATGTTATTTGTATACATGTAGAGCCCCAAGCCATTATTAAGCTTATTACTAATGTAACACATACAATACTATATAATTATATTTATATATTATAATTATTATTTTATAATTAAATTTAAATTTAAATTTAATTTAATTTAATTTAATTATAATTATATAACTATTAAATAAAAATTACTGTAACAGAAGTATAAATCACTTTTGATGCTGAGTTCAGTAACCGAATGGGAGGAATATCGCATATTTACTCCGCCCCCTAATTACAAATCCATAAGAGGCGTGTCTACTGGGCGTGTCTCTAAACGCCACAAGCAGGAAACATGGCGTCGTTGGCAGGTCGTCTCTCTCGGGCTTTTTTCAGTAGAACTACAGCAACACTGAGCCGCAACACTGGCCCAAAATCAGTAAACGCGACTTTCAGCCGAACTGCCGTGTCAACCACATCGGGGGCTGTCCTTCCTAAACCAGTTAAGGTGCGTGTATACATGTCTGAACGTTGCCGCTGGCTACTCCCGAAGGGACGCAGGAACCAGGGATGGGTTCCGTCCTAGCCAATGAAAATTTAGAGTGGCTTGACTGACATGACGAATGGCCAATCAGATTGTTGGAGCGGCACACATTTTATAAAATGAGGAAGTACTTCGTGTACGGTTGTTTATATAACATCAATTATTTAAAGACGTGTCATTTTAACGACTGTTTGTGGTTTTTTTTTATTGCGTGCTGTTGATACAAAAACATTTTTAAACGCCGTTTGTACAGTTTTCGATCAGCACACATATTATTATTATTATTATTATTATTATTATTATTGTTATTGTTATTATTATTAGTTGTATAATTTGATCTACTTCTGTCATATTTGTGCAGGTCCCGCTGGGTCTGACCCGCATGACTATAGTGGTGGTTCCGTTCCTGTATGTCGGTAATCTGATCAGTAAACATTTCGCTGCTCTTCTGGAGGAACACGATATCTTCGTCCCAGATGACGACGACGATGACGACTGAGCGCAGGTACACGTAGTATATCAATTTAATTAAAGTATCTACTGTGTATGACTGAGCGTGTGTGGTTTTTAGAGATCCCTGTTCTTGTTCTTTCAGTGCATGTTTACCTCCAGCAGTCACTCCGAGGGGCTGATGCAGACAGGATATATTTATGCAATAATAAAGATTGTCAACACATTTGTGTTTTCATTCCTTCATTACACTAACCATGTCCATAAGCCAAAGTTTGATGCTGTTGTTATGTTTTTAAAGACAATATGACTTGAGGCTGCCCTCAGCAGTTGCCTCTCTTCTGTTTAATAAATTTTGGGAATGTCAGTTACTGGTGTGTTTTTGTTATATATGTAACGTGTGTGTGTGTGTGTGTTTTATTGTACATGGTTTATCTTGCAATCATATTACATTGAAATTCATAAACTTTCATACACGTCCAATAGATGCAAGTTTTTTTTTTATTGCATTTAAATTAAAATACACCTTGTTTTAAAAGCCTTCAATATTTATTCACTTTCAGCACCACTGTAGTTTCTAATCAATAGGATTTTTTAAAAAGAGCTATACATAACACACAATATCCTGTATATACTGTATTTGTCCGAATTGAGATGGAGAAACCAGTGCACCCCATCCATCTTATTTGACCTCTTGTTGTGTTCTCATTGGTCAGTGTTGTTGCTTAGGAGACGCCCCTCCTCCAGTGCAGCATTAGTGAGTTTGAGCTGTTCTTTAAGTGCATTGATGTCTCTGTCACTGCGGCCCCGTAATTCAGTCAGCTCAACATACACCTGCTTGTAGCGCTCGCTCAGTACTTCATTCTCCTGCAGGCACAGTAGAAATATATATTAATTCTGAAGAATAGTTATAAACACAGTTTGTGTACATTACCATTCAGACGTTTGGAGTTGGAAAGATTTTATGAAAGAAGTCACATCTGCTCACCAAGACTGCATTCATTTGACCGAAATATAGTAAAAAAAAAAAACTAAAATTGTGAAATATTATTACAATTTCAAACAAGTGGTTTGTATTGCAATATTTTTTAAGATGTATTTTATTCCTGAGATGCAAAGCTGAATTTTCAGCATCATTACTCCAGTCTTCTAATGCTTTTGTGGAAACTGTGAGTAATGTTTTTCTGGATTCTTTGATGAACATAAAGTTCAAAAGAACAACACTTATTTGAAATAGAAATCTTTTGTAACATTATACATTTCTTTATCGTTACTTTTGATCAATCTAATGCATCCTTGCTGAATAAAAGTATTAATTTCTTCAAAATGCAAAAATCTTACTGAACCCAAACATTTGAAGTTTGATCTATTACGTACACTTTCTTGTTTCTCTACAGTAAGACTAGGAGCATGTATGAAGAAAGTGAATAGTATTCATTTAGACTAAAAAACTGTACCTTAGTAAGAGTTTGGACCTCTTTTCTGAGACAGCTGATCTCCTTGTGTAGAAAATCCACCTCGCTCTCCTTCACCTTCAGTAACATCTACAGACGGACATGGACATGTCAGCATAACAATACTCCATCTACAACTTTACAATTCTGATACAATTATTTTTCACACATTAATAAAAAATTGTCATATCACTGGGACGTTGAAAATGAAATGGTGACCAGTCACAGCACTTAAAATATTCTTTTTACCCCATGAATAGGAAAAAACAATGCCAGTTTTATTTTTCAACACCCACACAAGTGTCATCAGAAATAATGTATTAACCACCCACATAAATGGACAAAGATAACAGATTACAGTTAATTTAGCAGGACAAATGAAGGTAAACTGAGTCTCTAGCTGCAAAATAATCTGTATATTTACTGCTATTTGCTGGAGAAGGTTTAAGGTCAGTTCACTTTGATGATCAGTAGATGGCAGTGTTTGTCCGAGAAACACGATCCCTCGCATCACATGCCCCGCCCCTGATGACATCATCAGCCTCCAATACAACTCCAGAACAAGCCATGCAGCTTTTACAGTATGCATTATATGTACTGTGCAGAAAGTCTCTGTATGTACATAGTGGAAATCCCGAATTAACAATTGCATTTGCCAAAATCTGACATAGTTTTAGCTGGTTAGCATGGTCCAATTAGCTAACTAATTAGCTAATAATGATGTTGTAATTACACCATCTGGACCCCAAAGGCATCTTCATTCTCACCTATTTCTCAGTGACCAATAACCCTACATTCTGTGTACAATCCCCTCTTCGTACTGGAAAATGATATGTTTGAAGACTAAATATCACTGTTTTCTTCTGGTTTGAAGACAGAACAGGAAGTGCAGAGGACTTTTATTTAGGGTTATCTCAAAAGAGGCATCGGAGTCAGAGATGACAGCCTTCTATTTCTATCAATGTTGTAATGTAATTTCACCTACGATCTGGGATTTAAAATATTTTTGTGGATTATTTTTGGACACAAAATGGAGGATTATAGGATAAGGGAACAAATTATTTGGTGAGATCAATCTTTGTGTTTTTCCTGTTTTTGCATCTCTTTTAGATTTATACAAAAATATAATCGGACAATATTTGGCAGAGATACAACTATTTGAAAATCTGGAATCTGAGGGTGCAAAAAAATCAAAAAAGTGAGAAAATGGCCTTTAAAGTTGTGCAAATGAAGTTCTTAGCAATGCATATTACTAATCAAAAATTAAGTTTTAATATATTTACAGCAGGAAATTTACAAAATATCTTCTAATGATTTTTGGCATAAAAGAAAAATATATAATTCTAAAACATACAATGTTTTTTTTGGCTATTGCTACAAATATACCCCAGTGACTTAAGACTCACAAATACAGAAATATTGTGAAATATTATTACAATACAAAATAACTGTTTTCTATGTGAATATGTTGTAAAATGTAATTTTTTTCCTGTGATGCAAAAGCTGAATTTTCAGCATCATTACTCCAGTCTTCAGTGTCACACGATCCTTTATGTGATGATGATGATGATGATAAGTTTTAACTTACATTGATTATAATATTCTAATATGTTTGTGAGATGCACTTTGCATGTCCATATAGATTTAGATATATCAAGGTCAATAAAACAAGGTAAATCTGATTATGAAATGGTGGCAGGTATTTTTCTACAGGTCAAAGGTCAAAGCCTCACCTCTAATTCAGAGTTGCTCCTTTCGTAGCTGCCGAGGGGAACAACTCCTGACCTTTGGCCTGTGATGAAGGATCGCATTAGATTTATCTCCTCCGTCAGATGCGCCTGCAGTTCCTGTGTGAACAGGAAGAGGAAATGTAATTTTGACACATCCAAACTAAAAACCAAACATGAAGACAAGCTCTTTAACACACTGAAAATGAGACGATCATTTTGGTTTTGTGCTGATCTGAAACCCATTTTGTAGCATTTGACCTCCAATAACCCTGATTAATATTAGTAATCCAGTCCTGGATCAGTGAACAAAACTCACACGGACCCAGACAGTCACTCTGAACAATGAAACAGGAGGCTGTCTGTTCATCATATTACAGACGCTGAAATCACTCTCTGTGACTAATTGATTTGTGTGTTGTTACTTTAAAGGTGCTGTGAGTTAGATTTCAATATCTGGCATAATGGATTGAGTCGCAGGATGAAATGTGATGTCTGAATTATCACATTTATGAAATTAGTGCACATGAACGTTACCATAATTACTAGTGGGAAATTTTCTGTAAGCTTCTTACACATTAGGAACATAACAATTTGTTGAGCAAGGATGCACTGAATTGATCAAAAGTGACAGTAAAGACACTTATAATGTTACAAAAGATTTCTATTTCAAATAAATGCTGTCCTTAATAAAAGGACCCTGAAAATATGTATATTTTACACAAAAACATCAACCAGCACAACTGGTTTCAACATTGATAATAATCAGAAATGTTTCTTGAGCAGCAAATCAGCATATTAGAATGATTATAGAAGGATCACATGACACTGAAGACTGGACTAATGATGCTGAAAATTCAGCTTTGCATCACAGGAATAAATTACAGTTTATAATATATTCACATAGAAAACAGGTTATTTTAAATTGTAAAAATATTTCACAATTTTACTATTTTTTTCTGTTTTTTGATTGAATAAATGCAGCTTTGGTGAGCAAAAGAGGCCTTTTTTCAAAAACATTAAACATCTTACAGACCCCAAACTTTTGAACAGAAATTTCCCATAATTCTTTGTGGCAGCACATTACTGATAAAACATCAGTTTCACATCTAATGCATGTCACTTTATGTCATACTAGAAGTAAAAAAGCTTCCTGTGTTTGTCAGGAAGTAAAAAGAGCAACTGAGGTCATTTTATCCAGACCAAAATCACATTATAATTATGATTTCCTCATATCTGTGAACATCCCAGGAGGACTTCAATGTTTTTTGGTCCAGTTAGTCTCAGAACCAGGGTGGATCCACACAAAAGTGTGTATAATACACTATTTAATCATTTTTGTACTTTATATGTTTAAATTTCAGCATCAGATTTGCCTCTCGTCCCACTTTCCCGTCTACCTGGTTCTCTTGGCGGAGCTGCTCCATCTCTCTCTCCTTCTGTCGGATCTCTCCGTTTTGCTCTTCAGTGCTGTTCTGTATGCGGTTGAGCTCCACACACTGCTGGGAATAACGCTCCGACAGACCGTCCAACTCCTGCTGCAGAGAGATCGACTCACGCCTGATAGACACACAAAGCCATGCATTGATGAACTGAACTACTGATGTAATGATTGACTAATAAGCGATCAGTTGATTCTCTCAGTGGGACTCTTGTCAATTACAAACTGTCAATCAAACACCTGCCACTTTTCAAAGTAAATGAAGCTCTTGTGTTCTGATTCTCTGAGCCGTGAGAGAGGAATTACAGCACAGCTGAGCGGGACAGATGAGAGCAATATATTCTCAGATTTTTAGAGAACTAAAATTCATACCAAACTCTTCATAGAGCTGTGATGAATCTAAAATTCATACCAAATTCATACCAATTCATACCAAACTCTTCAGAGCTGTGATGAATCTATCTGCTATAAATTAAAAACGTTATCAGCAGAAGCCAAACTCCACAGTGTAGTTATATACCACTTAACCCTATAAAGTCTACTGTACCATATTTGATACATAAAGGCCTCTAATTTATCAGCATGACCAAAACTGGGCTGAAAAACCCACAATCTACTACATGCTTTCTTTTGTTTGTTTGATAGTTTATACTTTTTTAGTAAGTCAAAGGCCTTTTAGTGTTTATTATACAAACGTCCACCTTTGGGTCATGGTTCAGTTTTTTTTGCTGTGAAATCTTTACTAATTTTTAAAGTAAACGTAAGAATATCCTATATTGTTATTAGGTTAACTTGATTATCCATAGATATTGGATATCCTATATTGCTCTTGATTATCTTGCTAAATAGGCGAAAAGTACATTTTGTATAACTTGTGTAAATGTGGACGTACAGCTGTTGTCTGATCGAGGGGTCTTTCGTCTCTCCTCCTCCATGACCCCTGAGCTTCTCAATCTCCTCCTGATGAGCTTTCCTCAGAGCCTCCATCGCTGCGGGATTGAAGACCAAAAGTATGATGTGAAGCTTTATGGATAAAAGTCACTGAATACCCAACCAAAAATAAAAACAAATCCAATGTTAATTAACAATCATATACAAACAATTATATTTTTTTGTTAATATTCTGAATCAAAAATATGATTTTGACATTTTTTGTTTTCACTTGGATTTTAGCTAAAGATTTTGTAATTTTGTGTGTTTTTATCATTTGCTTTAGTTTACATAGTTAATATTAATTTTTATTTATTAGTTTTAGTTTATATTGGTATACTGCAAGTTAAACTAAACGAAAAATGAGAAATGTAGCCTTGGCAACAATACGTTTTTTTTTTTGTATTTTTACATTTTATGTCAGTTAAAATTTATATTTCAAGTAATAACATTTTCTTTTTTTTAGATTTTAGTTTTAGTTAACATAAACTCTAATCAAAATCACAAACTCTATATTTACCGTTATATATACTGTTCAGAATTTTGGTGTCAGTAAGATTTTTTAAAAATGTTTTTCTAAATAAGTCTCCAATGTTCACTAAGGCTGCATTTATTTGATCAAATATAAAGTAAAAACATGCATATTGTGAAATATTATTGTCATTTATTGCTGTGATGCGCAGCTGAATTTTCAGCATCATTACTCCAGTCTTCAGTGTCACATGATCCTTCAGAAATCATTAGAATATGCTGATTTGTGTCTCAAGACACATTTCTGGTTATTCTCAATGTTGAGAACAGCTATGCTGCTTCATATTTTTGTGGAAGGCATAATAAATTTTTTGTCAATATTCTTGATGAATAGAAAGTTCAAAAGAACAGCATTTATTTGAACTAGAAATCTGTAATTTTATAAATGACTTTACTGTCACTTTTGATTAAATAAATGCTTTTCTTTCTTTAAAAAAAAGAAAAAAAAATTTAACATCTTTATGTTGTATCACTTTTATTACACCCTTTGTGTCACTGATGTTCTGTGGCCCACGCTGACCTTGGACTGCATTCTTGGCTTCCTCCTGCAGCAGTCTCTGTTTGTCTGTCTCAATCTCTCTGCATTCTCTCTCGTGCTCGTCGTGTATCTTCTGCAGTCTCTCTCGGTGCTCTTTCTCCATCTGCTCCAGTTTCAGAGCGCAGGGTGCGTCAGGACCGCAGACACTGACCCCCACGCGGACCTGACGAAGAGCCTCGATCTGCTGCCTCAGAGACACCACCTGACCAATGCAATGCATCCAGATCACACACACACACACACAGATGATGCACATTAAATGGTTCTGGACCAACAAGGATGTCATGCTCATCTAAATCCACAAACACACCTCTCGCTGAAGCACCTCATTTGTTGTTTGCGGATTCTGGAATCCAACCGGCGACCTCTTTTCTACAATTGGAAGCTGCTCAAAGTCTGTACACTTCTTATCAACATCTGGCCCCATCTGAGCATCAGGAACCTGCGGCTGGGAAGTGACGACCCCCTTCTTCAACTCAACCCTGTCCCAGGGGTCTTCGCCCTCCCTGTCGGAAACTCCCTCCTGAAACCACTTGGTCCGGTCCTCCAGACGTCTTTCGAGCTGTCGGTCGCACCCCTCGCTGGCCTCCCACCGGTTGGACCTCATGTTGGGTTCATCCTGATATGGACCGCTGACATCTGACCCCGGGTCATGGGGTGCTGTAGAGGTTCGGGGCGGTGCATTCTGGGAACTAGAGTTCTCTCTGTCGCTGATGTCACTGTTGTCTGGGTGTCTGAGAACAGGCAGAACAAGATCAGCTTCCTACTTAAAACAGGACCCTGAGTCAAACCTCAAACCTGCTCCTGTTAAACATCAGCAACAGTCATTTCATTTTAAAAGTCCAGAGCGAAATCTTTCAGATGATCATCATCAATATAGCATTGCTTTATTATGAATATTTAATATATTTTGAATATCCATATAAATTATCTATGGGTGAATATCATGTTTAAACCTAAAATAAAAAGTAAAAGCAAATATTTAGCACAAAGATTAAAGCTTTGTTGTATTATTATGTTTTGTATTCAGATTAAGAAAATGAAGCCTAATTGTTTATTTATTTATTAATTGATTGATTGATTGCTTTTAATGACAAATAAGCACAATTTCCCACCCCAAGTTCTCATCACCATAATTTAAAGTTAATTTAAAGGTTGTAATTTTCATTAGTATCAATGAAAATTCTCATTAGATGCTCATTAATGTAAAAGTATGCTGTCAAGACACAATGATTTTTTAATTTGTATAATTTAAAGGCATTACAGCAAATACTACCATTGTGTATTATAAAATATGCTTACTTGTCACGAAAAAATGTTCCTACAAATGTTTTATTGTCAAAATATATTTTTTTGCATCCTTTTCCAGACATTTTCTTGACACTTTTCATGACATTCCCCCCTTATTGACTCTCTACACTTGTCATACCGGACGTTTTCAGACGAATTCCTGAATGAGATTCTCCTCCTCAGTGTGTCGATCCAGTTCCTCCTGATTCTGGAGGTCATCGCTGACAGGGTCACCAGTCCATCACGCATCTGCAGATCAATCAGACAGGTTTTGAGACATATGACCACATTAGGAATGTTCTAAATTTTTTGTTACTTAACTTCTGTGACAAGTTCTTACATGCAACTGAAGTCCATAGTTTTTATCAGCATCAAATTCCTCCACTCGCAGACAGTGATGTAAATAAATCTCACCATCCGCCTCATCTCTCTATCAAGGAGAAAAACACAGAATTCAAGATATCATCGTTAAATCTGATCATGCGTTCAACTAAGGTATTTTCAGCTCCACGTTTAAATTTATCCCATGATTTCATCATGACCTATCTGTACAATCCCTAGATAATCATTTGCATGGCAATTTCAGTTATTCTTGTTCACCTCTTCAGCCGCTGAGTCTCTGTAGTATCTCAGTGCTGAGTCAGAGATCACGAACCAGTGCTTCCTCCACTGCAAAAAAACACAAGTACTTCATATTGTCTGCATGACCATAAAACAAAGCAACAGATTAATATTTACATGATAATGAAAACCTTACATATCTTTGCATGCAGTTTCCTATCTCTTTGAACTTTTTTCAACATCAAAGTTTTTATAAATAAAATAACTATAGCTATGCTATGCCAATTTCCCTATAACAGCCACATACAATCATTGCCTGGTCATGCAATGTCATGCAGCAGATCAAGTTCAACAGAAGGAGCCTGTATCCTTACCTCTACATCTTCATCCAGCATATACATCCATCCCTTTTTACAGTTCAGAAGATCAAGCTTACGGGAAACAGAATAAAACAAGTGAGTGTATAAGGAATTCAATATATAATCAACTCAACACGTACAGTAAAAATCTTTCCAGAGCAACAAGACGACATTCCAGAGCACAGCAGCCTAATCCAGAGCAAGTATTTCAACAAACACACACATTTCAGCGACTTACCGACATGGGTATCCGGTTGTAGGCATGAAAGAGGAAATAAACTGTTTTAGTTGCTCAGTTCTCGCTGATACATAGGCTAGTGTCACAGAACTGTGTGTTAACTGTGCATTAAACAAACACAAATTCGCGCTCACTTAAGCAGTTCCCGCAATTAACTGTTGCTTTTAAAATACATACAAGTACAAAAAGGTTAAAATATCCTTGCGTGACTAGGCAAGCATCTCTTAGAGTTGGTCACGTGACCTGAAGCTTCCGTGAAGCAGCTCGTGGTTTGACACATCAACACTGACGGTCCTGAACTGTACAGCTGCTCTCAGCATAATTTACGCTTCAGTGTAACACCTAAATCTAGCGCTAAATATAGTGTACTTTCCGTCTGGGAGCTCGAAGGTGCGTTTTCGTCCGTTCTGCGGACACAGACACCTGCCTCTGAAACCGAAAGCAGTCGTGAGTGTAACGTTAGGCGGCTTTACCTGTATCTGAGGGGCTCTTCTGGACCTCTGTGTGCTCCCTTTACCGTCCTCATGCGCTCTCCAGTTTTGCTGGACCCCTGAGAACATTTTCAGAGAGATACTAAGCAATCTATTTTTTATTGGTGTATGAAGAAAACATTGAGGCGTTCTGGGTGTTTTTAGTGGGTTGTTATGCAGCTACTAGGTTGTTGCTTGGAGGTTACACGTCAAAATAATAATAATCTAGTCTCCAAAATATGTCTCAGATGCTTCTTTCTGTCTGTGTAAGTCTATGGGATTGATGCCAATTTTATCATCGCCATTTTTATTTATTTCTGTATTTTTGGTCTCTGCGGAATAGATGGCACGTGAGATGGTATCAGGGAGAAAGGGGAGTAGGGTGTGAAACTGTAAACCCGTCACCTGTGAATGGTTTTTGACGAGCCTCTCATCTCTTTGTCTAGACGTCTGCGCTCTTTCTCTCTGCGGTCTCGTCCTCTCTCTCTCTCTCTTCCTCTGCCTCGCTCTTCTGAAACCTTATGCTCAGTCATATCTCCCATCTCCATAGCTTTAACCACAGAAAGAAGAAGCAGAATTTAGGGTTTCCTCTCTCTTGCCAGCATGGTTGCCAGATTTTCACAAAACCCGCCCGGTTCCATCGGTACAAATCGCTTTCCGGGGTAAAATATACGTTTTCTGGCGGGGTTCTCTTGGTAAAATTTGCATTCCAGGGGATAAACATGGGTCGCTTCAACCCGCAGCAACAGTGTTAATGTAGTCAAATTCCGCGTGAAAACCGCGGGCCTGGCAACACTGTTTGCCACTGAAGTGATGCTGGCGCTTTGATCTTCTCTCAGAACCAGTCCAGCAGCTACTCTGCTCTGATTGGTCAGATGGCCCAGTCTGTTGTGATTGGTCTACCGTGTACAGTGTGTTTCGCCATAGTTCCTTATTTTGAAGCGCCATAGAAAATATAAACATCTATTATTTATCATACTTACAGGCCGTGATTCAGTGATGCCAGCTGGTCCAAATAAACTGGGTACTGAGCCATCTTTCAAGAGCAAGCCTCAGTAAAATTACTACTTTGTGGGCGGGGTCAAGTTTTTCTTGGCCGACAAAGTAGAACATAGGCAGGAATTATCCAAATGTATTACCCAGTGATGTGTAGCCATCACGGAAGTCGAATTCGATTTACTGACGACTTGTTAGACTGTTCAGAGTCAGTTTTGGGAGACAATAACTTAATTTAACATGCATTTTCGGCTTACATACAGCTATAGCCTATTACACTCTGCATGAAAGGCAATATTGGAAATGGCATAATAGGGGCACTTTTAATTTTTTAAATTTTTTTTTATGTTGAATACAAATAGTTCTATCTTATTTACTGAATATAAACAGTGAGATTAGTCACTAATTTTTCCTATTGACAGCACTAGTTTTTAACACTTAGTAATAATACAATAAAAACAATTAAACATAAATAAAAAAACTAACAACAAATAAAACTAAATAAACTTTATATATAACTATATATAAATATTTCTCATACAGTTTTTAGGAAAATAGTCCATCCTCTGGGATACATCATATCTGATGATCCATCAAAGAGTTTGAAAACCCTTGATATTGTACTTTACTTGTTTATTTACATTTTAAGTTTAGTTTTAGACCTTATTTTAACATCCAGTAATTTGGTTTGCCAAACTTCTGCTAACACTGATGTAATGGTCAAAAGTTATTTAATTATGATTAAGATATAAGCTGTAAATAAGGGATTGTAGTAACTTGTATTGGGACTTTCCGTGAGTCACCATTTTTTCTTTGAAAATGCTCAGATTAGGCATCTGCTTTTGCATCAGCACCAGGACCATGTCAGTGCAAAGTGGGACCACTCTCCATCTCTCTTCAAATCTCTGACCTGTGCTGATTGTCTCTGCGTGGGCTCCGGCTCTGTGGCCTCCTCCTGACTGTTATTGCTTCTTCTTCCTCAGGGTACAGCATAAATCGGGGAATATCGGCTATGATCACATAGTCCTCAATGGTCATCTCTGGCACTGCTGGTTGATTGGAAGACCTGGTGTTCTCTGAAAGAATTAGTGCCTCCAAGCCCCGCCTGATGCTGCTTCTGCTCTGATCATTGACCGACTTCTCTGCAGTTAAGGTGTGGTATTTGGGTAAATCAGGGGACGGAACCTGATTCCATCTCCGCATTGATTGAGAGATGTTTGGTGTTGATGCAGGTGAGGCGGGGCTTAGAGGGGAGTGGGTGGGGCTCAGAGATTGGCGGGAATCAGATCTGGATTGTTTGTCCAAGGTGTCTGAGTATCCGCCATTCCTGCGGCTTTTGTTTTTCAAAGTACCGTTTTTTTTTCCGAGATTGGCTGTCCCCACATCTGAATTTTGAATAGGACATGTGCCGCTGGGGGGAGAGGGCGCTCATTGCCTCATTGCTGAGATTGTCGGAGCGCCTCCTATAGGATGGGAGACCCAAGTCTGGGTTTCAGAAGGGGATGGTGGCTTTGCACTCAGGACTGTGGTTGACTGGAAGAGGGTGTCCTCTCTCGAATGGGCGCACGGGAGCAGAAGGACTGTCATCTTCCTGTTCCCTGTCCCGTGAGAGGAAGCAATTGGCTCTTTTAAAAACGGTGCGGCTGCTGCTTTGTTCCGCTTCTCTTCTAGTCTCTGTTTGAGGAAGACATATCATTGATACTTTACTGATGATTACAAATATTTAAATAAATGAATAATTAAATGATTAAATAATTAACATTATAAAGTATTGTTCATTGATTATTGAATATACAGGACAAAATATACTAATACACACACACTTCTGCAGTCTTACCCTATAAAGCCTACTGTATCATAATGGATATGCACATTTCTAATTATCAATCCCTGTTGTACACATTCTACTACATGTCCTATGTCTTTACAGTCTTTAGATTTTTTTTTAGCAAGGCCTTTTATTCAAATTGTAAATATAAAAGTAAATGCAAGAACAATTGTTATTATATTGTTAATGTTTCAAGATGGACATTTACTGGACTGAAGCAGCTTTGGTTTACTTGATTATCCACACATCATTTTTAAGAAAAAACCATGTTAAAATGTGAGTTTCAAATATAATCCATCAGGCTTTTGGGGAACTTTTATTTGTTCATCTCTCAGACGTCATTGTATTGCATTGTAATGCAGATCTCATTGATTTACATTACAAGCTTTTAGGTCATATAAATATCAGTGACTGCACCAAATTACAAATTTTTCTTAAAAAAAAGTTTTCTTCTGACTATTATTTCATATGTAAGGCTTTACAGGGTTAAATTTCACCTGTGTGTTGGCTGACACTTCCTCTTCTGCTCATGCTGATGCTTCCTCTTCTGCTTGTGTTGGCGCTCCCTCTCCTGCTCTGAATTTCTATCACAGAGATACTTTCTGAGTGCTGGAGAGCAGGTTCCAGTCGAGTCATGCTTTGGTCTCTCAGTTCAGTAATAATTGTCCCTTTAGATTGCAGTTGAGTTCTTCAGGTCAACTCTCAGAGGTCACGCTTTGGTCTAGATCTGTTGCTTGTGTCTGCACATAAAAGATCATCAGATTTATTCTGCTGACAATTATTTTTTACATTTTGCTTTCTTGATAAGTTGGCCCCCATAACTTTTTTTGTGTAATCTGTGGAATCTCGCAAATCAATTCAGTATGTATACAGTGCTCTTATTGGTAGAAAATTATCTATTTGCCTAAATTTCTCAACAATTTTATAAAAATTGACACTCTGTGCTACTTATTCCTGGATTGCAGAGAAGTTGATTAGTAGTAGATTAAAGCAGATGGTGCAACATTCTTTAATGAGTCTTTGTTTTCATCCATTATCTGAATTAGACATGGTCAAATAACACACTGACATATTTCCAATAGTGTTCAGCTCCACCTGCAGCTCGAGGAGAATGATACTGATCTTAAGAAAGAGATGTGTGCCAGTGTGTAAGGGCATGTAAATGGTGTTCTCACTGTATTCTTTAATCATTTGCATGTAAACAACAAAATGCATTTTAAATTTTCTGAGTTACGTTTTATACACCAGATTGATGGACACGGTCATGTCATGAGACGAAGTAGCACAGAACAAACTGACATCACAACGTCTGCTTGTTCAGGACGCATTACCTTAATTTCACTGATTGCCAGATTGTGACGGAGTCCAAGCATTCTTGAATAATTTAAATCTCTGAGGTGAAGGTAGAGACTTTTAACTCCCAAATACAGCGATAAGTGCAATCTAAGCAGGATCTGTACCAGAAACAGGATATTTTAATGTAGCTTGTGGGTTAAACAAGTTCCTTGAGGCTTAAAGGTTAGATGGTTTTTATGCCATAGCTCAAGCTACTAATCAAGTAATGTTACATTTTGCAGATACTCAATTTAACATCTACATACATGTTTGAGGCATGAGCTTACAGCACAGACATACAATGTCAGCAAGACATGCACCTTTTAACGTAAGATGAGAGTAACCAGCAATGATGAAATATAATAGCACATAAGTCAATCCAAAAGCAGAAGTCCACAAATAAAACACTCCACAAACCTTCTCAACGCTCCCAAGAATTAGCTGATGTCCTTGTCAGCATCTTGTATCTCTCCTTCTTCTCCCCATCTCTGTGGCTTTTCTCCTCTGGCTCTTTTCTTCATTATTTTAGAAGCGGCAGGTGTAACTCAAGCTAGACTCTGCCTCTCCTCATGACTATTTCATCACACCTGGTCTGTCCCTATTGCACCCGAGTCCTCTTCCTTGTTCTCCTGTTCCCAGTTCACATGTTCTTCTCCTTGTCTTCTGTGTTCTTCAGTTATGTCCAGCTCTGCCTCTGGTTCTTCCCCAGTCAGTTTTCCAAAACGCTGGTCCTTCAGCTGCTGGTTGCGGTGCATATCCAGCGTTGGTGGACATGAGCCATGCTCTCGCAGCTCAGTTGCATGTGACTGATGACTTGTGATTCGGGTACGCTGCTGTTTTGTATTTTAGCGTCCATGTTGTGCCGGAATATAGTGTTACGCTCTGTTCCCTGAGGACTCTACATGATCGACTCATTAAAATGCAACGGGATCACAGAGCAAACCTCTTATTCCCCTCTTTATATTCCATGAAGTCACACTGATGGCAGCTCAAGCTCTAGTGCTAATTGAAATGCAGAACACTTTGATCTTCTTGGGTTGCACTTGGCAAAAGCCTTCTCACGAAAGCAATATTAAGATTGTATTATAATTTTAATATAAAAGGCCACACCCTTATTTACTGTTTAGGAACCAAACATTCAGTTGTTTTATTTGTTTGCACATTTTCTAAATTTATGTGGTGTTTGCCTGTGTGAAACACACCACCACAATGCTGAAATGTTTTGGGTGGTTGCCAGGGCGTTGCTATGACATTGCTAGAGTGTTCTGAGTGGTTCCCAGGGTGTTGCTATGAGGTTGCTAGGGTATTCTGAGTTGTTGCCAGGGCAATGCTATAAAAATGTTCTAAGTGGTTGCCAGATTGTTGCTACAAGGGTTGCTAGGGTGTTCTGAGTGGTTGCCAGGGTGTTGCCATGGTGTTTCTAGAGTGTTCTGAGTGGTTCCCAGGGCAATGCTGTGAAGTTGCTAAGGTGTTCTGAGTGATTGCCAGGGCAATGCTATGAAAATGTTCTAAGTGGTTGTCAGGTTGTCGCTATAAGGGTTGCTAGGGTGTTCTGAGTGGTTGCCAGGGTGTTGCCATGGTGTTTCTAGGGTGTTCTGAATGATTTCCAGGGCAATGCTGTGAAGTTGCTAAGGTGTTCTGAGTGATTGCCAGGGTGTTGCTATGTGGTCGCCATGATGTTGCAATGAGGTTGCTAAGATTAGCACATGACTATGTGGTTACTAGGGTGTTGTGCAAGGTTACTTTGAGGTTACTAAGTGTTACGGGTATTGAAAACTCCATAACTGTAACTATGAGTAGTAATAATAGTGAGGCCACTCTTGGTGAAAAGAAAGTGTAAAACTGTCCTAAATAAAGCTTCTAATGTTTGATCTCAGGATGAATCTAAATCAAGTGAAGTACTTTACTGGCGCACAATGTGAAGTAGTTTAAAGTTACGTTGAGACATATCAGAGAAGACCAAGAGACGTGAGCTGAAGGGTCTCCATTGTGTCTCTCCTTCATGGCCATGTGGGGTCTAGCTGGTGTTTTCTGCCTGCAGGACGCTTTGACTCAAGAGGACAGACAACATCTGTCGTTCTTTGCCCCCTCCCTTCCCTCCATTCATAGGCACACACTGCCTCTCCCAAATGGTGCCCTTTTGTATCGGCTATTGTCCGCCGCTACATTGTGTGACTCTGCCTGTTCCCCAGAGCTCCATTGATGAGTGCTGTAAGAGACCTCAGCCAGAACTCCTCTGAACTTCTCCTCGAGCTTAATGTTTAGCCATAAAAGCTCAACAAAAGACATTTTGTTCTCTAGCTGCAGCAGTGTTAGGATACAAAATCTTGTACAAACTTTCTCTTAATAGAAATTGCAAGAGAACATCATTAAAAAAACTTGTATTTTTTTCTAGGTTTTGGTTGTTGTTTTGGTGATGTGTGTTTGAAATCAAGCAAGGCTTTCCTGCCAAAACACCTGCCAAGTAGTTTCATCCAGTTAGGAAATGTGCCAACTGGTTCAGTTTTTCCCCCTTCCCAAAGCCTTAAATTTCTCTCTCTAGTCTGGTTTGAAAACTTATAAACATCCTGCAGCTATTTGACGGCATTTCTCAAAGGCCCTTCTCTTGAGCGATGCACCCGCGGCAGGCAGAATGTGGGGTAAAACCATGAATAGCCCAGTATGGGGTGACCAAGAGGCCAGAGCAGATGTTAATGATTAGCTTCGTTCTCATCCCAATAAAGAACCCACATCCCAATCTATTCCCCATTTTCTAAAGAACCATTTCCAACCTTTACAGAGTTGCACACATAGAAGTCATAAATCCAACACCCAGAAAAGACTTGACTGAAAATCGAACCACCACAAAAGAGACTTACGAGAAAAGAGGCTACAATTTAGCAGTGTCTTACAACACTTTAAAGGTTTTGCAGTTTGTTTTTGATGGTTCATGCGGTTTATAAGTTTGTCTTTTCTTTAGGCTGAAAATGCTGTAACAATTGTGTCAGCATTCAAATATGAATGTAAAGATGCTCTGTTTGAACATTTAGGCCAAATGCATGTGAAACAGAAGTGTGTGGTGGAATTAATAAAACAATGAAATACTTTCATAGTTCATAATCTTTATTTGGAAAAATAATTTAAGCTAAAACTTCATTCAGAGAAAGAGAACCAAACAAAAGCCTGTTAATGAAAACAACAGCATTAATAACATTTTTACAATCCTTCTTTAAATAACTTTTTCTCAAAACATCCCAGCAACCCGAAGTGCCTTTGCAAGTAACAGGAGCAACTTAGGAAAAACGCAAACTTAAATAATCTTAAAAACATTACAAATATTTAGAAATACAACTTAAATAAAAATAAATTAACTTAAATCATACAACTCTTGTTATAAAAAGAAAATAAAAAAACATACAAACAAGGATATTATTCATCATCAACAACACAAAACTTAATTTTTTTTACGTCGAAAAACAAATTACATACATTTTCTAAACCATAATGCAAAAAAGCGGAGGCTTGGAAGACTTTGAGATTTTTTTTGAGCACTTACACATAGATTCCACTGGTCTTGTGACAGGATATGACATCATGTGACATTTTAACCCAGTGCAAGACAGGCCAGTATGGCTGAACATCCACCGTTTTGATGTAGTCCCTTGTACACTGACTTGTGGGGCCAGCAAATGTTGCCAAAATATTGCTAAAATGTTACCACAACTTCGCCACGATGTCACAGAGACAGTCAATGGCAAAACAGTTTGTGACACATTTATTTTAAACTACTTCCTTAACATCCTTAATGTTTGGTGCAGTCTCTGGGCACAGTAAAAGCCTGTGGGAATTATTGGCGGAAAACCAGCAAATGTTGCCAAAATATTGCTAAAACGTTGCCACAATGCTGACACATTATAGGACATCACATGGCAAAACACTCCGATACTTTACTTTTCTTGTATTCTCTTTCTGTTACTTCTTTCCTAATGCCATTTTCGTGTGATGAACCCACGTTAAAAAACATTTAAATATGGACACATATTGTCCAACACCTTAAAAATGGCTTTACAGGTCAATTTTACAACTACGTTTGAAATTTTAATGACACTCCTGCCACCATTATTATTTCCACAAGTTTCCAAGCCTACAGGCCACCACTGCCTGTGCCTCTTTCAGTACAGAGAACCAGCTCATCCTGAATATCAGTCAATCAGTCTTAGTTTCTCAGCAGCAGTAGTCATGAGGTGGGACATTTCCACCTAAGGTTTCGAGCAGCAGCATTTTCTTAGGGAGTTCAAAATGTCTCCCATAGGACACAATGAGCATCGGCTTCCTGCAGGCCCATTACACCTGAGATGGGAAAAGGGAAAAGACAACAAAACCTCTGTTAGTTCTCAGAATCAACGTAAGAATGCTAAATGGACATACTTTCTTTGCATAATGTAAAGTCAACTACATGTGACACTCACCTCAGTTGCGATTACACATTCGTCTTTTTCCTCCGACATCACCATGACGGATTTGTATTTGGTGTCGACACAAGCCGACGTGGATGCCGATGCACATGCCGACGCACATTGGCTCGGAATACAGCGAATCGGAATACTTTGATTCTGAATACTTTGATTCTGAGTACTTTGATTCAGAATACTTTGATTCAGAATACCTTGACTCTGAATATTTGGACTTTTCTGACGCATCACTGTAACGAAAAAAGAGAGTAGCATGTTAGTGATGCCTAAATTTGAGAGGACACTGAGTAAATATTCAAAGAAATTATTTGGGACAAGAATACTCAAACACATTTTTTTACCTTTTCAGACGTTTCCTGCGCTTCTCCTCAAATTCCGAAGAATCCTGCAGAGATTGGCACTTTACATCATCGCAGCTATCGGACAACTCCTTTGCTGCCATCTCCTTTCCAGCGTGCTCCAGTTTCACCTCATGCTTCACTTCATATTTTACTTCATGCACCAGGTTGTAGTCTGCAGGCGCATGTCGTGTCTTATAGGTCCTCTTCTCCTTCTCTGTTGTCATGCTCACGTCGTCGTGATCACTGTGAAAATCAATCTTCTTGTTGATGTTCTTTAAAGGTGCTGCCCCGATGACACTTACGGCCAGGTCTTTGTCACGGTGACAGTTGTTTGTGAGGTTGTTGATCGTTTCGTTTTCCCCATTGGCGACCTCCTCCTCCCTATCCCGTCGGCGCTGCTGAACCTTCGAGCGAACACAAACCACCACCACGGCGCATGCGACTACCAACAACAGCACCAGCAGGACTCCTGATCCCACGGCAGTCCAGGGAATGTCGCTGCCAATTTGGGACGCTCTGTCCGGAAGCAAGAACTGGCAGTTGCGTCCTCCGTATCCCGGAACGCAAGCGCACACGTAGCGGTTGTTCCTCTCGTGGCAGGTGGCGCCATTATGGCAGGGGTTGTGTTGGCAGCGGCTCACAGGTGAGCTGCAGTTTCGTCCTGTGTATCCAGGTGGGCACGTGCAGATGTAACCGCTGGCCCCTTCCTGACAAGTCCCGCCATTTTGGCAAGGATACAGTGAGCACTCATCCCCGGCACGATCGCAGTTCATACCTGTGAACCCTTCGGGACACTGGCACAAGTATGAGTTCACCAGGTCGACGCAGCGTGCACCTGAGGATCGAAAAACGAAGAGAATGAGATTCTGGACAACTTTTGATCACAAAGATTCATGAAGTTCAAATTCAAAAGTGCATCATACCATTAGAGCATGGACTGGAGGAGCAATGGTCGATCTTCTTCTCACAGTTGAACCCTGCGAATCCTGTGGGACACTGGCAGAAGTAACCACCGTCAGGGTTGTCTGCACAGCGTCCACCATTAAAGCATGGACCATCTGCACACGTCATGGCACTAAGCTCGCAGTTGTTGCCATAGAAGCCAGGAGGACAGGTACAGCTGTAGGTATTCTCCATGTCCTGTAAACGCAAAAGGAACACGATGCTTAGCAAAAGAACAAGAACGAGT
Organism: Cyprinus carpio; assembly: GCF_018340385.1. Lineage (NCBI taxonomy): Eukaryota > Metazoa > Chordata > Actinopteri > Cypriniformes > Cyprinidae > Cyprinus > Cyprinus carpio. The sequence continues at coordinate 33,359,181 of NC_056572.1, read as the reverse complement.
GTTTTAATGCAAAAGCATTGGTTTGTACATAGTGGCCAAGTCTAATTTACATGTTTGCAAACATTTACACTCACAGTGCAGCTTCCTCCATTGCGGCAGGGGTTTCCTGTGCATTCATTGACCTCGATCTCACAGCTGGCTCCCGTGAATCCTGGCCGACAGGAACAGGTGTAGCTGCCCTGACCGGTGTTACTACAAGTGGCTCCATTCAGGCAGGGCTTATGATGTGTGCAGTAGTTCAGATCTGTAACAGAGGCGGACATATGTTGAGCACATGTGGATTAATCCGACCCAAAGCAGTGACACATGGCTGGACCGCAGCTGGACAGCTGCTGCAAACTCAAACGTTTATCCCATATCTATCTTTCAGTGAGCCTCTCTCCTCTCTACCAAACATCCTTGTGTCGTTTAGTCTTCCAAGGCCATTCTAAATGCTTTTCTTTGATCTTTTGTGTCTCTTTCGCTCAGCTCGCTTTCTTACCTTGGTTGCAGAAGAGGCCACCCCAGCCTTCCTGGCAGTTGCATTGCCATGGTTGCTGGCAGGTTCCATGAAGGCATCCTGGGTAACGTATGCACTCATCACAGTAGCGGCCTTTAAAGCCCACTCTGCACCTGATGCACAAAATAAACAAATCATCCAATTAGAAAATCAATCCTGAAGGTGATTTCAATAGCTAATGACATAAACACTGAAATACACATACTTGCACTCTCCAGGTTTCTCGCAGAAGCCGTGCTCCTCATCGCATCCTGGGAGGCAAATTGCTGTAAGGAGGACAAAACACCTGCATTAGGATCATGGAGGCACATTTTCTTATTTTAACTTTGTTTTCCAAAAATCCTAACTAGGACATTTTATGTCAGATGAAGAGGGAGGAGGGGTCACTTAAACCTATTAGCGTTCTCTCTTGCTAAAAAATACTCAAATCTCCTAATCACCACTGAAGAATTTCTGCTTAACACATGACAACAATAGGGTTCTCACAAACAAGGGGACCCTTCTTTCCTCCCTCTCTTCACTGTGGGTCAAAACTTTTTTTTCCCTCCTGTGCTCTCAATGTCTCCGGGTAGGGAAGATAAGAGTGGACAGCTGGTGTATGCGCGGCCAGCGGGCGACAGCTGCTCCATTGTCTGCGCACTCCCGGCAGCTGCCCACTTCAAACAATACCTCCCCTACGCCAGCCAATCAGCAGCCGGTCCACTCTGGGAGCAACCAATCGGACGCCAGCATGTAAATTTATGGCACGCGTGAGATTATTCCTAAAAACTTTCCTCCTCCCGACTGGAATAAATCAAGTGGTGTGTTGGGAGAGTGGGTTGGAAGGGGTAGTGTGAGTGTGGGGGGGCGGGGGTATTAGTTACAAGTTGTTCGTAACCGTTAACTTTGCTTTTTCTCCCTCTCTTTTCTAAATAAGTTGCATGCAGTGTTTTCAAATCTGGGTTTACTTTTTCAAACAAACAACATTACATTAAGGGAATGTGATGGGATTTTATGCAATTTTTACTATATTAATATACAATATTTTTACTCACGTTCTGTGCAGTACTGGCCCTTCCAGCCGGCATCGCAGATGATTTCTCCACGTTCTCCACAGGTGAAATGACCGAATGCATCATCTCTGGGCCGGCAGAACACAGAGCATCCCTCGCCATAGTAGTGCTCATCACATACAAAGCGGTAGGAGTACTTGAGCTCGGTTCGACCTACGCTGTGCAGGTCCTGGGACCAGTCCTCACCCACAGTCAAGTGCCGCTGTGTGGTCATGGTACTGATGATGCGCTCTGGGTTTTCTGCATAGAAAATGATTTTCAGTCATGGTGTTCAAAAATATTCATATTAACATTCTTTTTCTGTTATGAAACCACATACCTGTTGTCAGATCCTCTTTGGAATCAGCATGCACTGCTTCGATGATAAGAGAAAAGGTTCCCTGCAATAGCAAAAAACAGATTTGTCCATCAGAGAATGAGCTGAACATTACTTCTGAATTACTTCTCAAAGTCAAAAGTCAATGCACCAGTACTCACCGGCCACGTGAAACCGAAATTCATCCTGATGGGATTGGTGAAAGAGCCATCAGGTAAGGTATCTGGCACTTGGAAAGAGTTGGAGCCCAGCACAGGGGTGACGGTGCCTCCGTAGGTGCAGGGTGGCTCTGGAGATGCATTGGGCTGATAATGTTTTAAGCAGATGCGGAAAAAAGTTTTGCACTCGCATTGCTGGTACGGTGTGGTCAGTCCACCTTTGCAGCAGTTCTTGTTGCCTTGCACACCCTTCTTGTTCAAAAACTCCTGCAACTTCAGCTCAAAGACGCCTGAGGAAGACGCCTGGAGAACAATCAGTGTTTGAATATTAGATCTAAATGTCATAGCAGTAAACACATTGCTTTAGATTCAGACAAGAGTGAGAAGTCAGTCTTACCTGGCAGAGCAGCATGTACATGATGGAGAAGAGCAACAGTAAGTAGCGTCCCATGATGAATAAATAATAAATAAATAGTTTTTTGAAAGTCTTTGAGCAACTTGGCTGCTCCCAGATCAGCCAGGGGATCCCTCGTATTAAAAGCCTTTTCTTTTCACCCACTGATTCATTGGAAGAGGCTTGCTTTCAAAAGAGACTGAGCGTGAACGCATTTCCCTTTCATGTCAAGTGCGCACAAAGCAACAGAATCCCCAGTTCTTCACCGAAAAAGTGTGTCAAAAACAAACTGAAAAGTCCCAGATTAAAATAAAAGGACTTGTTGAATTCCGTCGGAATGATATAATCCTCAGAAGTCGGAGAAGAAAAGTCGAAAAGATGCTCGTGTGTATTCTTATAGTTCCTTCTTGGTCTGATTATAAACCAGAGTTCGTCACTGGTCCAACATCCCTCCTCACGTCCTTCTCCCGTGGACACTGTGCGTTTGTATCTGGAGCGAGGCCGCCTGCCGCCAGCTTTATACGGAGTGCCACATGCCGGGGTAATAATATGCTAATGAACCACTACCCCCAATCTGTCCCACGCTTTACAATGCGGCTCCCTTGCAACCAGCCCCTACCAACCAACCTCTCCTAAACACATCAGCGCTGCTGTGTGTGCGTAAAAGCGACGGTAATTTACAACTTGAAGATTTAGACGTTAGATTATTTATTAGGCCTATAGATAGATTATTTGCATTAGAAAACACATACAATGCGACACAAAAATACCTGATAGTTTTGTGTTCTGTGTTCGTTTATTCACGTGTGTTTTTGGCATATTTAAACTTATCTAAAAGTTCACTTCCAGCACATCTGAGGAATAAAATCCTCAAAAAGTTTTCAGCAAATGTCTACTTCCCTTTGCGTTTCCTGCTTCAGTGAGTCTCCTGATTTGTGTCTAAAACATTCCTCGGGCTACTGTGTGTGCGTCAGGCAAACTCACAAAAGAATACGCATCATTTGTATGGAGGCCAAATTCTCCACTTGCTTTCCTTTTTCCGCTGTGTGAGTGTGTGTGTGCGTGAGTGTATTAAACACGTGCGGTAAAAGAGTCCGAAGCGCGCGCGCGTGTGTGCATGAGTGTGTGTGTGTGTGTGTGTGTGTGTGTGTGTGTGTGTGTTGCTCGCGTGGCCATCCCCGGGGCGCTCCGCTATTGTGTGCAGGCCGAATAAGTTTGCTCTCAGCTGTATGGTAATTCAGGCAGCACCTGCGCTACCATTCTTATAATCGGGCGATCCACGGAGCCCCACAAAAACAAGCAAATCGCCTCCTTATCGTTCCATTCTCAGCAGCCTATTTAAATAAATATATGTTTGTTTTTGCTGGTCTTTTGAACGTCTTCGATGCCGGACTGTTGTCTTACATTAGCCGATTTTTTCCAAGCCAGTATTCGTTGTGTGAAATAGTGTGTGTGTGTGTGCGCAAAAGAAAAAAAGAGGCAGATTTGCGCGTGTGCGCTGGTGGTGGGTGTGGTGGAGGGGGGTGTTAATTTGGTCGTTCATTTAAGTGCGATTTTCTTAAGCACAAAAGCTTTTCGCCTGAGGTCCATAGTAACCAAACACAAGTGAGACAAATTACATCACTATGTTAAGATATGCTTTGAGCTCTTTCTGTATTTCTAATCCACCAACCTTTAAATGAGCCAAATTTTCTGACATCATAGAATGGAAAAAAATGGATTCTTAGTGAAACTTTGCTGGTCGCAGGAGGCAAGGGTGGGACATTAGAGCTGGAAAAGATGGCATTCCTCTTTTTCTGTATTTACTACCTGTGTGAGTTTAACACTTCTGCTACTTTATAGTTTCGTTACTATTTTTCCCATCAAATATATATATATATATATATATATATATATATATATATATATATATATATATATATATATATATATATATATATATATATCCTATATTTTTAGTACTAGTTAAGGTTTCTGTGTTTCTACACTGCTCTGTTTTATTATTTAAAAAAACAGTCTGTGCATTTTTACTGTAAACAAATGTGATAATGTTCTAAATGTATACTGCATATTTTACTAATTGCATATGCCATTAAAGATATAGGCTAATGTTAAAATACCAAGCCAATCTTATATATATATATATATATATATATATATATATATATATATATATATATTTGCATTCATTTATAACTGCAAAACTTTCTGATGACAACACAGGTGGAACATAGAAGGTCACATGATGACTTAAAGTTGATCAAATTGGCCTCACCGGCAGCAACTTTGATCAGTAACATACAAAGTGTGACCCATAAAAACGCCATCAGTATAACACACAACACAACCATAATGCAGTATACACCGATTAAACAACCAATAATGCAATATACAACACACCAATGCAGATATGCTTTTTAATAAAGCTCAACAAATGCGATTTTGCATGTTTTCCTTTATAAAAAAAACAAAAAAAACGGGTGATTCATGTACTTTTTATTTATGATTTTGTATTTTTGTATATTATTTTTGTAATTTTAATTTTAAGTATTTTTTTCTTAGTAGTTAATTGTAATTTCTTCTTATTCTTTATATATATATATATATATATATATATATATATATATATATATATATATATATTATAAAGAAAAAGTATAGAAGTCAAAATTGCATTTAATGCACATTTCACAATACATTATAGGCTATTTACAAATGTATTTATTTCCATATATATATTTAGTAATATTTTGTAACTTAAAGGTAACCAGTTTACAGGTTTTACTGTATTATGTTTACATTGTTTTTACTTTTACTTTTCTTTCATTTTTCATGTGATTTTTTTACTTTATTTTTTATTTTTTTAGTTTTATACTTTTTGGAGTATACAAGGCAAAAATGAGCGCTTAAGTTGAGTCACAACTTTGGTCCGGTTGTTTTGCTCGTTGATTCTCTCCTGTGGAATGAACTAGCAATGAAGAAAGTAGCCTGTAGTTGAAGTGTTGGAGCCTGTAGTAGACTAACTCAAGCCCGGCTCGCTCGCTTCTTGTTCTTGCCTTTCTTTGCGCTTTCGTTTTTCATTGATTGTGAAGCCCCTCGGGGGACAGTCACTGAAGGGGGTCTACGGTACGCCTTCAGACGCGACCAGACCCTTACACACCATCTGCCACTGACTAAACGCCTGTCTCCTCCCTCCCTCAGCCCGTGTGTGTGTGCTCACCCTTCGTCTAAATTGAACTAGAAGCATGTTAAAGAACCTGTAACGGTATGGGCCGGCAGGGGCCAGATGGCGCAGGCGAAGCCAGAAGTGTTGCAGTCCCAGCGGAGTTAGACAGCACATGGGCGGCCGTGGGAACCTAAGCTGGGCTCGCATCACACGGGATCGATCATATGAAGTCGTGTGGGGATCACAATTAGGGGCTATAATGTTGTTTGCGACCTATCGATCGGCGAAGGGGTTGGAGGATCTGATTTGATACGCCACGATGTGTCTTACAAAAACGTGGCGCTAGATTGAAGAAGGTTACACGGATGATAGAGCAGGGAGAGAGAGAGAAGAAGATGCGCGCGCATCCAGTGTCACTTTTGGGCAGGGTGTTGATTATTTTTAAGGGAATTTTCAACATCTCAATTTGTGAAATGCGCACTGAAGGTAATTTTCTTAGCGCAATGTGTCGCGCAACGAAATGTGACGCTGCTTGCACAGCTAATGAGCAAACACTCTAAAAACTACATCTTACAAATGTAACTGCAGACGTCAAATAGACATCTCCTTGATGTACCTGTGCTACCAAGAATACTTGTAATAATAAATTAGCAAAAGAGAATTAGCAAAAGTACCTTTACTAATGCACCCCAACCTTTTGGCTTTGCACCCTGGAATCAGAAATAAGTGTTTAAGTCGCATATTTATTATATGGCTCTGCAAAGACACAGAAAGCGCGTATGCACGCGCGCGTTCATCAGGCTACCTGTGGTCCGAGCATTGTTTCAGATCATGTTACTTTGACCAGCTGCCCGCGGGCACGCAGAACAATCAACGCGCGCCCGCGCTCTGACCACGAGGCTCATTATCATGCGCCGTTGCCATGGACATGGTGGTCGTGGCTTCATTGAGCTTCTCTCGGGGGCCTCCCGAGGGGATACAATCATTCAATAATTACGCAGGGATCCTGTTATTTGCGCCCGCGTGCGTCTGTTTGTGGGTGTGTGCGAGCGTAAGGAAACAGGCGTGGACGTTCGGGAGCTAACGCTTGTCGCGTGCCTGCGCGTATCAAAACACATCTGCTTCAAGGGCTCCAGGGACTGACGCGCGCGTCCGGCCACCACAACATATCGACCTCTGTCTCTCTCTCAACATATTGATTTGACAAGTCATAGGCATTTTTGACACCACGATCCCCACGCTAAAGATTTCGATGCAGTGCGCTCTCATCCCACGTGATGATCCTAGTTTTTTGTTTTTTTTAAATTTTTTATATGATTTCTCTAGTAGTTCCACTAACTACGATTCAAATGTTTGGACGCACCTCACCCTGTATTTTTAAATTGATTGCAAATATTATTGATAAATTGATATATTGCTTTTGTAGACAGTGGCCCCAAAGTTTTTGAGACACCCAAGTCACATTGAAAATGTCTGAATGTCATTGCAGTAGATAAGAACATTGCATTTTAAAGAAGCACGTTTACTTTAAAATAGCATGCCAGTTAGATTAATATGGCCAATATGAGACCATGCACTTAAAAAAAAAAAAAACATTAATTCAGTTGTATTAATATTAAACTCGATTTATCTGTCTATCTATCTATCTATCTATCTATCTATCTATCTATCTATCTATCTATCTATCTATCTATCTATCTATCTATCTAATACTAATTTAGTTTGATGATTAATGTGATGAACTCCACCTATTCTGCTCATGCACCTGTGAACTTGAGGATAACTGACTTCACACATCCACTAAAAATCACTAAAACACCAGCTTATTCAAAGTCATTGAGCAAAAAATGTTAGCAAAGAGAAAAGATAATTTACAGACACTTGCTATATATTATTTATTCTCTAAAGCAGCAATATTCAGACATGAAGTGTAATTTAAGTGTCTAAATACATTTTGGGGTCACAATATAAACTGTATTTAATTAAAATGGATTGAGAAGGAAAAGCACCTTTAATGCTCATGTTCCTCCCTCACTTATAAAATAAAGTTTCTCTATTGGCATTGATGGTTGCATGAAGAACCTTTAGCATCCATGGAATCTTTCCATTCCACAAAAGGTTTTTTACAGTGGAAGAAGGTTCTTTAGATCATTAAAATGTCCTTCACACAAAGAAATGTTTTTTTTTTCTTTTAATAACGGATCACTGAAAGGTTCTTTGAGGTTCTTTGAGGAAAGGTTCTTGAGGAAGAAGATCCATTGTAGATTTTTATAATCTTACACAAAATGTTCTATAGAGGAAAAGGGTTCTTTAGATTATTAAAATGTTCTTCACACTAATGAAAAAAATTCACAGAATGTTCACTGAAAGGTTCTTTGGAGACCAAAATGGTTCCTCTGTGGAATAACTGTGAAAACCCGCTTTTGAAACCTGTATTTTGTTTAGTAGTGTTTGAAAACATCCCAGGATGCACCTGATGAAGTTGAATGTCTGATGAATGTCCAGAGTGAGCAGGGCTTGAATTTGTATTTGTTTGTGTTTTGGTCTCTACCTACTTCCATATGTTTCCCCCATTTTGATGACTTTACTCTTACTCTAAAGTGTGAAAAACTGTAATAATGAGGAATGAGTAGGTGTGTCCAAACTTTTGACTTGAAGTACTTCAGGCTTTTGTTTTGAAAATGAAGCCCATCAAAGTTTCTCTGTCTCTTTCTCTGTGTCTCTCTCTCTCTCTGCAGCAGCATCTGCCCTGAGGATGAACAGATGTAGGCACCTGTGTTTAGGACTCACACATCCCCCATCCTCCTTTTCTTCTCCCTCTCCTCCCTTTTAACCTCCTCAATCCTCCTCAGAAGGCCCACAAAGGGGTAAAAGAGGAGGAGGGGGCAGTAACTATACCCCCTGCTCCATACTTCCATCACCCCCTCACACACACACACACACACACACATGTTCCCTGAGGACACAAGCTCTCTGTGAGCCTTTGTCATAAGCACTATCTTCCAGACAGGCCCAAACAATCTGTTGCAAGGTGATTGCTCATTTCCAAACAACGCTGACAACACAGGTGTGTGTGTGTGTGTGTGTGTGTGTGTGTGTGTGTGTGTGTGTGTGTGTGTTTGGGGCGTATCGCATGCATTCATGTTCATTTATATGGGACGCTAAAGCTCTCAAGTGTCACATTGGATGAAACACATGGTGTGTGATGGGACACACTGGACGTGATTGTAGATTACAAGAGATGGAGGTACAGTAATCACACTCTCCAACACACTTCTGTAACAAAATCGAGTGTTGAATGTCAGCGTCACACCCTCCAAAAGTGACCCGCCCTCACCAAAGCCACAGAAAACAGAATAACTAAGTTTAGCTTTTAAGACAAAGCCGGTGGCAGGTGTTGAGTGTGTCGGTGGTAAGATGAAGCTCGTGGGAAGAGCTTCATCACAAAAGGACTTGTTTTCCAAGCACGCACTGATCCAGAGTCAGCGGTCGAAGGCCATCCTCTGACATCTCATCCATCTCTGCTCAACATCAGATATGATTCTAGATCAGGGACGTATACGCACACACCATGATGCTCATGTTTATATTCACCTTTAAACAAACAACTCAATAACCGCTGAAAATCAGCCCCTGTGTTTCTTAATGATTGTTTAGTGAGGATTAGTGATGATGGATATTGACCAGGCCAATCAATCTGTCTTTTTTTGCCAGTATAATTAGTTATCGATTAATATAATTAATATCTATATATATATATATATATATATATCTATACATATATCCCGTCTTCAGTGTCACAAGATTCTTCAGAAATCATTCTAATATGCTGATTTATTATCAGTGTTGGTAATGTAAATGTTTGATGGTACCTGTTGACAGCAGGTCTGGAGTCAGTTCTTTTAAGTCACACTAGACTTAAGTGTCTTGTTTATCTTCCTGTTGCACCCTCTGTTTTTCTCTTTTATTTCAGCGTTTCTCCACTGTGCACCTGTTGTGATCTCTTCAGGAATTCTCTCTTACACATCGGGCGCTCGGGGACAAACAGGGGTCCTGAAGGTGAGGGGGTGAAGCGCTCTTTCTTTCTCAGCACTCAGCCTTCTCTTCCTCCACTGTTTTTCTCTGGCTTTCCTGCATTCTGTCGCTCTTGTGCTCTCTCTGTAGAGGTCTTAGACCCCTGCCCTGTGAGTCTTGCCCCAGGGGAGAGGGGCTTTTGTGTACTGATGCCCCTGCAAGCTGGACAGACAGCTGCTGTGGAGTGGTCATCTCCACACACACACACTCTATCTTACCCATGACCTATTCAGCTCACAGGCAGAAATGCAAAGGCATGGTTTCGCGAAACTTTAATGAAGACAAAGTCGAGCATGCAATGGAGACCGTGGCTCTGGAGTGACCTGTGCTCACACACTTTAGACTCCGCAACCATTTATGAGATAATAAGAGAAACTCCAGAGCGACTGTGTCATTTATTCAAGTTTATAGAGAATTAAGACTTATTTAATGTGCGAGGGAGGCGTTTAGTGACTTTAATGCTTTATTGATGCTGAATTCTCTGTGCGGTGCTCAAGCATTACTTTTTATTGAGCCTTATTGAAACAAATTGTCCAAAAAAGTGTGCAGAGTGTGCAGACACTTTTTCTTAATTTTGCTTCACCATTTTCCCACCTTTTGTAAAATATTATATATATATAGACATAGATAGATAGATAGATAGATAGATACATAGATAGATACATAGATAGATACATAGATAGATACATAGATAGATACATAGATATGCTAGATTTTTAGTTAAAAACTCACTGGATGAGCAATAAATTCAATAAATTTAAGCAATAATTTTCAATAAACCATTCATGTAAAGCTTAAAACTACCATGTTGCATTAACCCACATGAGGATGACGGTCTCCATCCACACACACACACACACACACACACACACACACACGTGGCCGTATCTCTGTTGTCCTGTTGCAGAAACAGATCTGTGTGATAATGCCATTGTGTGGACGAATCTAATGACGCCTGTTGGTGTGTTATTAAGGCAGTACAGGGGTCATTAGGAGTGTGTGTGTGTGTGATATAATAAAAGCAGCACGCGGGTCATTAGAAGTGTGTGTTCAGTTGGTTCCCATGCTCTGAACCGAAGCCGGACAGCAGGGCTGTGCTTTCACACACACATCATGGCACACGCCTGTTGACTGAGGCACAATAAAAGTGTGTGACATCGCCATGCCCTGGCACCCCTCTGCATCCCCTATGTCTTTTCTCATCCCTCCCCTTCCCTCCCAGCCTCATTCTTCCTTTCTTTCTTTGGGAATCTCTCTATCCGTGCGTCCCTCCCCAGCTTAGAGTCCTGTGTTCCAGCAAGACCCTTCCTCTTCTAATCATTTTTACCCATCAGATAATTCCGGTCCCTTATTTCACACTGAGACTATTAAGATAGAGTCTTCCCCCACTACACACTACACACACACTACTGTGGGTCCTGAGGGAAAGCACTGGAAGCATTGTGTGTGTAGAGACACATCTGCGTCAACACACATGTACACATTCAGACACAGTGACTCTCATATGCCCAGGTCACATTTTACCCCCAAAAAACTAAATAAATTTAGATTATATATTTTATGTAATATGTTTTACATAATATTTTTAATAAACAAAGAATCCTGTTTTAGGACCATTATGATTTTTTTTTTTTTTTTTTTGTGCATTGCATTATCTTCATTACAATTAGACAATTACATAAATAAAATAAAATAATTACCATAATGCAATAAGTAAATAAATCTCATTACCATAATACAATAAGGAAATACAATAATTATCATTATCATAAAGCAAATAATGCCATAAGTAAATACATAAATAAAATAATTATAATTACCATAATAATGGTAGTGCAATAAATAAATATACAAATAATTTTCTTTAATAATTATAATGCAATACATAAATAAATACTTTTCATTACCATAACTCAAAAATCTTTGTTACCATAATGCAAGAAATTAAGTAATTGTCATTACCATAATGCAATAAGTAAATAAATAAAATGATGATCATTAGCATAATGGGAAAAAAATCTTGTTACCATAATGCATTTTTCTCATTCTCATTACTGTGATGTGATATGTTAAAATGCTAATATGTTGTTTTAATATATTTGTATATAGTTACTATATATATAAATATATATATATATATATGTGTGTGTGTGTGTGTGTGTGTATATATATATATATATATATATATAAGGATATATATATATATATATATATATATATATATATATATATATATATATAAAACTAACATAATTATAGTGTATTTAATATTGTCATTTGTAATTTATAATGATTTAAATGACCAGTTAAGCGAATTTCCATCCAATTACAATAATGTGTTTAATTTATGAAGAAAAAAATATCAGTTTTGTTCATATAATTTTAGGGTGAAATATGATTTAAACTTTTCTTGATAGGTTTCATGATATTCACCCACATAGATGTGTAACATGCACGCACATCCACACTTGTGTGAACATGCACTGACACAAATACACACCTAAGTTTGAATGTTTTAGCGGTAGCAGAAATGTTTATGTGTGTGTGTGTGTGTGTGAGTGTGTGTTGGTAACTTGGTATCAGTTCTTATCTGGCCATGATCTGACGGGTGTTTGATGGACTTGTAGCAAGCAAATGTGTCTTCAGCCGATCTGTGTGTGTGTGGATGAGGGGCGTGAGGTGCCTTTGATGGTGTGATAAATGCACATGTGTGTTTGTGTGTGAGGGCGGCTGCCAGGGTCAGCTCTGTCCTGGGAAAGTTGAGCTCTCCATTTACATCAGCACATGTTGAGGCCTTCTGGTGGCTGCATGAGTGCACAGATGGCACCAGCTCATAGCTGCAGATACACTGAGGAGGAGCTACTCGAGCCTGATAAATGGAAGGCATCAGCTTGCTATTTTTCATCATAATCACTGAAAGTGTTGCGATTGTGAAGTAGATATGAAATCAGAACAGTGTTGTTCAATAGGAAAATAAATATCAAATCACTAGATTTGGTAGTATGTGTACACTTTTTGAGAGAATTAATGTGCACGTGCCTTTTACCTATTTATTCAGTCGAGTTTAGACCAAAACCAAGTTGGTTGCCCATAGTAACGCCTGTCACATGTCCCCACATCCTTGACCTTTCACATCGTTTATCACTTGACCTCATATTTTATTCAGGAGATATTTGTGCTTTTGGTCCATCCATCCATCCATCCATCCATGTTGTACGTTTTGGTGTGTTTTACTTTTATAAAGCGAAAAGGATTATTTTAAAGGACCTTTCAGTTGTTTTCTCTGACTTTTCAGATCTTTCCTCCAGCTCTGCGACTCGCGGGTCAGTGAAACGCAACACTGCGCGCATGTGTCGTGCATTAATCCTCTTACTGCAGCAGATGCTCGTCTGTCAGTCAACCTGCCGCGGGTGCGCGCGCTCGAACTTGACTGGAGAGCGCGAGACAGAGAGAACGCAGCAGGTGCGCGAGGGATTCACCGTCATTTAGCGATGCAGGAATGGTAAATAAAGCAGTTTATTGAACTAATCATGTCTTGACAGCGGCCACGGGCTTGTTTTGAACCACTAAAGTTGCATTTGTTTACTGGAAAACGCAATGCCGTCGCAGGACGAGGCTCAGGCGGTCAATGAAGCCGACAGTCCGCCTCCGGTTCCACCGCGAGCGAATCTTAAGCAAAATTCACCTGAGCGCCGTGTCAAGTGTGTGCTGGTCGGGGATGCAGCGGTGGGTAAAACGAGTCTGATCATCAGCTACACCACTAACGGGTATCCGGCGGAACACATTCCCACCGCCTTTGATAACTTCACAGGTAAACTCAAATACCCATACCTGGACAAAGTGTCACCTGGTCCCCGTTATATGTGTTAACTTGCAAAATAAGAACTGTTATGGACTTTTTTTGACATGTTATACGTGATATCCCTTACGAAAAATAAGTTTATTCAAGTGTGCTATTAGTATACTTCTTTTAAACTAAAAAATAGGAAAGTATGCTTTTAGTTTACTTTTTATGTACTTCTCAGAAATGGGCTTTATGTACTTCTCAGAAATATACTTAAAATGACATTTAAGTGTTGGCTTATACTTAAAAAAAAGTCTAAATATACTTGAACTTTACTTAAGTATACTTAATAAATTAAACTTGAAGTATACTACTTTTTGGTAAGGGATGTTCCTTGGAAAAAGTTCATTAATACATTTATCTAAGCTGTAGCTATGTTTGATTGATATTAATACGAATAGATTAATATTTGAGTGTTTCTCCATCTCAGCTAGGGTTGTGGTGGATGGAAGACCAGTTGAGCTTCAACTGTGTGACATGGCAGGACAGGTGATCTATCTATCTATCTATCTATCTATCTATCTATCTATCTATCTATCTATCTATCTATCTATCTATCTATCTATCTATCTATCTATCTATCTATCAATCAATCAATCAATCAATCAATCAATCAATCAATCACCAGTTTGTCTTGATGGATGGATGAACTCTTTTTCTCTCTGTGCTTTGAATGGCAGAGATGGGGGGCAGCAGATCAGCCTCTATATGTAAGCAACAGGATATGACGGAAGAGCGCCACCTAGTGCTAGAATCAGATCCTTGTATCCTCTTAGCACAGAGTCCTGTAGATGTTTGTGTGACTGTCACATAGATTGGACTCTGTGATGTTCAGCACGCAGTAATAGAACGTACTCATCAGACTGATAAAGTGTCACTTCTATAAGTCATCATTTGTCATACTTACTTGCATATCTTGTGTTATAAATAGAAAAGCACATGCAACTTGCAAGGTTGAAGAAAATTATGCAAGTTGTTGCTGCTCTTGTTTGTAATTTATGGTATATGTTGCTACATGTAGATCACAATATTTGAATTATTAAGTAAAATGAGGCAGCTGGATCACTTTTCTTCCTGTTTTCAGGACGAGTTTGAGCGCCTCCGTCCACTCTGTTACCGTGACGCTGACGTCTTCCTGCTCTGCTACAGCGTGGTCCTTCCATCCTCTTTCAGGAGCGTGACGGACCGCTGGGCCCCTGAGGTTCATCGCCTCTGTCCGGGAGTTCCCATCATCCTCGTGGGCACCCAGTGTGACTTACGGGAGGACGTCCAGGTGTTGATCCGACTTGCAGACAGCCAGGAGAAACCGGTGAGCGGAGATGACGCCCGCCTCTGCGCTCGGAGCATCGGCGCCGTGACGTTTACTGAGTGCTCAGCGCTGACGCAGAAGAACCTGAAGGAAGTGTTTGACGGTGCCATCTTGGCCAGCATGCAGCACGTGGAGGAGGCGGCGTCGCCGATGAAGCACACGCTAAGAGAAAAAACTCCAGACAAAATCAAACAGCTCTCAGAAACATGGTGGAGGAAACTGAGCTGCGTCCAGAGCTTTGACCTTCAGTGACGGAGAATCCAGTCACGCCACACTGCTGGGTTTGAGTTGCCTTTCTCGCTACAGTAAGACACTCACAATATAAAAAACCTCCAGATGAAATGGGATTTTATGCATTAATGTGATGCATTTCCAAATTGAACAGTATGACG
This sequence comes from Cyprinus carpio, assembly GCF_018340385.1. Lineage (NCBI taxonomy): Eukaryota > Metazoa > Chordata > Actinopteri > Cypriniformes > Cyprinidae > Cyprinus > Cyprinus carpio. Next base: position 33,343,977 of record NC_056572.1, on the reverse strand, counting down.
AGCAGCAATGTAGAACAGGATGTGGCAGTTAGTGCAATTTAATATAAAATTTACAATAATTGTCTTAGGAAAAAATGTAGATTGAATCATGCACAATAATGAAAACATTCATTAAGAAAGTAAATCAGTTTTGATTCAGGTTGACTAGACATTTTAGATATCATCATGCGCCACTGAAGACTGGAATAATAGCTGCTAAAAAAATCAGATTTGCATCATAGAAAAAAATTAATTTTAAAACATATTCAAATAGACAACAGTTATTTTGAATTGTAAATATATTTTAAGAATTATATATGTATTTATCAGAGGTGGAAAGTAACGAATTACATTTACTCGCGTTACTGTAATTGAGTAGCTTTTTTGTGTACTTCTACTTTTTTAAGTAATTTTTAAAATCTGTAATTTTACTTTTACCTAAGTATATTTTGTTTGAAGTATTGTACTTCGCTACATTTTAAAACACATTAATTACGGAGTAAAAAAAAAAAATCGCTCCCTGGAAACTACTTCAGGAAATAATGTGCAGGAGGGCAAACTGGCGCTAAAATCACAAGAAAGATGCAGACAGACAAAACAGGCGTTAGTGGTGCAGACACCGCTGAAAACGAAACCCCGTCATATTCTGAAGTTGAACTCGAAGGAAATAAAGTGAACCCCTGGCCGTATTTATGCTTTATTATGCAGTGTAAACTGTGCTTAGGGAGACCAAACTAGCAGCTTATAAAATCTCGACAAGACATCAACCCTTCGCGAGCATGTAGAGGTAAGCTAAATAATTGCATCGTTGCATTGGTGGTTAAAATGAAGCTTTGACATTTTAGCAAGAGGTTTTGCACAAATTAGCCAAAAAGACAGTGGTGCGGAGCGTGCGATATATATCGTCTGCGATAATATCATAATTGTTGTGTTGATGTGCGCGCGCATTTATAGTGCGTTCTTTCACTGTGTGATTCAGTCTGCTAAAATGCATTTAGAATGATCACAAAATTGAAGATATAGGGGCAGAAAATGTACATATTTATATCATTTCATGTAGTAAATCAAAATCACACAAAGAATGCCGTCTTTTCCTCCAAAAATCATCATGATTACACACACACACACACACACACACACACACACACATATACATATATATATATTTTTTTTTTTTTTTTTTTTTTACAAAAGGTCAGTAAACAAGTTAATTAAGAGACTTGCGTTTTAGACACCATATTGCCTGTTTTTGCTCTATTTCTACAACAAATAATAATTCCAAACACACCCACCAAAGCACAGTTTTGCGTCTCTGAGCAACATGATAGTGTTTCATTCCTGAATGAATCAACCGTTTAAATGATTCGGTTCAATCGCAATGACTCACTTATTAACAGAGACTTGCTGACACATACTGGCCATTTTAATTTCACATTTAAAGTATCTTTTGATTTTTTTTTTTTTTTAATCATTAATTTCCTTATAATTTCAAATGAGTATTCAACATTTTATGTCTTGTATATCAAAACATTATTCATGCATTTGTAACAGCAGGTTAAATGCATTCTTTTCCTGCACTAAACAGTGTGTAAATACATATAAATGCCCCTTCCGATGAAGCTTCTGAATTTCCTCTGCATTGAAAAGATGAGTTTGTTGATACTGATTTGCCTGGTAACAGCCCAGATGTCTTATTATTCTAAATAACTGATTCCTTTAATTAAAAACAACTAGTTTGAGATTAATAGGCCTATCCCGGGGGTGTCAAACTCAGTTCCTGGAGGGCTGTAGCCCTGCAGAGTTTAGTTCTAACCCTGCTCCAGCACACATATCATGTAGTTTTCAAATAAGCCTAAATGATTAGATTAGATTAGCTGGATCAGGTGTGTTTAATTAGGGTTATATCTAAACTGTGCAGGACTGTGGCCCTCCAGGAACTGAGTTCGACACCCTTAGCCTGTCCCATTTTTGCCTCCCTCCCACGGTTAAAATGTAACTAAGTAATTTTTACTCTGAGTAAATTTTAAATGAGCTACTTTTTACTTGAGTAGATTTTTAGACTGGTACTTTTACTTGTACTTAAGTAAAATTTCATTAATGTAATGGTACTTTTACTTGAGTAGAATATTTTTGTACTCTTTCCACCTCTGGTATTTATTTGTTTCTGTCTTATTTGGGACTGTGCTTGAGGACCTCATTTAGCGTCACCTGTTATGTGTTGTGTATACCTGTGACCCAGAAGTGTTTTTGTGTGTCATTTGGCCCGGTGCCCTGCATTCATAGCAGTGGATTAGCTGATCCCGTAAACAGACTGAGGATCAAGAATGAAGGAGAGGGATTTGATGTCTCCGTTACACCTGTTGTACTCATATATAGTATGATGATTTGTTTATGAAGTAAAGTGTTACCACGTTTTCATCTCGTACATATAAATTAGTTTAGAAGTAGATTTGCATCAGTGAAAATTAACTTTGCCTGCGAGTCTTGTTCTGATGGCCCTGTCAACAGTCCGTATGGCCCAAAAGCCTTTAATCAGATCTGATTCATTTACCTGATTGTGGTACGCTTTTCCCTCTGCAATCTGGGACTCTCACAGCAGACGTAATTACTGCCATCACAGAATGACAATTACCTGCACAATAACACTTACTGCAGGCTCTGAGTGGATCTGAATGGTGACAACTGAGATAACACAAAACCTTTTAATAGCAATGTTTGCTGCCTCTAATATCTGCCTCACAGGTGCCCGCCGATGCTGCTACAGTAATGAGATTCAGATGTGCAAATATACTTGAGTTTAATGTTTTAAGCCGCATAAGGTTAGCGAGGTTTAAACTCCTGAGCTTCTTCTCAGCAGTTCACTCTCTATCAAGAATTAAAAAAAAAAAATCATATTGATGGACCACTAATATGAATTGCAATATATCTAATGAAGTTAAAACTATTTTACATTTTTATGCATTTGGCGTCTTATTGCATTCAACATTTATCAGTTAATGCATTCCCTTGAATTTAAAACCATAAACCTTGGCTTTGCTAGCACCATGTTTTAATATTTGAGCTACAGAAATGTACAGAGTTGCATGCATTAAATTAGAGGGATTTTTTTTTCAGAAAGAATTTAGAAATGATCAGTTTTTATTTCGTGATTTATTAGGTGTCATTACCAAACTGTTCAGTATTTGAAGACTTTCATGAATTCGAAGTGAATTTACTATAGCTGCTGCTGATCCTGTAATGGGTCGAGACAGAAGCCACCTGTGGGAATTAGGCGGACAGATGGCGACTGGTTTTCCCCTCACAGGATCTCTTGACCTCAACCCCCACCTGCTGCGGAAATCATGCAGGAATAACATCAGTACATCAGGCCTTGAGAGCTGTTCAGTTCAGCCCACTGGACCAGGGTGATTTGATCAGTAGGACTCACTGAAGCGTAGTCTGTGTGGTTCTGATAATTCATGTAATAACTGGTATTCTGGGCTGATGACAGTCTTAACGAGCGTGAGATACATATTTTTGTTTCCAGCAGCCATGATTGGAAACGATCTTTTGTCACTTGTCAACAGTGTTAAATCTAAGGATTTAATTGTCTGTTTAATAGCGCTGGGAGCAGAGTATTTTTGGAGCTTCACCTGTAGAGGACACTGTTGAGTTACATTCTGAAAGAGGTCAAGATGTCCAACCTGAAGCATCTACAGTGTGGCTGCTGCTGGGATGGCATTAGTGCTTTCAGAGGTCACAATGAAGGTCTGAATGTCATTAAAATCAATAAAATATCAAATTAAGTGTCTGTATTGGCTTGTTTTGAAATGCTGAAGAATCCTTTCTCTTCACTAATGTCATTTTTCTTCATCACATTTGCTCAGGGTTTATTCAGCTCATGTTTTTAGTGAATGTTAGTTCTCCTCAAGTTCATGAGGGTGCACACAAAGTGGCACAATGCTATTGTTTTACCATTTCAAACATAAATTTGTTTTTTTTTATGTATTTATAATATTATTGATTATTAATATACAATCATATTAATTAGTGTTATTTATATACTATTATAACATTTATTATTTTTGTCCTTTAGTTTTATCTTTGGCTTCCATATTTTAATTTTAGTAATTTTTTTTTCATTTTCATTAGTTTTTTTAATATTTCTATTTAGTTTTAATATATTTATTTTAGTTTTTCCCCCTAATTCCCCCCTAATATTTATATTTTATTATAACTACAGTTTTTAATAGTTTTAGTTAACCATAAAAACTCTGATCTTAAAGCTGATTTTTGTAAAACTTCAAAACAAGCACATGATGATTCCATATCGACTCGATGTATGATGTCATATCTGACAGGTGACCACTGTGACTGATGCGTGCTGATGTGACAGATGCAGCGGCTCCGTTCAGACGGGACGGGTGAAGGCTGCAGTGGTTCAGATCTGGACAGACACATGTTCAGCACATGTGGAATAATCCTACAACACGACAGCTGCTGCTCTCACCCTGATCTCGGGAGTTGAGAAGAACAGCATTTATTCAAAATAGAAACCATTTGTAACAATAAACACTGCCGTTCAAAAGTTTGGGGTCAGCAGATTTTTTCTTCTTTCTATTTTTGAAAGAAATTAATACTTTTATTCAGCAAATATGTTTTATTGATAAAAAGTGACAGTAAAGACCTATATTGTTAGAAAAGATTTCTATTTTGAATAAATTCTGTTCTTTTTAACTTTTTATTCATCAAAGAATTCCAATAAAGGTATCACAGGTCCCAAAAAACTATTAAGTAGCAAAAACGGTTTCCAACATTGATATTAAATCAGCATATCAGAATGATTTCTGAAGGATCATGTGACACCAAAGACTGGAGTAATGATGCTGAAAATTCAGCTTTGAACACAGAAATAAATTACATTTTAAAGTACATTAAAATAGAACACTGTTATTTTAAACTGTAATAATATTTCACAATATTACTGTTTTTTTTCTGTATTTTTGATCAAATAAATGCAGCCCTGATGAGCAGAAGAGACTTCTTTAAAAAGTAATAAAAATCTCAGATATTTAGAAAATGTCTTTAAGGTGTTTTCGACTAAAACAGCTTTTTAAAAAGATGTTTATCAGATGTTTATACACTGATTTCCTGATGAAGCGCTCTTTAACAGACCTTCTCGAGTCATATTTGTGTGCTATCTTCACAGTCTGCTCTCTCATAAAGCTCCTCGTCCAGTGGTCAACAGAAGCTTCTGCGGGGTGCTGAAGATCAATGTGGACAGGTGTGGTATGGACACAGCTGCTCTTCTGGTTAAAGGTCTTCATCAGCGTCTCACAGGGGCTGCTGAGTAACTGAAGGAGATGCACAAGTGTAACACGAGTGTTTAAAGTTTAATACCTCTGAGTGCTCAGATTCACCAGCTTCTGATGTGAAAACTACCAACAAATGTTTGTTTAGACACATTATACCAGTAAAACAGAACTCTTCTCTGGAGACACACTTTCTGGCACATCTCCTAGTATAAACACACACTCTTTGCAGTATTGCACAGACGTGCAGCTGTCAGTGAGATTAGACTTTTAGCAGGTGTCTATTTATAGTGCCGGTTAAACAGATCACAATGGCACGTCAGCACTTTTGATCATGCTGTTTAACAGCCAATAGAAAACAAAGACATACATCACATCATCTTTCAGCAGATCCAGACTAAACCTCAGCTGGTGTCAGAGGTGGCCAGGTGATTTGGACCGTGCTGTGGATGCCTACAGTTCATGGCATATGTGCAAATAGCTGGACGGGTGAAGAAACTCTTCATTAGAAAACCTGTTGGAGTGTTAAACATTAGTCACACACACATAACGGGGTCCAAAAGACCACACTGGAAATTTACAAATAAGTCTCACTTGGAAATAAAGTTTTATGATTCGGAACTGTTTGAAACAACATGTTGTGAAGTTAAAGGTCTAAGAAATATTTCAGATTCTGCACTGATTTTAGTACAGTGATCATATGAACTCTTGATTATCAGGTTTTGCTCATGCATCTTCAGTGCTAATTAGTTTTAAATACACTTTTCACTCTATTATGCTGTTATGAACTAATTTTAAATTATGAAATAAAAAAAAAAAAAATGAACAGAATAGCAATATCACTAGTGGATTCAGACTTTTGGACCCCACTGTATTATTTGATAAAACAAAACACATATACAAACAAATTAACGATTAAAAAAAATACTCTGGATATAAATGTCATTAAAAATAGCAAAATCTGTGTCTAAACTGGAACAAAACAACATAAAAGCTGTTTATTCATACCTTAAAAATTATACTGATTCCCTGTATGATATTGTGATTTCTGAACATAATATGGAGGGGACATGATTTTACTCAAACATAGTTTATTTATTGCAATGCATTAAGAGTACTTCTGTTCTGCAGGTAAAAATATATCTACCTGTGCATGTTCAGATGTACAAATACAGTGGTCAAAATGTAAACATTGCCGAGGAAAATCAACAAGTTAGCATATTTCATGTACTTCATTCAAGAACATCAGTGTCAGTAGCCTGAAACAGAATGAGTTTCCTTTTATGAAACGATAAGTGAATAACTGAATAAAAAGGCCAAATAACAGGCAACCTGTTATTAAGATAAAGAGCAGAGGAAATGTCTCCCAGCGAACCATGAAGGCTCAAGTAAAGCGTAACGCTACATTCAAAGTGTCTATGATATGATCAGTGCTGATGCATTTTAAATATGACAGGAAAGCTAAATATATACATGTGAGCAAATATGTATTTTCATGTCAAATCTGTGCATGATAAATAATCACATTCACAAGAATCAAATGATGGCCTTCAACTAGCCCTCAATAATTTTTCCATCTAAAAATATTAATTACTTGACATCTTTGTGCAAAAAGTGGATTAAAATGATGATTGTTGGTGATTGGTGAGGAAAAAACACTTTTTTAGACAACATTTCATGACTTGCACAGAACTGCACTTCTAACACGGCCTCTCAAACACAAATTCATTGACCATGTGATCAGTTAAAACAAACCAAACATCGGTCAATCACATTCAAAGAACAGTAAGTTTTACAGCTGACATCGTAATGACAGACAGGCTGGAGCGTCTAGAATAACATTCTGGAAAGATCGGAATAAACAATCATCTGAGTCAGAAACAAATCACACATCTTTACATGAATTGTTTGGTCCACTCAAAAATTAAATTTGATCATTAAATCCCTGCAGCCCATGTTAAAAATCACGACAGAAGATCTGAAACCTTCTAATAACCACCAAACACTGAAAACTGGAAATAAAATATCCATTAAATGCCAATAAATAATAATTAGAAACAAGATACTAAAAATATTAAAAACAAAGTATTTGTGACACCAGATGTGTTTTGGTCTAGTAGTTCTTAAATGCATTCATGAGAAAGTGATTGTATCCAGCATCAAAAAATATGAAGTATTTTAATATTCTATAAAGAACTTCTGAATATCGTATTGAATTTAAAGGAGTGCATGTAACTTTTTGTGCAGTTTTTGTTGTCAGTTGTTCAGTGCCATCAAACTCGTCTGTAGTGCTGCTTTGGGATCTTTTTCATTTCAAATCCAGTGACATAAACTGGTCCTGGATCCGCCTCTACCTCAGTCGAGCAGAGAAGCAGCGCATGTACTCGGTCATCCAGCGCTCGTCTGCACTCAGTGCTGATCTTCTGGACTTCTCCAGGTCAGCTGACCTCGCCCTCCGGCGGTCTGATGATCTTCCACCTTTTTTAGCCTCTCTTCGTGTCTGGACGCCCACATCGGCCCGATGTATCTGAAAATGAATTCAGGTTTATTCAGCTTCATGGAGCTCTGACTCGACTCGTTAGCAGTTTTCTACACCGGTGAAATCCAGCTCTTTAAACTATTTAACTTTTGCATACCAGAGAAGGTAATCTGACTGTAGCTTCAGGATATCACTGCTCCACGCTGAATAATTCACCGCTTCTACTCGCAGAGTCAGATGTCACAGTGCTTCATTCCACTGATTAGTACACGGCTGTTTAGTCACTTCAAAATTTCCCTCTTTGTTTGTATCATTTATTCAAATCTGTTAAAAACACACTCTTGTTCACTTCCGCTAGTGGCTACCCATGCAGGAAAAAAACACAGTGCAGCTTTTTAAAATATTATTTAAAAAAAACAATGGAGCAATAAAAATATTTTTTTTTTAACATAGAAATGATCTTTTATTAAATATATATATATATATATGCTAAAGTGCACACCACGAGGTTACTGACACTTGTAGTGTTAGAAATGCTATATATATATATATTTTTTTTAGATTTGTAATAAAAACTATTAGCAATTAATTTCTGCTAATGGCTACCCATACAGCAAAAAAATAAATAAAACATTCTAGCCAAAATATGCTATCATTATAAACGGAAACGTTTAATTAAAAAAAAAAAACATGTTCTTTAATATATGGCCATAAAGTATGACAAGATGTATTGAAAAATATCATACATCTAAAATATAAAATATTTTTATATCTTTTATATTATAAATATAAAATATCATTTTATATTAAAATTCTATTTTTATTGTAATACCAATATTAGCAACATATATATATATATATATATATATATATATATATATATATATATATATATATATATCTATATATATATATATATAAAGTTCTCATGGCAAATTTCAACATCTGAGGTAATGATCTGGCCTTTATATAATATTGTATAAGGTTCAGAAAATGAGAGTAGTTTCCATTGCCTCTACTGTCAGATTCAGTTCAGAAAGCTGCTGTTAATATCAGGCCTCACCTCTCCAGCGGACAAAGACACTCTCATATTTGGTGTCCTTCTGTCTCTCGTCTCAATGTGCCTTTCTGCCAAGTCATGAAGGATAAAAGACCGTCTGTTCTCACGGTTGGGCGTCCGCTCCTTGGTGTTGCCCGGTGGTTGGCTCTTGGCCCTGGATGGTTTTCTTGATAGAGGTAGCTGAGATTCATCACTATCCAGCTCTTTATTAGGGTAGCATGGCTCTGAACGGAGCACCCGTTGTCTCTGTCGCTGTTTTAGATTAGATTCTGATGGTCCGTTAGGAGTCATATCTTTATAACCATTTTCTGCAATAAAAGCAAAATAAGTAATTTGTTTAAAGGAATAGCTCACTCAGAAATGACAATATAAACCAGGTTTCAGTCATTCCAACAAACCGAAGCTTGCAAGACATGAACGTACCCAAGGGAAGTGAGCTTTCCACGGCAGCACTCATATCCGTGTGAACTTCTCCATTCACCTGTGGCTTCCAGGTGTCCAGAACCTCTGCGTTCTCATTCTTGGACTCTGATGAGGATGTGTAGTGTTTGGCATTCGAGACGTTCCCATCTTGCAGTCTGGGACTGGACCTTCCGCTCGAGTCGGACCCGCTGTCCCACCCGTCCCCAAATAACGGTCTGTGTGTCTGCTCCATCAGCCTCCGCGTCAGTCTGTATTTCACAGAGTCCTCGTAACATTTCGAGAACGTCTCCCATTTGGGATCTCTGAACTTCTTCATGTACTCCGTCCGGATATTCTTGGACATGATGTTGTTACTGGAAGACATTTGGCTCTGCTGAAATAATCACCTGCGGAGTGAACGTAATAATGTGTCAGTCTTGTCCATGCACGTTCGCATACTTCACTCACTCACCATCTGTTCTTAGTAGTGCATAGTGTGGATTGCGATGCTTTTAGTACTGCAATCAGTTACTGTGTATTATTATTCCTGTTCTTAGAGTAGGTTACAGCCCAGTGCCCACATTATTTATTTATATTCTTTACATAATACATAAGCCGATGTTACATCCGATCTGTCTAAAGAGCATTTATTACGTTCTTGGGACGGTTTTAATACACGTTTATTGATAAATCGATGCTGTCGAGCATGTTTATGCATGCTTAATCATAATATATTACAACACACTACATTAAAAATAAAGGTGCAATCGCATTTATTATTATTAAGAAACTGGATTTTTTTTTTTTTAAACATTAGTGGCTAATGTATTAGTTGAAGAAAACAGCGCACTATATGTTTACAGGTCTGTCTTCACCTGCCCTGAGTATGTAGGTAAACATTGACTCGGATAAATGTAAGCGCTTTAAACTCACCCACTCCTTTCTTTTCCGTCCTTTATGCTTTAGCGTTGGATGTAGACGTACATTTTTTATTCTTGCATTCTTATGAATTCCAAATGCATCAGTCCATCACTGTTGAGCGCCTGCTGCGTACTAGAAAAACAAGCCTCGGTGATATTAGGGCTTTGATGATTTATAGTGCGCATGCGCACAACATCACTTGGCCTGCCTGAGGACTTGATGCGCAAATACGCACGCACAATCCCATCTACCGTTTAACTGATCCTAATTTGATTAGAATCGTCTACTTTATTCCAGTGGATAGAAGTTGTTCATTATTTGTGGAGTTAGTTTGTCGTTCGACGTTTTTTTTTTTTTAGGTGACAGTCATTACTAGTGATGAAACTTTCTCAGCGCATGCGCAGAAAAGGTCTTTGTCTGTCAGGAAAATATTTGAACTTAAATAGGATACAAATATGAGGTATGGAAATGTTTGGATGTACTATCTCTGTGCTGTTTGTTACAAATTGACATAAATGAGACTAAATTAACAAAATATTTTATGGTGGTATGGTACATTGTTGGTATCACATTACTTTGGTTAAAATAAAATTTTCTTTACAGCTAACAAAAGTTACCATATAAAGAAGAGAATTGTTCAGTATTAAATCTGTACTGTTATTACTTTGAGGTTTATAAGTAATCAGTCTAATCGGGTGTCATGATATAAAGCTAATGAAGATTATGATCCCTTTATAAACTGTAAGAGCGTCAGTGCTACTGTAATGCTTCTGTCATCCATTAATTGTCCCATACGCATTCATCCTCCATTAGAGCCCACTTAAACAGCCCAGACGGTTTATAGTTGTCAGATTACAGACATAACAAGACTTTGCGTCATGTTAAACTGTCTTAGACGTTGGATAAATTATGTTTAGTCTGTCTCAGTGTGGGCTGAATCCTATACTGTATCTTATAATGACAGGTTCATTGACGAGTACCATGTTTAAAAATAGATTTTCAGTTTTATTTGTCTGTTGAAGTGTGATTTGTGTTGGTCATCAACTGGACCGGGTGTACAGTGGAACGTATATCAGAGTCACTGGAATCTAAGGGATTCAAACAGCATTCGCCAAAATACCAAGCCATGGAAGTCAGTAATAAATACATTTGTGTGCAATGAGAGTGCTTGGTATTTTTCTCTCCCTTGACATTAGTGTCCTTTTCTCAGTTTATGCTTTGCTTCTTGCTCCTACGTCATCGCATAAATGACGACTGTAGAAAGCTGTCCACAGGAGCAATGCACCGTCGCTTGGTTCCTGAGCAGGAAGCAATGATAGGATGGTGAGCCGGGCGCTTAGAAGCACTTGCGGTGGACGATGCTGGGGCCGGCCTCGTCGTATTCCTGCTTGGTGATCCACATCTGCTGGAAGGTGGACAGAGAGGCCAGGATGGACCCGCCGATCCAGACGGAGTACTTGCGCTCAGGGGGAGCAATGATCTACAGAGGAAGAGGACATCAAATATTATTCAAAGAAACAGACAACATGGAAAAACCATCTCAGCAAAAAGCTTGAGTTTTAAAGCTCTATGCCCTGTTACCTTGATCTTCATTGTGCTGGGAGCCAGGGCTGTGATCTCCTTCTGCATACGGTCAGCAATACCAGGATACATTGTAGTACCACCAGACAGGACATTGTTGGCGTACAGGTCCTGTTGTACGCGGTCTCGTGAATGCCAGCAGAAAGTGAAAGTGAAAGTGACGTGACATTCAGCCAAGTATGGTGACCCATACTCAGAATTCGTGCTCTGCATTTAACCCATCCAAAGTGCACACACACAGAGCAGTGAACACACACACACTGTGAACACACACCCGGAGCAGTGGGCAGCCATTTTTTTATGCTGCGGCGCCCGGGGAGCAGTTGGGGGTTCGATGCCTTGCTCAAGGGCACCTAAGTCGTGGTATTGAAGGTGGAGAGAGCACTGTACATGCACTCCCCCCACCCACAATTCCTGCCGGCCCGAGACTCGAACTCACAACCCTTCGATTGGGAGTCCGACTCTCTAACAATTAAACCAAAAACAACACATGATGCTGTTGTACGCGGTCTCGTGAATGCCAGCAGACTCCATACCTGTGCAATTGTTTTGAGGAGAGCATATAAATGGTTGGAGGACTGAAAGGTAAGACATCAACCGATAATTTCAGATGTTTTCAAACATACCAATGAAGGAAGGCTGGAACAGGGTCTCAGGGCAACGGAAACGCTCGTTACCGATGGTGATGACCTGACCGTCGGGAAGCTCGTAGCTCTTCTCGAGGGAGGATGAGGAGGCGGCGGTGGCCATCTCATTCTCAAAGTCCAGGGCGACGTAGCAGAGCTTCTCCTTGATGTCACGGACAATCTCACGCTCGGCTGTAGTGGACGACAAATCAAGAGTTGTTTATTTGGTCTGTTTCACACATGCTAGAAATATCCCAGTAAAACGTGACAAGGTACACACCGGTTGTGACGAAAGAGTATCCGCGCTCGGTCAGGATCTTCATCAGGTAGTCTGTCAGATCGCGACCAGCCAAGTCCAGACGCATGATGGCGTGGGGAAGAGCGTAACCCTCATAGATGGGCACATTGTGGGTCACACCATCGCCAGAGTCCAGCACAATACCTAATAAAAGTCAGTCAGAGTTAACAGTAAGCATTACAACTGTGTCAAATGCACTGTGTGTAATTATATAACTGTTGCTCTTTCAGTTACAGATATGTTGTCTTACCGGTGGTACGGCCAGAAGCGTACAGGGACAGGACGGCTTGGATGGCCACGTACATGGCGGGGACGTTGAAGGTCTCAAACATAATCTGGGTCATCTTCTCACGGTTGGCTTTGGGGTTCAGAGGGGCCTCGGTGAGCAGGGTTGGGTGCTCCTCGGGGGCCACGCGGAGCTCGTTGTAGAAGGTGTGGTGCCAGATCTTCTCCATGTCGTCCCAGTTGGTGATGATGCCGTGCTCGATTGGGTACTTCAGGGTCAGGATACCTCTCTTGCTCTGAGCCTCGTCTCCAACGTAAGAGTCTTTCTGACCCATACCAACCATCACACCCTAGAGGAGAGCAAGGGATACAGCATGATCAGAATAGCCCAAAGAAAACCCATACAATCATTCCCTTGGGATGGCAAATACAGAGACAGGAAGGATCTCTGTATGTACCTGGTGACGTGGGCGACCGACGATGGAAGGGAAGACAGCCCTGGGGGCGTCATCACCGGCGAAACCAGCCTTCACCAGGCCAGAGCCATTGTCACACACCAAAGCTGTAGTCTCATCGTCATCACACATCTTGATGGTTTCTACAATTAAAATGAATGAGAAAAGGCCATAGAGAAGTTTTAAAAGGACACTACAACCCCGACAAAATCATTATCACTCAAACTGGTAACCATGTTTGTTGAGAACTGAATGCATTATCCAAACCAAACATCTGACAAAAGTTTAGTTTACATTGAGAAACTACATTAATTAATAGCATTCTTCATTATAGCATACTAAATAGCCGAGAGGAATTTGAATGAAAAGACGTGAAAAACTTTTTTTTTTTTGTCAAATACGATTTATTTCCATTTGCACCAATATGATACAATAATCGTAAACATATAGGCTACTAAATTATTAAAAATAGCTAAACAAAAAACGCACTCCTAAGATTTTTATTGTTAAAGACCACTGTTTTTAAATGAAATTCACAGTTGAGATAAACAGATAAAAGTTTCTGATATGAGTGCAATGAAGTGAATAAAAAAGATTTATTTTTATTTTTATTAAAAGGCAAAAGCGAAACCGCTGTAAAATGATTACACCTACACCTACACAGTAAAGCGTCAAATCACTGCATTCACATCGTAAATTTTCCGATTCCGAATCGCTGTTCTTATTATAATCTAGTTTCCGTCGTCGTGAAACAGTGCTTACCTGTGTCTGCTCTCAGAGTCGTGAAGTCAAACTGAAGTGCCGCCGGCTCCTGCTATATGACCCGCAGGCGCTGCATCTTATATACACCCGTCCTCTGCTTTTCCTGCTCTTCCGACAACCATTAAGGAATGTCCGTGCATTCGAATGGAATTCTTCCCGATCCTCGTCCATATTTGGGTGTCGGTGGGTCGAGCGGAGGGGCTCCATATATGGCGTTCCAGACCCCATACCACAGCGGGCGGGCGCAGGGCCGTGTAAGGGAGTCCAGGGCCACCATACGTGTGGACTCAGAGTCCAACACTGACCGTTTGTCGACTATATCTCAATATAAGGGCATGGCAGTGGGTTATGATTGTTTATCATTACATTTTACCATTGCTCAAATGAAAATGAATTCAATGTGTAATGCAGGTTGCTTTGGATAAACTGTATAAATGTAAATTAAAGTAGCTTCTTTTTCTTTGGTGGGATATTGATTCTCATCCAATCTCTTTTAATATCAGATATCTACTTTATAGGACGACAGCAAACCTTTATAAATATGCGTATGTATTTTTTGCTGTGTATTATAGGGTGAAATCAGGTAAATTGGATTGTTTTATGAAAGTCATTGCAATGAAAATAGTGGCTTCATTTGCATGAACTGACCAATATAAATGATTCTGAAATTCTGAAATAAATTAGGGATTTAGTCAGTCTGTGGCACTGGGATAACAGCATTCATTTCAGCTACTTCCTTTCCCATAGAAAGCCACAGAAGCAGAAGTTGCATCCCCAAAACTGGATAAAGGGGAGGAGAATCTTGGAAAAAACATCTCGAGTCTGATGTTTAACTGAACAATGCAGGCATCATATTAAGCCCTTAAAATATACTATCACCATCAAAAGAAGGATGGCAACGTATTTTCTTAAGCTTGTTCATCAGCTGCCATTACATAAGAGTAAAGATGTGTTGTGAAATCATAGTAAAAGTATCACCAATGACCAATATGATCAAAATAGCCACTCAGCAACCCTCTCTGCCTTTCTGAGAACAGGAACAGGATATTATAACAATGTTTTATCTTCTTTTACTTGGAGATGGTTATTAGATTAGTCATTAGATGACTATTAGACAAGCACGACCCTGTGAGCATTTCAATGTTTGATGCCTAGCCTAATGCCACATCATAAACAAGTGGGTATCATATTTCCTCCTCGAGTTCCAGACAGTTTATGTAGTGTCTTTAGGGATTCCAGAGGCTCCCACCCCATATAGGGTGTCAGAGAACCCCCGTAAAGTGCAGCTTATTTACTGCGCACGCCACTCATTTTACCCTCTCTTCCCTATTTTTAGGAGCTCAGGGGAGACAGTTGCTTCTCCATCAATTCAGCTGCTCTTTTCACACCAGCTGCTGGAGGACGGAGTGGGAGCAACAGATGAGAGGAAGGAGTGAAAGAAAACAAAAAGACGTTCTCAAATAGAGCCTTGCACATAGTGCTCCCAAAGGGTTTAGGCACTCAGTGTCTGATATCTATCTGAGTGGCATCTGCAAACTAATGTACCTTAAACTTTTCTGAACCATTGTGCATGTTTTTAAACTCGATAAACTAGTGTTGGTGATGCATGAAGTCAGCTAAACAGTTCATTAATGACATACAAATGAGCTTCACTCTGAACATTTCATCTATAGTTATCTTTTTGTGAAATGTTTTGCTCTAAAAGTGTGCATGTCCATAGAAATCTTTTAATGCTGCTCAAAATTCAACGTAAAGATGCAATGTTGCATAAAATCCAGACTTATATTTGCCTGCTCTGACCCACCTCTAGTATCAAAGCATACAGTTGTAATTATTGTATAAAAGCATTTATGCCACTTCAGAAGCGCTTCTGTGCCACCTTTGCAGAGTAAATTTGGCATTAATTTGATGTTTTGTTATCTAATGCAAGTATGGCCTAAGAATCCAAATACATTTGGGTTCACAATCTTTAAGAAAACACCATAAAACCCAAGCTAACGTCACCATTTGGTTAGCACTATTTGTATTTGTTATTCTATCTTTGTCTTGCAGCAGAAGATTACCATCACTGTCTGTCGTCAATTACAGAAATACAGTTTATTCAGAAAACTCAAGCGCTGGTTCATGTAATTATTTTTTTTTTTTTTTGAAACAGTACAAAAAAAGTTGGAATATTAACAAGGAAACAGGAAGTGTTGTCAAATCTGAGCTTTCTGGTAGTGCTCATAATTGGCTCGCAGGAGGAACTCAAAGTACGGTTTAGATTTGAGACTCTCCAACTCATCTTCCTGCAGAAGATCCTTCACGTCAGGCAGGTACGACTGCAGAGAAACACCTGTGTGCACAAACACAAAACACACTCCGGCTGAATATGCAGATTTTGCATTGTAACTCACTACATTTCCTGAAATAGGGTTGTTCAAGCTTTGAATGCAAGATACTATATACTTCATACCTGCTAAAATCAAGTCTCAAATAAGCCCTAAATCACTTTGAAACCTCAAGACAACCTTCTAGAACAACTGTGAGTGTGTGATTAGTCACTGTACCTTCCTGGATGAGTTTCTGTAAGATCTTGACGAAAGTGCTGTCTCTGGCTGCTTCTAGAGGATCGTCATTATCATCAGACGATGACCAACTGCAACCAGTCAGTCAGTGAAAGACCATTACAGTTATGTAAAATGAAACATCCATCCACACTATTCTCATTTGAGTGAGTTTTGTGATGCTCACCTCTCCTTCCAGTCTTTCTTTAAGGCTTTACTGAAGATCTCTCGTTTTAGGGCATCAAGATCAACTCTATCCTCCTACAGGTGATGAACACATATTAGAAACTTATGTGCTTAGAAAAGTTACTTTTTAACATGTTATTTACAGATACCTCCTCCAAGTACTCCAGCAGATCGAGAGCTTTCTTGAAGTCATACTCGTTGGCTCCACGGTTCTCATCGCAGATGTACAGCTGGACACAAGGAAAAGAGAGACAAAGCAAGACAAATGAGGATGAAGAAGTCTGAAGGAATTAAAAACTGCTGCCACATGCACGTGACCGCAGTATTTTTGTAGTTTACTCACATTAATGAGGTTACGAGGGCTCAGTAGAGGCATGCTGTCTGGGTTCAGCTGCTTCTCATCCAGCAGCTGTTTAGGAAGAGTCTCCTGATGAAGCTGAAACCTCTCCTGCTCCACTATATCTACACCAACACACACCGGACAACACCCATTATGTTTCAGAAATTTCATATGGCATAAACTGATCAAATATTTAGGGGCTTGCATGAGCACCATAGGTCAATGTGAGATTCACTAGGCCTGACGAATTGAGCATAAACTCCTATTATTCTCTGTGTCTACACAATGATAAAATACATAAAGCATGCATCATTTGCTTCTTATTCTGTTGATGTAATAACACTAAAAAGGCTTGGTGGGACATGACAGAGAAAATAAAAATAATATGAAATCCATTTTATACGGACTAAAGCAGATTTTAAGACAAATCAAATGACTGACCGTTGAGCTGTCTGCGGTGCACGGCTTCAGGCATGTCTGACGCCAGAGCCGTGAGTTTGCTGAGGGCCAGCAGGGTCTTCTTCTTGCTGAAGTATCGTGTCTCCATGTTGGCCTGACTGTACAGGGTACGATGGGCCTGTCGTGAAGACACCAAAGCATTTCAAACACTACAAGTGTCAGTAACCTTGTGGTGTGCACTTTAGCATTTATATATATGTATGTATGTATTTGATTCCTTTTTCCTCTTACTCTCTGATAGTCCTGCACATGTATGTCATGCAGCCAGCTGAGGTGATCGTGAGCCTGTAGGAAGCTGGCCAGCTGCTGGTGCGTTGCTACTGGCTGAGACAGCAGCTTCCCTCTCTTGCCTTTCTCCATGTACCAGCGGAACAGGAAGTCCGCAAAGTTCTACAGGAAACAAAGAGGGCTGTGAGTAAATGCATTCGGCACAGGCACTGTAACTGTGATTTCAGTATGTTTTTCTTAGAACTGTATTCCAAGAATTTTGAAGTCTCCGTGTGCAACGCTCTTTGATTTAACAAAACATTTCTATAAATATTGAAATATTCTCTACTAGCCAAAAGCTACTTCAAACTACACTATCTAGAAGCATCTATTGATAATATACAGGTGCATCTCAATAAATTAGAATGTTGTGGAAAAGTTCATTTATTTCAGTAATTCAACTCAAATTGTGAAACTTGTGTATTAAATGAATTCAATGCACACAGACTGAAGTAGTTTAAGTCTTTGGTTCTTTTAATTGTGATGAATTTTGGCTCCCATTTAACAAATTTTCAACAAATTAGAATATGGAACATTTCAATCAGCTAATCAACTCAAAACACCTGCAAAGGTTTCCTGAGCCTTCAAAATGGTCTCTCAGTTTGGTTCACTAGGCTACACAATCACGGGGAAGACTGCTGATCTGACAGTTGTCCAGAAGACAATCATTGACACCCTTCACAAGGAGGGTAAGACACAAACATTCATTGCCAAAGAAGCTGGCTGTACACAGAGTGCTGTATCCAAGTATGTTAACAGAAAAAGATGCACAACCAACCGAGAGAACCGCAGCCTTATGAGGATTGTCAAGCAAAATCGATTCAAGAATTTGAGGTAACTTCACAAGGAATGGACTGAGGCTGGAGTCAAGGGATCAAGAGCCACCGCACACAGACGTGTCGAGGAATTTGGCTACAGTTGTCGTATTCCTCTTGTTAAGCCACTCCTGAACCACAGACAGCGTCAGAGGCGTCTTACTTGGGCAAAGGAGAAGAACTGGACTGTTGCCCAGTGGTCCAAAGTCCTCTTTTCAGATGAGAGCAAGTTTTGTATTTCATTTGGAAACCAAGCTCCTAGAGTCTGGAGGAAGGGTGGAGAAGCTCATAGCCCAAGTTGCTTGAAGTCCAGTGTTAAGTTTCCACAGTCTGGGATGATTTGGGGTGCAAAGTCATCTGCTGGCGTTGGTCCATTGTGTTTTTTGAAAACCAAAGTCACTGCACCCGTTTACCAAGAAATTTTGGAGCACTTGATGCTTCCTTCTGCTGACCAGCTTTTTGAAGAAGCTGATTTGATTTTCCAGGATTTGGCACCTGCCCACACTGCCAAAAGCTGGTTAAATGACCATGGTGTTGGTGTGCTTGACTGGCCAGCAAACTCACCAGACCTGAACCCCAGAGAGAAATCTATGGAGTATTGTCAAGAGGAAAATGAAAAACAAGAGACCAAAAGATGCAGATGAGCTGAAGGCCACTGTCAAAGAAACCTGGGCTTCCAGACCACCTCAGCAGTGCCACAAACTGATCACCTCCATGCCACGCCGAACTGAGGCAGTAATTAAAGCAGAAGGAGCCCCTGCCAAGTATTGAGTACATGTACAGTAAATGAACATACTTTCCAGAAGACCAACAATTCACTAATTTTTTTTTTTAATTGGTCTTATGAAGTATTCTAATGTGTTGAGATTGTTGTGAGTTGGTGGGTGTTTGTTAAATGTGAGCAAAAATCATCACAATTAAAAGAACCAAAGACTTAAACCACTTCAATCTGTGTGCGCTGAATTTATTTAATACACCAGTTTCACAATTTGAGTTGAATTACTGAAACAAATGAACTTTTCCATGACATTCTAATTTACTGAGATGCACCTGTAGTAGCGGTTAAAGGTTTGAGATCACAAAATTTTTTAATGTTTTTATGTTTGTGAAAGCGTCTTTTGCTCATCATGGCTGCATTTATTTGATCAAAATCAACCAAAAACATTAAAAATTGTGAAATATTAAAATAACTGTTTTCTATGTGAATATATTGTAAAATGTCATTTATTCCTGTGATCAAAGCTGATTTTAAGCTGATCAAAGCTGACGTTATTAATGTTGAAAATATTTGTGCTGCTTGTTATTTCTGTGAAAACTTTTTTCAGGATTCTTTGATGAATAGAAAGCATTTATTTAGAACCACATGTATTTGAAATCGAATTCTTTATAAGATTAAAAATGTCTTTACTCTTTACTTATGATCAGTTTAATGCATCCTTGATGACCAAAAGTATTAATTTCCATTGAAAACACTATACAGACCCCAAACTATTGAGCAATAGTGTATGTGGCATGTGTTGACATTTAAGAGTTCTTGGGCCGATGGGTTTCTTACCTGATCAGCGAATTTGACCATGTACTGCTGTAGTCGACTCTGGTTCTCCGTTCGCTCGCACAACTGCACCAATATGTCAAAGTCACAGTACTTCTCGGCCAGTGCTGCAACCCACTGATGCTGACCCAACTCCACTGCCACAGTCACAGACAACACAAAACTATTAAGCACATAATCTGGTCCGTTTTTCAGCTTATTCTGACCACACAGACAGACTGACATGTAAAAGGAGCAATTAAAACTCACAGAGAGGTGCGAGCAGCTCCGAGCGTTTCTGCGTGTACTCGTTCTCCAGTGTGACGTAGCGCTCCTGCTGTCCAGCGCGGCGGAGAGACGTCAGCTGAGCCACGTAACCGCTCAACAGAGAGTCCAACAGAGCCACCAGCTGCTCGCTCAGCATGCCGCGCAGCTCCACGTCTGCGTGAGGATACGCCGCACGCAGGATCAGCTCGTGCTGCCGTGTGATGACGGTCCGGACTCCGCCCGCTCCTCCTGAGGCTGAGAGGAAGAAACTATGATGCTCATACTGATGGAGAGATGCTATTGTGTTTACAGTGCTGTGGCAGTTAAAAAAAGAAAAGGAAGTCCTTTCAGGTGTGTTTACCCGTCCATGGGATGTACTCTGGCTCAGGTCCGCAGTTCTCTGGTGCTCTGTACAGAGATGCTTTGGTCTCTCTGTACTGTGCTGCTGCTTGAAGCATATCCTACCACACAAAACATGATTATTCATTTCACAAACTGGAAGATGAGGATGATATTCTTTCATCTTTAGTTTCATATTTATAATTTGCTTTACAAATTATCCAATTATTAAATACATCTTTTATATTAAATAGTAAATTATCAGCATTGAAAAAACTGTGATGCTTAAAACATGAACATTTTTCAGGATTTAATTTGTTTATTTAAAATATTTATTTAAAATAGAAATCTCTTGTAACATTATAAATGTTACTACCTCACTTTTTTTTTACAATAATTTCTGAAGGATCATGTGACACTGAAGACTGGAGTAAAGATGCTGAAAATTCAGCTTTGATCACAGGAATAAAAGAGTTATTTTAAACTGTAGTAATATTTCACAATATAATGCATTTTGAGCACATATACACAGCCTTGGTGAGCAAAAGAGACATTTAAAAATCATAATGTTTCCAAACTTCTGACAAGTACTGTGTATTCTATAAATATTCTCTCTCTTTATGGGATAAAAATGACAAGTACTTCAAGATACATTCAACCTGGCCCACAGATTCAAAATTAACTGAATGCAAGAATTAATGAATAAGTAAGAAAGACTGCTGTGCACCTTGACAATGTCATTGACGTTGAGCACCACCTCGGCCCACCTGGCAGCATCCGAATGCTCTTTTAAAGCTTTTTCCTCCTCATCCAACAGACACTCAAAGATGGAGGAGATCTGAGACACCTGGAGACATGAACATGAGATAAAGCAGAGAGAAATATATATATATTCTACATTCCAGTTTGATGAACAGGGTGCTGAAGTCTGGCACCTCTCTGAAGAACACGTCCGCGGGCGTGAGGTTGGTCAGTATGTCGGTGTTGCTCTTCTTCAGGGCCGACAGGATGGCCGTGTTCACCAGTTCTGGATGCTTGGCATGATGGTTCTTCAGCACGATGGCGGCCGAGAGCTTCTCCGCATGTTCACATAGCAAGAGTCGTGTGGCCATGGGGGACATGCGCACCGTTGTGGAAGCGAGACGATCTAGAAGTCCTGTCTGTAGATCGGACAGAAAGAAAGATAGAGCACTGCTGAATAATGTGAGACGAATGAATGCGCATCTCATAGATTGTGTGGCTATTGAAGAACCTGAAGCAGGAAGTCCATGAGGCAGCGGTGAGCTTTCATCTTATCCTCCAACTGATGCAGCAGGATCAGTGACGTCAGTGTAAATCCAGCGCCCTCTACAGGACAAAACACACAAACTACAAATTGACCAGGGTCCAAAATGAACAACTTATACCATCTTAGGTTTAACATAGAAGTTTGTCTTTTAGACTCCATGTGACAACACATGTGTGGAACATTCTCTACAATAAGCCACAAAAAAAGAAATTCAAATGTGAACAAAATCAAAATGTGTCTGACAGTTTTTGTGACAGGTGTATTGTTTACCAGAAACTAGCTCATGAATTCAGTCAAAAAATAAATAAATAAATAAAATAATAATAATAATAAAAAATTACTAAATTATCTAAATAAATAAATACAATTTATTGAGAGGATTTATTTTTTTCAAATTTTTTATTAAATATATAATGTTAAATAATATATACAAAGTCTCTCTTTAGGGAAAAAAAGATCTGAGTGAATGAATATATGAATATCTATATATATATATATATATAGATATATATATAATATATATATATATATATATATATATATATATATATATAAAATGAATATTCATTAATAAAAATAATTACATTCATTAATAAAAATAATTACAAATATACCTTCATTTTTGATAAGAAATATTTATGGCCAAAATATTTTCTTAATTATCTTGTATACATTTTGGATTGTTTAGAAGAACTTATATTTATTGGGGCAAAATTAAATGTTTTCTTCCCATCTCTCACCATCAGGAACAGACTCGGCCCAGCGCGGGTCACATGCAGGGTAGTCGTCCACCAGATCCAGGTCGATCTGGGTCACGACAGCATCCAGCTCCGCACTTCCCTCTCCATCGCTGGGAAAGAGCTCGTCCACCATGCTCTGAGCTCCAACCAGATCATGACTGCAGATCAAAGCACAGCAGAGCACCTGTGAGCTGCGGTCACTGATTCAACAATCACAAAAACAAGATTACGTCTGTGAAGTGAAGGAAACTCACCGACAGAACTGTAGGAACGCTTGCTTCAGCAGTTTAGTTTTGTCCTCCTGGGCCACCGAATCTATTTTAGGTGGCGTCTCTAATGGAGTGCCCTGACAAGGTGAAAAATATTCCCTTGAATAAATTAAACATTATAAATGGATACATACATACATACATATATATATATAGTATATTTACCAGGATATATACAATTATACTTTTAAATATATTTATATAATATAAGTATTATATATATATAAATATTATATATATCTATATATATATATATATATAATATATCATATATATATACTAAAGTTCCCTGAAAAGAAAAAAAAATATTTCCACAATGAAGTGACTATGGTTTAATCGAAACAACTCAAAACCCTATTTACGTCTTCTGGTTTAATTGGAGAAAAAATCGACATAACTGAAATAATACGAAATATAAAATTAAAAAAAAAAAAACACCTTAAAATATAAAAAACCATAAATATTCACTTAAAATAATAACTATAAATTAAAATTCAAACAAAAAACATAAATAACATACCATAAAATAAACCATAAAATAAAAAAAAAAAAAAACTTAACAAATATTTAAATTAATAAAATGTTAATTTATAATGAAAATCCATAAAAATAATAAAAAAAATAAAATCACAAAAATATTTAAAATAAAAAAATATACAAATAAAAAAAATTTATATTTATAAAATGTTAAAATTATAAAGAAGTTCCAGTAAAAAGAAGAAAATCAAAATAAAACAATACAAATAAATGTACACAATACACAAAAAAAATGCCTTTTTAAATATAATATTTATATTTTTAAATTTATAACATTATAAATTGAATAACACATCAATTAATACTGGAGATGCCCTGAAAAGATACATTATATTTCCATATTTCTAAACTTGTATAAAAACAAACAAATTGTAAAAAAAAAAAAAAACATATATTATATATATATATATATATATATTAATATATATATATTATATATATATTCTATATGATGATAGCCATGAATATATAATATAATATATATATAATAATGTGTAACATTAATATATAATAATCTATATATATATATATATCATATAAATATAACATATTGTAATATTACCTATAATATATATATTATATATGTGTCATATATTTTACCATATATATATATCATAAATATATATCATATAGATATATATATATATGTGATATACATATCTTCATATATATATATATATATATATATATAATATGTTGCATATATATATATATATGTGTATATATATATATATATATATTTGTATAAAATATATATATAGTATATGTGGTTTATTATATACTATATATATAATATTATAACATATATAAAAGTATACTATACGTATCAATACATATGTAATATATATATATAATAACATATATATTATATATATATATATATATATATATATTAGATATTATAAGATTATATATGTTGTATTATATATATATATATATAATATATAGTATATATGGTTGTATATATATATAATGTTAATAGATTATGTGTATATATATATCTAGATGTGTATATATATAAATATATCTATGTGGTTTATAATAATATACATATATATATATATATATATATGGTATGTAATATGTGTATCATTATAATAAATACTATAATATGTATGTGTATATTATGTGTTGTATATATCTATATATATATCTATATATAAATATATATTGTGTATATATATATATATCTATATATATATGTGTGTATATATATATATATCATCTATATATATATATAGTATATATATATATATAATTGTGTAGATATATATATATATATATTATATATATATATATGTCTATATATATATATATATAATGTATATACTCTATGGGTATATATATATATAATACCTGTGTAATCATATAATATATATAATATATGTAAATATATTATATCATATATCTCTATATGTCTAAAAGGATCTCTCTAATCTATATAATATCTAATATATATATATATAATCTATTGTGTATATATATATATAGAGATATGTGTGTATTATCATCTATATTGTGTATATAGAGTCCATATCATAGATATATATAATTGTATTGTGTATATATATATAATATAATAAGGTATATAGGTATGTGTGTGTATATAGATATAATATATATATATATGTGTGTATAGATATATATATATCTATATGGCGTGTGTATATATATATATTATATATATATATCTGTCTACTATACTCTCTATATATTGCCAGTATATAATATGTATAATATCCATATATAATATCTATATATAGAGGAATATATTATATATATATATATTCTATATATATAGCTATATATATATATATATCTCATTATGCCTCCTTTAAGTAAATTGAGTCCAGACCTCAGGTCCAGCTACTGAGGTGCAGAGCGAGTCCTCCATGGTCTCAGGTAGGAGGGAAGCACTTTCTCTCGCTAAAACGGCAACCAGCAATATAAAAAAGACAAAAACACCGGCACACACCCCACCGCCTCGGATACGGTCACCTGCAGAACAGGCAAAAACCACTGAGAGGAACTCCAGGAAGAAAACTAGCTACTTCATTGGATTTCCCAGTGCGAGGGCTGTACCTGGAGAGCTGAAGGAGATCTTCTCCTCTGCGAGACCTCCGCGTCCAGCTCCAGTGCTGCAGGTGAACACCAGCTCCTCATTATAGAGGTACGCAGCAGGACTCGACGGCTCGGGCAACACCACACGCGTCTTCTGCAGCTCCTCCTCACTCTGACGGACAAAAGCACAGCTGAATTCTTTCAGTTCACACTATCATAGTTTTCATGATTTCAATCCAGGAAGCTCACAGTCTAAACACTCGGATCATTCAGCTACGATTGAACCGTGTACCTGGAAGGGTGGGTTGTATTTGGTGACCTCAACAGTGAGCAGGTCTGGTGAAGGCGCTATGCTTTCTGCAAGAGTGACCAAGCAGAAATACGCCACACATGGAGTGTCGCCCGGATGCCACGCTGCCGCCAACACCACCAGCCCCGCTCTGAAGAGACACACAACATTAGTCACTGACTACTACTGCAATTACTGCCTGTACTGTATTACAGATGAATTTGAACATGATGATATTCAGTTTCATATTCAAAAGACTCACTTGCTGTACTGCATGTCCAGATAAGAGACATTCACTCCTTTCTTGATCTCCGAGTAGTTACTTTCAGAGTCCTATAGGGTAAATAAAGGGTATTACATAAATACACATCTATTTATGATTTTGAAATAAATTAATACTTTTATTTAGTAAGGATACATTTAATTGTTTAAAAGTGACAGTAATGACATTTATAATGTTTCAAAAGATTTATATTTCAAATAAATGCTGTTATTTTGAACTTTCAATTTATGAAAGAATCCTAAAAATAAAAAAAACAGTTTCCATAAAATATAAATCAACATTGATAATAATCAGAAATGTTTCTTTAGCAGCAAATCTGCATATTAGAGTGATTTCTGAAGATCATGTGACACTGAAGACTGGAGGAATGATGCTGAAAATTCAGCTTTGATCACAGAAATAAATTACAGTTTAATATATACTCAAATAGAAACCAGTTATATTAAATTATAAAAATATTTCATGTTATTGTTTTTACTGTATTTATGATCAAATAAATGTAGCCTAGGTGAGAAGAGATTAAATTCTTAAAATCTTACTGAACTTTTGAGCGCTAAATAAATTCATTAATAAATAAAAGTTAAAACAAATACACAAGCTGTGTTGCTCATTTCACAAGCAAATGAGGCATTTGGGGCAAAAATATTTATATAACAGGTAGAAAATGGCCATAAAAGAAAAAAATACTTGGCACAAAAACTTTACTAATATTATTCACTACCAGTCAAACGTTTGGAATAATTAATATTTTTAAATTGTTTTTTCTTCTGCCTAACAAGGCTGCATTTATTCAATAAAAACAGTAATATTGTGAAATATTATCATTTAAAATAACTGTTGTCTATGTGAATATATTATAGTAAAATGTAATTTATTGCTGTGATGCGCAGCTGAATTTTCAGCATCATTACTCCAGTCTTCAGTGTCACATGATCCTTCAGAAATCATTCTAATATGAGGATTTGATGCTTAAGAAACATTCCTGATTAATATCAATGTTGAAAACAGTTGTGCTGCTTCAAATTTTTATGGAAAGAATTTGACCCCTTTAAGCAGTCTGCTTTGGTTCTATGCAAGGACCTCAATTTCTATATCAGATGAAGTTTAGAAAAGCACATTTCAATATAATTCTAGACGCTTCCAAAAAAAAAAAAAAAAGGTATCTGACCCAGATGGCGTCAGTGATGCTGTCTGTGATGATCTGATTGGTGCTCCAGCTTAACACCTGCGTCTCACTGTTCTCATCCACCTCCCATTTACTGAGTCCACACGAGCTGAGAGAGTACAGACAGCCGGTCTCCTTCACCCACAGCACACTGAACACCTGAGGAGCCAAACGTCCCGTCACTGATTGAACACATGATCTGCTTCCACCTCTAAAGAACAAACAGTACTGACCGTGATGTCGGCCGGCTGGCCGCGGATGCCAAACAGGCTGGAAACCCTGCGTCCGATGCCGGACAGCATCCCCTGACCCTGCTGCACGGGCCGCTGCTGCAGTTTACCGGAGGAATCCGGAGTGAGCCGGAGCAGGTGACCGCGGTACGATGACACGATGAAACTCCCGCCCTGAAACAGCAAGAGAAACTAGCTCATGGAAGAAGAGTTATGATAATAAAAGCTTCCGCACTCCTCACTTAGCCTGATTGCACACCTTAACAGCTGCGACATAGTTGCACACGTTTCCGGTGAAATCCAGAGATGTCTCAGTGTAAGTCCCGTCATGAGCCAGACTGGGCCAAAACCGGGCCGAACCGTCTGGAGACACGGCCAGTGCACTGACAGACTGTGAAAAAAAAACACATTTGCATTCATGTTTGCATAATGAAATCTTTTGTGGAGTTAATGCACAGAGATGATCGCACCTGTATGGGTGCAGAATCGAGGGTCCGGGAGGAAGTGATGGAGATGAGATCAGCGCTGTACTCAAACTCACTGGAGGGCAGCTGGAGGTCTTTACACACCGACAGCTGCAATGACAAGAAGAGCACAACTTCAGTACAGCCTTGGCAGCAAATTCAGCACTCAGTAATGGTCTCTTTCTGACCTTTGCCACAGACGTCTGAGACACTTTCCAGATGATCAGCTGTTCTCCACAAACCATCCACGCCCAACCGGACGCCTCCACCTTCACAGAGATCTGATCATCCACTGCAACAGACACAGCATCATACACTGAGAAGCCTTCAAACCAGCAAATCCAAAGACTGGAAGAGACGAACTACTATTCTTACTTTTATCCTAAAAATGTTTCATTTAAAATGTCTACAAATCAGCCCCAGAGATTGCTGGTGGCAAGCCACTGAAGCTTCGAAACCGTTCAAAACAGTTTCAACGTAACAGAGCTTTGCTTACTGAAACCAAAGGACTTTTGATTGAATCCCTTGTTGGAAACGAATGATTTACAAGGTTTTGAAGCTTCATGAAGCAGTGTTTTGAATGCTCCCATCACTAGTTTGAATGCATTAATGATGCCTACAGCTGTCACCTAGGTAGGCAGCTCACTAGGTTTAGAGACACAGCCTCTATGTGAAGTTCAGGGATGCAAACTCATCATGGGTGAAACACTTACAATATTTTAAAATGTTAGTTTTTTCAACAGTTGTGCAGTAAAATTCACTTTAAAGATTCACTTTTCATTCATGATGACATGGAAAATGTGCCAAAAATCCTGGTGGAAAACAAAGACTTTTAAGATGAAAATAACATGAAATTACCATCAAAACCAGTAGATGGCAGCAGAGGATCACTCATTTGCTCAGTTGCCTTTATTATAAAATGACTCTTATAACAAATTTTAGTACTTTTACTGTACTGAAGTATGAAGTATAGCAAGTACAATACAGTCAAATAATAATGCAATAAATATTTTGAGATTTAATTTAAAAACGAATTTTTTTTAAAACATTGCCTTTAAAGGACACATCAAAAATATACTGCAGAAGCTGCTAAATATATTCCGCTAACACATACTTGTTGCTGCTGTAGTTTTGTTACCCTGAATGACTTAATGCACAGCTCTATTGTGTCATGGGTTTGTCAGTTCATTCCGTCCATTGCTACAGTTATCACTGTCATTTATAGCAATGACTCACAGAATTTAGTGGATTCACTCATTTTTTACACCCACGTTTGTCATTCCCCCAAACAACTTTTAAAACTCACTGGATCTACCCGAATCACACAATTGACCCATTTTGAATTTAAAACTGTGAATTTCGCCGAAAGGTGACAAGTCTGCATCCCGGAAAGTTAAAGACCCCAATCTTTACCATCGGCCATGGTCAGCGCCTCCATGACTTTGACCGGCAGAGATGATCCGAAGGTCTGAATGTCAAAATGATGTGAATCGAGGGCTGCATGACCCTGAACTCGGGTGGGAGTGGATCTGGAGAAAGATTAGAGATGCACAAATCAATAAAAAAATTAAAATAAAATGGTCATATTCAGATTTTATTGAATTTGTTTAAACAAGCTACCCTTTTTCTTAAAAAAAGCCTTAATACTTGTTTTAAAGATAAGAACTATTTCATAATTATTGTACATTTACGTAACATGTAAAATAAATTCAGATACAATAATAGGAAAACTACAAACCGTACTTTATTATTTTATAATTAACAGAATAAAATATATTAAATATAAAGAAATTAATTTAAAAATTATATGTAATTAAAGAACTTTTAAATTTAAACTTAAATTTTATTACAAGACTCTTAAAAGAAACTTTACATAAATACCGTGACTTTAACGTTATCAGATAGTAGCGTTACTGTCATATGTAACACAATACTGAAGAATTATCATATTTATGTAACGTTACCATGGTATTTATTTGGTACTCAAAACAATACCGTGGTGAATGTTTAAAGCACGGCAGTAGCATGGTAAGTGTAGCATCTCCTGTCTGTGTTACTCTGTTACCTGGCTGTGACAGCGGAGCGGCGTGGAGAGAACAGCAGCCCGGGCTGAGCGGCACTCACGCTCTTCCGACCGCCGGTCCGGGGCGCCTGTCTGCGGCCTGAGCTCGGGGTGCCGCGGGGAGTGAACATAATGAGCCGGCAGCTTGTTTAACTCATTCGCAATAAACGTTGGAAACCTTTTGCCGCGCGTTCGCTACAGTCGGTCAGGCGCACACAATATGCGTCGTCGTTCTTCTTCTTCTACTTCTTTTGGTTTTATGGCGGGTTGCGAACTAACTTCATAGGCGCATACCGCCACCTACTGATATGGAGATTATTCATGCATTATTCGAATGCGCATGCGCTCTTGCTGAAGAGTGTGTTGAGCGATACAACTGATTCTGAGTCAGTGTTACAGAGCAAGCGTCTGAAAACCACTCATATCTCAACACTCTCATTAAATAAAAAGAAGAGCACCTTAAAGTTATTAATTTAAAAAGGTCGTGACTTGATAAATATGATGTTATAATTATAATAATATTTAATTATGTAACTACCTTAATTTAATATAATGCAACGTGTCTTTATATCGCATACTTAAATACATGTGTAAGACAAAAGTTCGTTGCGCTAGATGGCAGTGCTGCGTCCGCGGCCTCAGCGCGCGCTCAGAGGAGGCGCAGAAGAAGAGAGCGGGCGACCAATGGAGCAGCGGTGGGGAGCTGCAGCAGTCTTCTCCTGAACTCCTCTCCCATGTCTTAAACCAGCGCTTTTCTCCAGGACTGTCACATACGGAGTGTGCAGTAGGTGTTTAACAGCTTTACTAAACCGTGAAACAGATCTAAAGCGCCGCGAGTCGAGTGTATTTGAGACCAGAGTGTGATAATGAGCTCAGTCACTGAGGCCGCGCGTGTATTTGACCTGCAAGACCCTGAGCGGTCTGGGTTTATTTCATAAATATTACCTGAAGATAACTAATGAATTGATATGTCGCGCAGAAATTAACCTGCTTTTCATGTCTGTGTCTCAAATCGTGATGAGTTACCTACCTAGGCAGCTATACTGAAGCATTATAGACGCGTTGAAATTAAACGTCCGAATTTAATCGAATATTCGAGCACTCTTATGATTCCCTGAAATTAAATAAATGTAATATGCTTATGATGCCCTAAAATCAAATAAAATATGAGCATTTTTATGATTCCCTGAAATCGAATCAAATATTCAAGCATTCTTACGATTCTCTAAAATCAAATCAAATAATTCAAGAAATTTATGATTCCCTGAAATCAAATCAAATATTCATCCAAGCACTCTTATGATTTCCTAAAATCGAGTCAAGCATTCATATTGATATGATTCCCGGGTGTGTTTTGAGACTGAATCCAAGTGAATGCTGTGAATCCAAGCTTTAGTCTTTATGTTGGACCATTAATGGCTGCTGTGAAGAGAGATATATGACACTGTGTGTGTGTGTGTGTGTGTGTGTGTTGCGTGTCTCCATCAGGAGATGAAGCGGGTGCGGACAGAGCAGATCCAGTACGCGGTGACCCAGTACCTGAAGAGGAGGCAGTATATAGACACAGATGGGTCTCTGAAGGGGGCCAAACTCTCCCAGTCTGCTGAGGAGATGGCAGCCAGTCTGACGGGTGAATACTCTTTAAATGAACATGGGTCCTTCACTCTAAATGATGCTCATCTCTTCTCTCTCTTTCTGGCGTTTGCAGTGCAGACGGAGTCCAGCTGTGCGAATGTGGTGTCCGCAGCCCCGTGTCAGTCAGACCCGCAGCAGTACGAAACCCAGTTCTCCAGACTGCGCTCCTTCCTGCAGGGTGAGAGACAACAAACACACGCTTCTAATGCTTTAATCCACATGTTATCTGGGTTTAACAGCTGTTTTCTCTGTTTCAGAGGCAGAAGCACCGTTAGTGAAGGAGGTGAGCGGCGTCTTGTTTCCGCTCTTCCTCTACCTGCACCTGGACATGGCGCGGTGTGGCCTAAAGGGGGCGGTAGACTCGTTTTACAGTCGCTTCCACTCCTTCTTCCAGCAGGACCCTGAGCAGAAAGCCATCGTAGACCTGCTACGAGCAGTCGTCACGCCTCAGGTCAGTTACTTTACTACTAAAAAGTGTCTTTTGTTTACGATGAGACTGACCAAACTTAATTTGCTATCATTCTATGTCATTCAGATTTTTAATGCATCAATAAAGCATCAGTTACTCACCATATGCACAAATTTTGTTTTTAATTGTTACATTAGCACTAAAGCTGCTTCCTTTGTTAGCAAACTAAGAGAGAAAGCCAATGTTTAGAATGAAATATTAGTGTACTACTTTCTAAATACTTTGTAGTGCACACTCTATATGTAAATTAAAACCAGTTAGCATAACAGTGGGAATTATGCCATAATAAATGTGTCAAACAATAGTGTACTACTTGAGTGTTGAGTGATGTTCAGTTATTCAATTTATTTAATATATAGTTAAGTAAACGAGTGAGGTCAGTTTGATTGAAAATAACTGTAATCGATAAATTAAAAATGTAAAATGCAGGTCAGATTTACTTTGATTTATTAAATATACACTTTATTAACATATTTGCATATTTATAACAAACATATTTGTTAATAAAATGTATATATAATAAATATAGGTCATTATACATTTATATATTGATTATCATATGCATTTATGCATAGATTATTATATATTTCATATGTATACATGAAATGTATATAATAATCTATATATAGCACTTTCTAAATACATGTATATAAAACAAATCAAAAAACAAATTGACGTAATTATATTTTAAAATCCATTTTTATTTTGTTTACACTTAGCCATTCTATATATTTTATACACACACATATTTTGAAAAATATATATACACACACACAAATAAAAAAGTACATGTATATCTATTATTATATTATATTTTATATTATTTCTTATGAGCACAAACAAGCACACAAATTGCTACATTATATATGTATGTGTCTATATATATATATATATATATATATATATATATATATATTATATATTACACACACACACATACACAATTAAAGAACACATTTACAAAGAAATATAATTAAATGTAAAAGCTGAGTTAAAATACAAGTAAATAAAATATAAAAAGTAAATATATTTAAACACTTTGCTTTATTTTTTTTTTTACTTGTCTCTCACTATAAATATAGCAGTAGTAGCTGATTGTGCTAAATTATAACAAAAAAAATGACTAACCTCAATTCCAGGTTATTTGTGACACAGTGAATAGTAGGCACATTGCATCCACAGCAGCAGGGAAGTTGTCATTCTCAAAGCATGCTGAAACTTTTTTTTTTTGGCCTTCCAGGATGTGACCTCAAACCCTAAACTCTGCTCGCTCCTGGATCACAAGTATGTGGTGCATCTGACAGATCAAGCATACAGCTACCTGCTGCGTTACCTGCAGAGCGATGACAACAGCGCCATCTGCTGGGTGCTCAGCACACATGTGCAGGTATGAGCCTCTTCAAATTACCAACAACTGAATTCAAAGAGGGAGTAGTCAAAGAAAACCAGTCGACCTACATCACAGAGGTCTTTGTTTCTGTGTAATTGCTATCATTCCTCACACGTTGTCTCAGGTGGAGGTGACAGCAGCGCACCGAACCGACTACCAGCTGTACGGCGCAGGCATAGGAGCAGGGAACACTACCTCCACTTCCTCTTCTTCCACTACGTGGACTGCGGGGGATGGGTCGGAGGGGGCGGAGCGTGTGGAGGTCACGGCTGGGTTACCTCAGAACGAGGTGGCGCTGGAGGCGTTGCAGGACTGCATAAAGCGTGTGCGAGAAGGTCCGCCTTCGCTCACTACCGTCTGCTTCTACGCCTTCCAGCACACGGATCAGCTGCTGAACACGGCCGAGGTGTCAGCGGACAGCCGCTTGCTGGCGGCCGGCTTCGATAACTCAGCCGTGAAGCTGTGGAGTCTGCGGGCCAGGAAGCTGAAGGCAGGACCTCACAGGGTCGACGTGTCTAAAATAAGACTCGCCTGTGATGTGCTGGAGGAGGAGGTGAGTGAGTGACAGCTGTCAGTCTCTCTTGTTTCGAGTAGCTGATGGTGATCTTCATTAATATTAGCAGTATTTCTGCACATCTAATGATAAACTGATAAGCTTAAAGATAAATTGTATAAAATGTCTGGGTATTTTTCAGTCTTTTAATGGTTTTTAGTGACTCTCTCTATTTAATTGCTCTAAAATGGCTTACAAAAATTTTACTTTTTATATATTATCTTTTCAAGCAGAAGTAAAATGCAATGCAATTTACAATAAATGAACACTCAATTGATTAAATGAACAATATTTTAAAAACAATATAATATTTTACAGGCTCACTGTAAGTAATAGCATTATTTACGTGCATAAATATAAGACATTTTATACCTTGATTTATTTATTTGCTTATTTTTGCCTAATTAAGCCATTTATCGCCAATAAAATTTTCTGACTTGTGATGTTATTTCTGAGACAAACTCTCATTACTGTAATGCAAATAATACAATGAAATATTTCATAAGAAAAGTATTTATCACGGTAATATTTGTTTTCAGCCTTTAATTTGTTGATTTTAAATACAAAATCAATCAATAAGATAATCAATTAAGTGCACAGATCCTCATTATTTAATGTGCCTGGATGTTTCCCAATAAAAATAAAATTTAAATTATAATTTTTTTTTCTAGTCAAATAAAACCTAGTTTTAACCAGTCTTTGTTCAGTAGATTTAGAATAAGTAAAATACAGTATAATTTACAATAAATAAAATAAATAAAAAAAACTAACAATTATATTTTATACATTTTTATTAATATAAACATTGCCAATTACTATCAATATTTTACATAAATAAGAATAGGAAGATTTTACACCTTGCATGATGAGATTTCTGTGGACATTTTTGAGTAAAGCCACAAACAAAAGAATGTTATTGGTCCAAAATCACACTGCAGATTAATTGTACAAAAATAGAGATTCTCTTTTACTGTATTTGCTATTTTATTATGTTCATTTTTATATAGTTTAATGTGTATTCATATATCTCGAGTTATTCACATGTATCTTTGTTTGAAATCAGGCAGATGATGAGGATGCCTCAGGCAGTGAGATAAAGACCCTGCGCGCTCACAGCGGTCCCGTGTACCGCACGGCGTTCCTGACGGACGGCTCCGGACTGCTGTCCTGTTCTGAGGACTCCACTGTTCGCTTCTGGGACCTGAACAGCTTCACGAACACCGTCCTGTACCGCGGCCACGCTTACCACGTCTGGGACATGGACGTCAGTCCCTGCAGCCTGTACTTCTCCACAGCGTCCCACGACCGCACCGCTCGCCTCTGGAGCTTCGCGCGCACGTATCCGCTGCGTCTGTACGCCGGCCACCTCTCCGACGTCGACTGCGTCAAATTCCACCCCAACTCCAACTACGTGGCGACGGGCTCCACGGATAAAACCGTACGCCTGTGGAGCACGCAGCAGGGTGCGTCTGTGAGGTTGTTCACCGGGCACCGCGGGCCCGTGCTGTCGCTCGCATTCTCGCCCAACGGCAAGTACCTGGCCTCGGCCGGAGAGGACCAGAGACTGAAGCTGTGGGATCTAGCATCCGGCAGTCTGTTCAAAGACCTGCGGGGTCACACCGACAGCATCACCAGCCTCTCCTTCAGCCAGGACAGCAGTCTGGTGGCCTCCGCCTCCATGGACAACTCCGTGCGAGTGTGGGACATACGCAGCGCCCACGGCACCG
Source organism: Cyprinus carpio (assembly GCF_018340385.1). Lineage (NCBI taxonomy): Eukaryota > Metazoa > Chordata > Actinopteri > Cypriniformes > Cyprinidae > Cyprinus > Cyprinus carpio. The sequence continues at coordinate 33,307,986 of NC_056572.1, read as the reverse complement.
CCCCCACCGACGGCTCCAGCAGCGAGCTGATTGGACAGTACACGGGCAGCACTAGCAACATCCTCAATGTGCAGTTCATGGCCTGTAACCTGCTGCTGGTGACGGGCACTGCGCTGGAGAAACAGGAACAGTGACTTAACAAAACACGTCCAGGTCATATTTCACCCCAAAATCAGGTTAAATAATTAGGATTAGTTTAGGATAATTGGGTTATTTTTTTTTCCCGCAGGGATATGGCCTGGACATGTTCTTGGCGGGTTTTCGTGAGATTCCCCCATTGTGTTTTGTAAAGTGAGAGTGCTGGTGATGTTTTGGCTCATTTTTGTTATGATGTATGTTGATACCTCTAAAGGACAGAGGTGCAGCCTGCTGTTTTCATAGAGATGTAAATATTAGATATCATATTAAATATTATAATTTTTTTCTGAAAAAGTTAGGTCATTATTTCCATGTTTGTATCTTTCAGCTCAACTCATTTCTGTTGTAACGTTGCTGTTGTTTTGTTGATGGCTTATGTTTATAAAGGTGATTCTGAAAGCACATCCAACACTGTTCTCCTGGAAGTTCACCAGGAAGCCAGATAAACTGGATACATCCTACTTTAGGTGGGAAAAACAGTCCTGATGAAGCAACATCAATGCCTTCATCCTAGTTTTTATTCTCGCAATAACTAGGGATTGAGTTTAGTTTTATTACAACAAAAAAACATCCCCAGGAAAGCTCAAGAAAATTGAAAACAAAAACGAATGATTAATTTAGATGCCACAGTTTGTGTTTTGTAACAGCGTAACTCATGGGTGAACTGAATGATGTGTTTCCTTGAATCTGATTTCACAACCCTGCACTTAGTTTTGTACAAAGCAAGTTGAGTTTCTCTGTTTGAAATTTTCTTTTGTGTCCCTGGTGGTCAACAACACAATCATGGGATGTTAGTCTCTAACCGTGTAGAAAAAACACGACTTCTGTATAAGTTTTTGCATCATTCTGATACTTGTAAATATATTTTTGTAACATTTCATGGCTGTCTGGATCTCATTTCTGATGTTACCATAGCAAAGTTATCAAGCAGGATCCCTTCCACTTCCTCATACACAGGAGTGGCTGCTTTCACCCAAACCAGTTCTGCTCTTGATGGGCGTGACGCCAACCTGACGCGCCTGTCCATCGGCCAGAGTGGCTGAAACACAGACACACTCAAACACAAGTGTACTGCTCCAGACGAGCGTCACGAGTGTCCTGTCTGTGGTTTTGGAGCTTGGCTTGCGGCCGGTTTAAAGATGCCCTACAGTGTGACTCTGCCGAGTGGCTCTAAGCAGGCGGCCCTAGTGGAGAGCACACAGGCGGACGGAAAGACGTTTGAACAGCTCCGCCAGGAGTGTTTGCAAAAGGGGAAGCTGTTTGAGGATCCAGATTTCCCAGCTGTGGACGACTCGCTCTTCTACAGCCAGAGGGTCCCGGTTAACTTTGAATGGAAGAGGCCGGGGGTAAGTGACCCGCTGTGTGCAAGATGACATGTACGTTCATTTTCAACACATGGATAAGGTGCATGCAGTAATTAAAGTAGGATGAATTGGGTAATCTGGCACATTTATGCACTTTTGATTTGAATAAGTTACTGCAATATCAAACAACACTTGATCACCCAAATAAATGAGATGTCACTCACATGGCAAACCAGCTGGTTTTGATGGAGCAAGATCTCATAGTGTAGTGGATAACTCTAAATGTTTACTACACTAGTTTTCTGCACTACAGAGTGAAGTATGGGTGAATTTGATGGGGTTTGGTGTAGTCTGTATACCATAAAGTTGACAAATGTGTAGAACTATCTTTACTTTAATACAAAAGTATAGGACAAAATTCTGAATTCAGTCACTTGTCTGGCCGAAAAGAGAACTAAATATTGCCACAACTCGTCATTTTATATTCAAAGGGCAAAAAAAAATGGGGTGAAGCATTTCGTTCTCTGTGATGCTCCTCCTGTTCATTTATGGATGGATGTTAGATGAATGAATGAAGTGGTTTTTATGGTTAGTAAGCCTAATTACTAATGGTTTCACTGTAGTACTACATACATTCCTAATTAGGTTTTTGACCTTTATGATATATGACTTCTTATCTTGTGTACAATTTGCATATCTAAGAATGCAATTATGGCACTTTAAAACCTGTCACGCAAGTTCGCAGAAATTCCAGTCCTCAAATCAACCAGGCTGTTCGCCTTATGAACACACCAGTGCTCTATTCCCTGACATTTCACCTTCCTTTGAGTGTTAATGTGTAACATAAAAACAAAGGTCATATTTGTGCATAAATCTGCATGGTCATATTTGTGCACTGAGCTGCATGATGACATCACTGAATTCAGTGATGAACTGCCTTTAACTGTCATTCTGCATTATTGACACACTGTTTTCCTAATTAATGTTGTTCAGTTGCTTTGACACAATTTTTTTTTTGTTTAAAGCGCTATATAAATAAAGGTGACTTGACTAAGGCAGATCAGGAATGCAAATGGAATTTTGGCATGCACAGAATGCACATTGTTTATTTAGTCTTAAGTGATCAATTGTAAAAAAGGATGTAGGTTTTATTCAGTTGGAAATAAACTACTGGATTGAGTTTAAGAACAGGTTATCAGTGGTTGTGACAAATGATTTAAGATGATCCACACCCCTCTTTTACACTTGTAAAATTTTAAGGACCTCTGAATGAAACTACATCTGCATTTCATTCCAGGGCGTTCCTGCAGAGCGACCTTAGATACGCAGTGCGTGAAGACTGAGGGCTTGTGTTAGAATGCGAACACACCTCACACAGGCATCATGGGCATTTACACGTCTCCCTCTGTCTCTAATCAACCACTTCATTAGATCTACAGTAACGTAGATGTGTTGTACCTTCTCAAAATGTCCATAAAAATAGTTTCATATTTAAAATCCGGTCGTATAAAAAAACTTGTAACCAATTCTTCTGTCACTATTGCATTCAAAATATTTCTAAAAATGGATGGATGCTTTTTGATCGATTGATGTTTTTTTGTGTAAATTCAGTAAATCTTCAAGATTGATGGATAAATTGATAGCTTAGCGGAGGGACATTATGTTATTTGATTTGACTGACTGATATTTTTCCCTGATCTGTTCAAATTCAGGAAATCTGCAAAGACCCCAAATTCATCACAGGAGGAGCCACCAGGACAGACATCTGTCAGGGGCAACTGGGTATGCTGTCCTGTCATTTCAGATTACGACAAAATTAAACTCAAATCTAATCAAAACACTTCCAATGACCAAACAATAAAATGATGCATCAGTGTTGGCGAAAGTTACATTTAAAGTGATGCATTACAATATTGCATTACTCCATTAAAAAAAAGTAACTAATTGCATTAGTTACTTTTTATGGAAAGTAATGCATTACGTTACTTTTGCGTTACTTTTTGTCACCTGGGCTGGGCTAGCTTATTTGTTTTTAAAATGAAACCCCCCAAATTTATATCTTTGGCAACTTTAAGAGCTCTTTCACACCAAAACGGAAGTTAATAAGCCTCAGGCTCTGTCTCTGCACCTCACTCACATTTTCTCTCAACAGGTGGACAGATGTCAGTGATAAATGGGAAAACAGAGTAACTTGTGCTACTTATTTCAAAAAGTAACTTTATTGTAAGTTTAAGTTAAAAAAAAAAAGTAATGCATTATTTTACTAGTTACTTTAAAAAAAGTAACCTGATTACGTAACTTGGGTTACTTGTAATGCATTGCTCCCAACACTGTGATGCATTAAAACTGATCATAATATGATCTCCATGCAGGAGACTGCTGGTTGTTGGCAGCGATTGCCTCCCTGACCCTCCATGAGGACACGCTGAAGAGGGTCGTACCACATGACCAGGGCTTCGATCGCGGCTACGCTGGAATCTTCCATTTCAAGGTGAGTCCCGCTCTCTGAACACTCTACAGTTTCCCAATGACCTTGACCCCTAACCAAACTCACCTTGTTGTGCAGTTCTGGCAGCATAATAAATGGCTGGACGTGGTGGTGGACGACCGACTCCCGTGTGTGAGGAACAATCTGGTGTTCGTCCACTCCGCTGACCAAACTGAGTTCTGGAGTGCACTTCTGGAGAAGGCCTATGCCAAGTATGCACTTGAGTTTACAAAACAAGATACACCTTGACGTCTTGTAATATCTAGTTTTGAGGCGTCAAACTTGTTTGTGTAAGTCAATCATGTCCTGTGCGTCTCTCACAGGCTGAACGGCAGCTATGAATCCCTGAAAGGAGGAAGCACCATGGAGGCGATGGAGGACTTCACGGGCGGCGTGGGCGAGATGTACGAGACGAAGAACCCCCCCAGCAACCTCTTCCTCATCCTCAAGAAAGCCGTGGAGAGAGGATCAATGCTTGGCTGCTCCATCGATGTAAGCAAAGCTTTGTTGGACTCAAAGTGAGATCAGTAGCTTATTCCGTTGTTTCTGAATTCCAGATGTTTGTGTTTTCGTATCACTAGATCACAAGTTCTGCTGAATCTGAAGCCCAAACCACTACTGGTCTGGTTAAAGGCCATGCTTATTCCATCACTGGAGTAGAGGAGGTAACCACAGCAAAACTCATTCAAACAAGATGTTAATTGTCATCTTCTTGCTCTCTTTTTTTGCCCAGATTCACACTTTGACTTTGTCTTTATTATTTCTTTCATCTTGTCTCCTCAGGTCAACTACAGAGGAGCAAAGGTCCAGCTGATTCGTGTTCGTAACCCCTGGGGTCAGGTTGAGTGGAACGGACCCTGGAGTGACAAGTAAGCGTCCACCAATGGTGACACCCGAATGAAGTCCATTTATAACCCTCTGGTCCTCCTGGTTTGGGAGTCACACTTGGCTCCTTCGCAGTCAAAAGTAACCAAAGCCTTGAAATGCAACTTTTTTTTAAAGGAAAATCAATTTAATACATTTTTGCTCAATAATATTTTTTGATTATTGTTTAGAATTTTAAGGAGATTTTGAGACATTATGCAATATTTATACAGTTTTAATCAACTATATTTCCCCACAATAATTAATATATTTTTATTTAATTACTATTTTTCTATAAATGGATTCCCATTGTTTTTTTAGACATACTTTCTTCATTTTATTAGGTCTTGCTTTTAGATATATTTTTAGACATTCTAAAAGACTACTTTATGTCAAGGTTTAAATATATTTGGTAGATAAATATCAGGTTTTGCATTATGATTACAATCAAACATTGTGTGTGTGTTTGTGTGCATGTGCATGCGTGTGAGTGTGTGTGTGTGTGTGTGTTTTGCACTCTTTATATTTTAGAGTGTCACCCCTTGATTGCTGTGCACTTTATTTCTGCACAGTGGCTGATTTGTAGTGTATACCACCAAGAGATTCTCTGAGTTGTATTTTTTAGTATTTCCCATTCATTTCCTATGTCTTTTATTTCTGAACGGGAAGGAGCCAAGTGTGACTTTTTTTTGACCCTTTAAAATATCCGAATCATGTCCATGATTTTTTTGTGTGTTCTCATAGCTAATGCAACAAAAGTCACCAAGTGTCATCTCTTTCTGATGAAGCTATGATTTTTAAAATATCAATTGTTTGGTCAAAAATGACCGAAGACACGCAGAGCATTAAATATGATCAAAAACTCATAATAGTAACCAGTATAAAACATCATACAGATTTTGTTTCATTAGCTATGTTTCCAACCAAATTTTTATGTGAAATATGGGAGATTGCATGAAAAAACTGGATGTGAACGGCAAGACCTAAAATCCTAAAATGTGCTTAAAAATAATGTTCAAATGAGGTGGATAGTTTTTTTCTATTCAATAAAAAAACATGCCGATAAACTATGATGATAATGCATTTACCAAATAAATTTATGGATGCACAAAAAACTCACGTGGCTTTGCCTCAACAGATAGTAAAATCAAAATGATTTGGTATAATTACGTCCTAGAACTTCATTCACAAACATCAGGCATCCACTTCCAAATGCAAGATAACATGACAACGATTGTTATTGCATTTCGTCTGTGTTCACTGAGGGGCAAGTCATTTATTATGTAGGAAAAAAGAGCCACATGCTTCCCCAAATGAGGCAACTTTTTATTATTTCATTTCTGGTCTTTCTTTAAATTTCATCTTTCAGCTCCAGGGAATGGAACGCCATTGACAGTTCAGAGAAGACACGACTCCTGCACAATTCCCTGGATGATGGCGAGTTCTGGTATGTACAACCCATCAGATATAGAGTCCAGTTCACACGAGACTGATTCCTCATAAAGAATCACTTTCACATAGAATCAGTGTGATCTGATTCAGTGAGCTCATTCGGATGTGTGGAGTGAACTAACATGATTTGTTGTGTTGCAGGATGGAGTTTGGGGACTTCAAAGCCAACTACGATAAAATCGAGATCTGTAACCTGACCGCAGATTCTCTGTCGGACGACGTTAGGAAGAAGTGGGAAGTGAATTTGTTTGAGGGCAACTGGATCAGGGGCTCTACTGCTGGCGGCTGCAGGAACTACATCGGTCAGTGCCACATAGCAAACTTCACATAGATTTCATTATAAAAGTTTGCATGCTAATCCATGCTATTGATTATACATGACAGTTACTTAGACGTATATATGTGTTCTTCTTGATCTCAATCTTCCCTTCTCAGACACTTTCTGGACAAACCCACAGTTTAAGCTTCGTCTGGACCATCCAGATGATGGTGACAAGCTGTGCAGTGTCATTGTGGCCCTGATGCAGAAGAACCGCCGTCGGCTCAGGAAAGAGGGGCTTGACCTGGAGACCATTGGCTTTGCCATTTACGAGGTGAGAGACATATAATGCTGCATTGAAAGACGGGTTTGGATAACTTCTTGTAGTGCCTCTCGCTCCACTGAAGTCTGACCTGCTCACTTACTGTACCCATAGGCTCCTGATGATCAAGACCACCAAGGGAAGGACTTTTTCCGCTACAACGCCTCCAAAGCACGGAGCCGTACTTACGTCAACATGAGGGAGGTGTCCGAACGCTTCAGAATGCCACCAGGAAACTACCTGCTGGTGCCCACCACCTTCCAGCCGCACCACGAGGCTGATTTCCTGATCCGGATCTTCTCCGAGAACAAAGCTGGAGCCATGTATGTCCATGCAAATACTCACCAGTGTTATGTCAGACAGACTGTAAAGCAAAATTTCACCCAAAAATGAAAGTTTACTCACATTTACTCATGTCTTTCAAAACTCAAATGCTGTTATTTTTTCTGTGACCACAAAAGGAGATTTAAAAAATAAAAATAAATCTTCATGCAGCTCTTTTCATAGTGAACATGTTGATGCAGCTCCAGAAAACACAAAAATGCACCATATAAAGTATTATAAAAGTAGTTTAAACGACATTATAAGCATTATATTGCACTATACACTCACTGGCCACTTTATTAGGTACACCTTGCTAGTACTGGGTTGGACCCCCTTTTGCCTTCAGAACTGCCTTAATTCTTCGTGGCATAGATTCAACAAGGTGTTGGAAACATTCCTCAGAGATGATCAGAAGATGGGTACACTGTATTCATAAAGGGATGGACATGGTCAGTAACAATACTCAGGAAGGCTGTGGCGTTTAAACAATGCTCGATAAGGTGCCCAAGAAAATATCCCTCACACCATTACATTAGATCCATGCTTTCATGTTCTTTACGCCAAATTCTGACCCTACCATCTGAATGTTGCTGCAAAAATCGAGACTCATCAGACCAGGCAACGTTTTTCCAATCTTCTCTTGTCCAATTTTGGTGAGCCTGTGTGAATTGTAGCCTCTGTTTCCAGTTCTTAGCTGACAGGAACAGCACCCGGTGTGGTCTTCTGCTGCTGTAGCTCATCTGCTTCAGGGTTGGACGTGTTGTGCGTTCAGAGATGCTATTCTGCATACCTTAGTTTGAGTTACTGTTGCCTTTCTCATCTCAGTCTGCCCATTCTCATCTGACCTCTGACATCAACAAGGCATTTTCGTCCACACAACTGCCTCTCACTCTTTTTTGGACCATTCTCTGTAAACCCTAGAGATGGTTGTGTGTGTGTAAATCCCAGTAGATCAGCAGTTTTTGAAACACTCAGACCAGCCCATCTGGCACCAACAACCATTCCACGTTCAAAGTCACTTAAATCCCCTTTCTTCCCCATTCTGATGCTCGGTTTGATGCTCTAGATGCCTAAATGCATTGAGTTGCTGCCATGTGATTGGCTGATTAGCAATTTGTGTTACCAAGCAATTGAACAGGTGTACCTAATAAAGTTCCCAGTGAGTGTGTGTCATATAACTTTTTTTGATGGACAGGCATTATTCACAAATAATCTTAGTGTGTGCATGTGTGTGTATATATATATATATTTCACTGCCAGTCTAAAATATATAAAAACTATATTCATATATATATATATATATATATATATATATATATATATATATATATATATATATATATATAGTGAACTCTGTTAATTTATGAATACAGGTTTTTGCTTCAGTGCATTTTGGAAATATATTTCTATAAAATAAAACTCAAAAACCAGAAACAGACATTTATTCTTAGTCAGATGGTGGTCAGTGAGGTAGTATACTCAAATTTATTTTTACACCAAATAACTGTACAGTGTCATGTGTTTTGTGTTTGCAGTGAGATGGGAAACACCATTCAAGCAGATCTGCCAGATGTGAGTCAGTTCATTTGGAGTCTCGTTTACTGGACGTAAATACAGTAGTTCGACATGTACTAATGTTGTATGCTAAAAGTGTGTGTGTGTTTCTATCTGATCTGTGAACCTCCCAAGCCAAACCCACCTGAGGAGGAGTCAGACGAGGAGAAGGGCCTGAGGAGACTGTTTGAACAGATCGCCGGATCGGTAAGAAACACCAAACCCCAGTCAACCGTCACCTGCAGAGAGTCTTTGACATTCACACAGAGACCAGTCATTAGTCAGGTGGCTACACAGCATTTGACCACTGGATTTACAGAAATCATTTCAGGTTTAAGAAGTGTTTCAACATTGCATCAACTACTGATGAACACATTCATTTTTATTTGAATTATCACTCAGTAGGTTATTTAACCATGCACTACTATAGCCTTGAAAAGCTTTTGTCTTTCAAACACATTAAAATGCAAACATTCACATTGTTTCTTATTTCCAGTACATGTAATGCAGACTCCCCAAACTTTTGTTTCTAATATATTTACTTGAAGTACCCCTGATATTTTAAACTAAATATTTAATAATTAAACATTATAAACAGGTAAACATTAAATATTACACTTTTTAGTAAGTGTTTTATTTTGATTGTTGTTTTTTTTTTAATGATTTATTCATTTTAAGTTTTTAATATTTAATTGTTAGCTTTTCATTTAACTCATAAACCCCCTGCGGTTCCTTTAGGAACCCCAGTTTGGGAAACCAACTTCATTATCCTATTTAAATCAATGTGATGAATGAGTCAGGTCAAAAATAATCAAAAAGTAGTCTGATTGTATCACCTAAAATGTGTAATGTAACGGATTACGTTACTAACTACAATTTTTGTCATGTAATTTGGAATCAGTAACGGATTACAGTGATGGCACTTCGATGTTAAAACAGATCGAGTGTACCCTGGTCTGGTGTAATTGTGAATTACAGTGTGTTTTACACTGTTCCCCATGTCTCTATGTAGGATAAAGCCATCAGCGCCAGAGAACTGCAGCACGTGCTGAACAACGTTCTGAGCAGAAGTGAGTCTGCCACCATTTTCAAGCATTTGAATCCAAAACCTGTAATACAATAAAAAGCCAACATGTCATGCAACGGTCTCTCTGCAGGGAAAGAGGTGAAGTTTGATGGTTTGACCCTCAACACCTGCCACAGCATCATCAACCTGATGGATGTATCCTCTCAATGGCCGTCCATGTGCTAGAAGTCTAAACTAACCCACCTCTGCCTCAAGTTTAATCACAGAATCTAACACTCTCTTTGATATGTGAGTATTATTTTGAGCCATTGCTGCTGAGTTTTCCTGAACCGAGTGCAGGTGGATAACACCGGAATGCTGGAATTCGAAGAGTTCAAAGTCTTCTGGGATAAGCTGAAGAAATGGATCGTAAGTTACAGAATCATATATTCACCTGTTAGCTTGTATTTAATTACCATCTTCTAGAATATCAGCATATTTCCCCGAATGAAAACTGTAAAGTTGTGTCGTGTGCTGTTGTAGATGCTGTTCCTGTCTTACGATACGGATCGTTCTGGACGCATGTCATCCTACGAGCTCCGCAGTGCTCTTAATGCTGCAGGTAAACACACGGGACAGTCCCATAATGAACTATTACTGTGCAATTGAAACAGAATCATTTAGAAAGCAGTATTTCATCTGACCTGATCATTTGTGTTTTCTTCATTTCAGGCATGCAGTTGAACAATAAGCTTTTGCAGTTGCTGGGTCTGCGGTTTGCGGATGAAAATTTTGACATTGATTTTGATGACTACCTGACGTGCATCGTGCGTCTGGAGAACATGTTCCGTACGTTATGACGATGCATTAACTAATGGTCTTAGACTGTGTGGGCCTGCAGTGTTTTTATGTGATTTATTAATAATATTCAGTATGTTCCTAAACAAGTGGATTGCAAATAAATCTTGGCATTTAAATCTAGATTTTGACATATGTTACAGGAGTTTTCAAGGCCCTAGATACTCAAAAGAAAGGAGTGATCAGTCTGAACATGATGCAGGTAAAACTTATTTTTTATTAGTAAATGTAAAAAAAGAAAAAGAAAAGGCATATAACAGTATTTATTGATTATATGCAATAGACAAAGTTGCGATACATAAACTACAAGTTTTGTCAAAAATGTAAACTCACATCCTTCTGGTAGTTCTTAGTTAGTAGTTTCCTTATTTAACAACTTTTGGAAACATTTTAAGGCACAAATTGCTTTCAGAATTCATGTTTCATGCATTTTGAACCCCTTTCATATATATTTTATTAAGTGGACTTACTACTCTTAATAATTCTAACATGCAGTGCGGTCAAAGTAACACAAATCTTCATTTCTGCACAGTTCCTGATGTTGTCCATGAACATCTGAGGATCCAGCAAATGTGATGGATGGAGTCCGCTGTGCCACTGAACAGCTCTTTACACACATTTTTTGTTTGTTTGTGGGGTCTTTCCCATTGCTACTGATTACTGATTTACGTCAAAGTTTTACTACAAATATTTTGTGAACAAATTCTTCAGTGTTGTGTTCTTGATGGCACGTTATTTTTCTGTTTTGAGGCATATTCACCCTTTATGGATGTTGCAAGAATTTGTAATAAATGCAACATGTTGTATTATTCACAGAGCTGCTAAACCGCTGGGTTTCATCTTGAAAGGTGCATGTAGAAATTAACAAAATCAGAAATATAAATGAATAAAAATGACAGTGATTACTGTGGCTAGTGTTACGGAGGAGCTGTGATAGAGCATCCAATAATTGAAATGTTTAATAAAAATTGTGTTAATATTAAACAAGGTCCAAGCATTCTGTCAGTGAATTAAAAAAAAAAAACACTAATCAGAATTGACCTAAATGGACTGTTCCTGGTTAATGAAATGAAACAGTTTCAGCAAATCAATCAAGCAAATATAGAAATTTACAAAAATGAAGGAACATACCAATCAAGGGGATTCATATGTGTACATAGAAATATAAAGGGGTACAATTTTACACGGAAACTAACAAACAAAGATTTAATAAAGATTCTAAAGCCATAAGAAATATTTAAAAAATATATATATGTAAATAATCAAAACAACAGGCACTGCAACAGCAACAATAAGAACACGCAGACATATAGGAAAAATTACTAAATTAAAAAGCAATAAGCCAATGTAATGTGTGTGGGAATATAAAAGTTGACAATTTAATACGTTTTCTCAGTTACATTTATAATAGCATCAAAGGAACAAACTGAAAAAATAAAACTACAGGGGATAACTTACAAGATATTTTCATAAGAAAAGGATTCAAAAATTCTATACATCCTTTTTGCTTTTTTATTTCTTAGATCTTTTAAGGCTTCAGAGTAATGCTCAAGTTAAATTTTAAATAATGTAATGTTAGGTTTATTATTATTAGTCCATTTTTGTTTGTGTATATGATATTTCCCATACATGATTATTAAATTAATCGCTGAATTTTGCTCCAAATTTTTTTTTTTTTTACAAATATATATATATATATATATATATATATATATATATATATTTGTAAAAAAAAAAAAAAAAAGTTTGGAGCAAAATTCAGCGATTAATATATATATATATATATATATATATATATATATATATATATATATATATATATATATATATATATATATATATATAATATATATATATTAAATATAAAAGTTATTAAATGTAGCCTATTATCTATAATTTTCACACCATTAATACTTAACTGATTAGAGGGTGGACTAGATGTTTTGCCAGACAAAAGTTGAATAAGGCCACTAGGAGCAATACTAGCTACAGCAAACTCTTTAGCAGTTATAGGGATCCTATAATAATTAAGGAATTCACAATAATTAAAGAGAAGTCCATTATTCTTGAATAGCTGTCTCACCAAGATTATAAAATTATTGTACCAGCTTCTGTAAAAAACTGGTACAATAATGGTAAACAACAGAATTTCCGTCGTATAGACTAAACCAAAAGCGCTTCGTTATTTATCCACCGGCTTCAGCATATAATTTTAAATCATATAAACAAATAGCATTATATATAAATGATAACTTGTTGTTTAAGGCAGGACTATTTCAGTCAATCCAGATGGTATGGTGTCAGAAATAGCCGCTTGTCTCCATGTGTTTGGAGCTGACAGAAGGATTCCTTTGATGTGATTCCTCGTTTACTTTCATAACACCGATACTATTAGAGTCACTTCATACATGAAACACAAACGCTCGGATAATACATTAGCTTGTAAGCATGGTGAGTAAATTTTGTTTTGTTTACATGTTTAGCTGTCAGGCTAGTGAATCTAGTGTGTAAATCACGTTACACTATAACTTTGACATTTAAACCAAATACAGTCTATGTTATAAAACAGACTTGTTTCAGTTAAGGTTTATGCTTAAGTTTTGATCACAAATCTATCTGTGTTAAGTTTTAGTAAGACAGCAAGCAGTCTTATTATAATATTGAATGTGTTTGTTGTAAAACATTTGGCCCAGACACACAAAAATTAAATAAAATGAACCCAAAAGTGACTAAAATGATCCTGCTTTAGCAGAATATGACAGATTTGCGTCTTGGCTGAATTTTATTTGTGGTCTCCAGTCTCACAGAAAGAAGAAATCCTTCATCAATAAGAAGAACGCAGTGTGCTTCCACCTGGTGCACAGAAGTCAGAAAGATCGGCTCGCTGCAGACGAGACGGCACCTCGGCATGTCCTTCTGCCCGCCGCCAAGGTAAAACAAACACACCGAACAGGTTTTGTAGGGTTACGCAGTCATGACATTCAAAAATCACTCCCCTGACTGTGTCACTAAAGTAGCGTTTGTTCCTGCAGGTGGAGGTGGAGAAGAGGAAACAGGACCAGTGCAAGTTCGGAGTGTTTTTTGATGATGACTACAATTACCTGCAGCTCCTGAGAGAGGCGTCCCAGCCCGCAGAGCTGGTCTCTGCTCCTCGCTTGCGCAGAGACGCACAACAAAACCTGCAGAAGATGAAGAGGATGTCAGCGTCCCTGTAAGGCCTTTGAGCAGCAGCTCCTCCATGCAGGTGTTAGATCTCCATTATATCATTTGTGACACAAATAATATAATTTATAAAATGTATACTGCACCTTTAAAAGAATAGTCCACACAAAAATGAAAATAGTCACCCTCATGTCATTCTAAACCTTTATGACTTTGTTTTTCAGTGGAACACGGCACAGAAAGATCATTTTTGCACTTGTACCTTATTACACTTCTGGCAGTCCTGGTCAAAAATGACCGGCCTATAAAAAACTTCATGGAAATGTCTCGTTTGGCTACATTATCACCAAATATTGTGTTCAATCTTTTTTTATCATCTTATTTTTTTTTTAATTACTCAAGAGTTTATTGATCGTAGGCCTCATTTATATGAGCTCATGTGCCTTATGCACCGTTTTGCTAAAATGATCCACAAAAAAAAAAAAAAAAAATGCTTTTTTCACTCAAAAACAGTGGTGCATAAGCGCCGATCAATGAGGCCTACGATCAAAACGAAATCCAAAACCTGTGCTAACTGAAAAAAAAACAAGATTACAGAAAGATTGAATCCAAGATTTGGTGGTAATGTAGCATAACGAAATTTAAAAGCTAGTTTTTAAAAGCCTCGTCATTTTTGACTGGAAACACCAAATAAGGTAAAAATTTTGGCACAGGGCTTAATTCTTTTGTGTTGAAATTTTTTAAATGAAAACATGAAATCAAGGAAGTTTTCATTAAAAGCCATCAGCTTTTAGTTTACATCACAGCTGTGAATCCGGTTTTGTTACTAGCTCTTTCAAATCAAAAGTAGGTGTTATTAGGGAACACATCTCTGATTTCATCATTATTTTGGTCCATTTTCCACGACAAGAAAGCTTTTAAATGTTAAATGTGTTCTTAGATCGCTTTGCAGTTATTTTTACCTAAAATGTGCGTGCAGCTAGAGTGAGGGTGACAACAAACAGTGTTATGGTCCGGTTGCGTCTCCTGCAGATGATGAGCATCATACCACTTGTGTTTTGATGACATGCTGATGTTTTATGTTGATGTTTGTCATACATGCAGACGGCCTCCATCAACCTGCCCTCGTCTGTGTTCACATCTGAGTTTGAAGAGGAAGTGGGTTTATTAAACAAAGCAGCTCCTGTTTCAGGAGAGATCAGAATCTGTCCTGCTCATGCGTCTGTGCTCACAAACCTGCAGAACAGATTTTATTTCAGATCATACCTCATTAGCTGTCTTGATTCACTGGTCGATTCATGAAGAAAACCAAAATAAGGTCTCAGATAGTGATGGGTCTTGATGGACGACTACTCCGTTTTATTTTTATTAGTAATATGATTATTATTTTTTCAAAATAATACCATTCAAAAGTTTGAGGTCAGTAAATAAATATATAATTAAAAGTGTCCAGAAAGGCATTACATTTTTTTTGAAATTTTATTCATCAAAGAATCATGAAAAAAAAAAAATCTGGCAAAATACAGTTTTCTCAAAAATATGATGAACTGTTTTCAACATTGATAATGATGATTTCTGAAGGATCATGTGACACTGAAGGCTGTCGTAAAGAAAATAAAATGGAGCCCACTATCTGTCAGTCTGTATTCTCAAGGGCCATTTTATATGAACATGAAGACCCTCGTCCATTTTTTACATGCTAACCTAGGAGGTCAGGATAGCTACATTCTTGTGGGCCCCCGGGTCTGCATCTCAGTAACTGTTATTAAATTGCCTTTAACAAACAAACAAATGCATCTTCAAGGTATATCTGGTCGCAGTCTTTTCACACAGTCTCTATTGATTCCTCCAATAATATATCCATTTGAACAGCCTTTTTGTGTGCAATTCTGGGTTGGACAAAGCCAAGTTGGCATGGTAATGGGAATGGATATATTGAGTAAATTGGAAGCAGATGTTTTGCTGACTAGGGGTCAATTAATTAGTCAGTATTTACCAATTCCCATACCAGTGTTTAATAAAACTGGAATTCCTAAATTAAGCCTGGGAGCTATCACAGTTAATGAAGTCACAGGAGTCTACTGATTCCTCAGTGATACAATATTTCTCTGAGAAATTTCCAAATTTGTGGTCAACTTCTAAACATGATGTTGATCTTTGCAGGATTGAACCTTTGAATGTTTCAGATCCTATACATCCTCCAGTATTCCAGTATCCTCTTCGGAGAGAAGCAGAGAGGGCTGCACAGGAAATCGTGAACCAGCTTCAGGA
This sequence comes from Cyprinus carpio, assembly GCF_018340385.1. Lineage (NCBI taxonomy): Eukaryota > Metazoa > Chordata > Actinopteri > Cypriniformes > Cyprinidae > Cyprinus > Cyprinus carpio. Next base: position 33,291,984 of record NC_056572.1, on the reverse strand, counting down.
ATCGGGGATTTTGGTAAGATGCACTTCCCCAACGAACTCACCGATGTGGCCAGTGAAAAAACCAGATGGTAGCTATAGGTTAACTATAGACTACACCGCATTGAATGCTGTGACTCCTAAAATAACTCCTATTGTTGCTAACCCGTCAACCATTCTTAATGACATTTCTCCAAACCATCGCTATTTTAGTGCAGTAGACATAACCAATGGTTTTTGGTCTTGCCCTATCAGAAGAGAAGATCAATACAGATTTCCCTTCGAATATTGTGACGACATTCTTCTCGCATCTCAAGATAAAGCACAACACTTGAGTGGACTCACTCGGTTGTTGAAAATACTCCAAGAGGCGGGTTTCTTCTTGAACAAACAAAAAAGGTGCAATTGTTTCAATCGGAAGTTAAATTTTTTAGGTCAAAGTATAGGTCGTGAGGGAAAGAGACCTCTTCCAGACCGGGTCATAGCCATCACTCAATTAAATAAGCCAACCACAGTTACTGGTTTAAGATCATTAATGGGGCTATTTAACTATTTAATTTTACTCGGATGTATGTCCCAGATTTTTCTGATTTGGCTAAACCTCTAACAGAGGCTCTTAAAGGAGGCCTTCCGGGTGCTTCCCCTTTGGAGTGGACAGCAGACATGGCTGAGTCCTTTACTCTCCTCTCCTGCGTTATATCACTCTGACATGACAAAGACATTCCATGTATGGACACATGCTGGCCCAAGTGCTTATAACTGTGTGCTGGGACAATGTAAGGTGACAAAAGTTATGGCATTGTTGGGTATTATTCAACTTTCATTCCCTCTTCCATGAATGGACAGATGAATGGACAGATGCCGTGTTTGATGGCCTTGGACTGTGCTGAGTGGGCGTTGAAGGTCACTGAGGCCGTTGTTGGTTACAATCAGATGATCCTTCACTCTCCACATCGTTTTCTGCGCATGCTGGCAGAGACAAAAATAAAGTCGATTTCAAATCAACGACGTGCAAAATGGGAAACTGCTCTCATGAACCTTCAGCTCACTGTTGTTGCAGACAACCGGACAAATCCTGCATCCCTAATGGAGAATGAGGGGAGTACACATGACTGTGCCAAGGTAATTATCTGTGACAGGGGACATTTTATCAGAGATGAACCATTTTCAGATTCTCTGGACATGTTCGTGGATGGCAGCAGCTTCTACGAGGGTGACACACGCTACACGGGGTGGGCGGTAGTAGAGGGGAAGACGGGCGAGGTCTTGGCTGAGGGGTCGCTTCGGGGAGAAAGTGCTCAGATAGCTGAATTGCATGCTTTGAAAGCTGCCTTAAATCTGGCTCTTAAACTGACTGCAGGTGAAAATAGCTCCACTAATGTAAATATTTTTACTCATAGTGCATACAGCCACCATGTAGTGCAGAGTTATGGCCCTGTTTGGAAACGTCGTGGTTATTTGACCACAGCGGGTACGCCAATAAGTCATCAAACCGTAATTAAAGAAATTCTTGACACGTGTGAAGAAAATTCCACCAAACAGTGTCGCAGTATGTAAAGTCACAGGTCACAGTACATTCAATGATTGGTCGGCAAAAGGAAACTCTCTAGCTGATAAGACTGCGAGAGAAGGTGCAAAGGGTGTGGCACTTGAGGAAGTAGCTGTAAACAACCCAGTTCATCCTGATTGCACGGGTTCCGAAACTTTATCTAAATTGTACACAACTGAGGATCGTGAAATGTGTCGTGAAAATAGGAGCTACCTTAACTGAAGAAGGGGTTTATGCCCTGAATGACAAAGCCATTCCGCCTAGCGGATATCAAACTGAACTAATTGATCTGTACCACAGCATTGCACACCAAGGGGTTTAGAAAACACATGCTATGCTACAACAAACATGGTTTTGGCCAGAGATGTTACAAACTGTGAAGGATAGACTGTCCAGATGTATCCACTGTTTGCAGACCGAAGCCAAAATTTGGAAAAGGTAAAATCCCAATTGGTCACAGTCCTCGCCCGCGAGGAAGGACCATTCACACATTTACAATTGGATTTTATTCCGTTACCTTCTGATCGTGGGTACAAATATGTATTAGCCCTCGTTTGTAAATTTTCCAGATGCTCTGAAAGAGTGTATTGGATTTTCAGTCCCTCTCATTGCACCATGGTTCAGGAATTATAGATTTTCATAAAACAGGGGTATCTTTACTGGGATTTAGGTTATAAACAATGTCTGTATTTGGTATCTGTGAGGTGACTGAGGGTCTGACCTATGTCAGGAATGCAATAACAGTGATTATTCATTTAGCCCGGCTTCCAGAGAATAATACATATATACGTTTATTGCAAAGAGTTATTTTACGACATAACAAATTAACCAAAAGTCATCATAGTTGTATAAGACATATAAGGTCTTTGGGTTTTAACTGTACCTTCCCCTAAAGCTCCGTTGTTGCACTCAGGTCCTTCGGGTCCATTGAAAGACACTTTACAGGAGTATCTTAAAGTACTCACGTGCGCATTGAAGAATGCCCATTTCAGTGCCCTCAGTGCTCAACATGCTGGAGATCTTAAAAACACTATATTCACTATATTCAATGCAAAGGTTAAAAATCACGTACAAGTGGGGGACGAAGTAATGACACAGAAAATAGGGAACTTAGGACCAATGTCCTCCAAGTATGAGGGTCCTTATTCGGTGTGGTTGACTACTCCAACATCTCTTCTTGTTGAAATCGAGCCAGGCTTGACTCGATGGATGCATCTTGCACAAGTGAAGCCTCTGTCGCTTGCTGATACTAACTCTCTTTCTAATGTGATTTAGTCCAACAGGTGCAGTATTTTATATCCAAGGAATGGCTACTAAGGAAGAACAATGACTAATTGTTTCCTCTCTTTAGGTTCTCAACTATGATTCCATCCGGACCTGTTGTGTTAATAATAAAAAAAAAAAGAGAGACTGAAAACCATGGTGTTTATGTTTGTGTGTATTGGTGTTGTCCTGTTTGGTTGTCTATGTGTCATTGTGTGTGTTGTGTTTTTATCCAAAAATTTCTGCTCCTACTATTCTATATCTCTAAAAGGTACGAGTGCCTGCTGTCACAGAAATATTCTGCTTATATTTACCACACACGACTGGTTCTAAGGGTGACTCTTTGATGCGACTTCTGCAACAGTGCAGCTCATTGACATTCTGGGAGTGGTTGCTGTGCTCGTAGCTGGACGTCAGTGTTTCATCGCATCATCATAACATCACTCGTTAACTCACTCTACGCCATCTGAGAGACCTGTGCTAAAATCTACCAGCTGATAGATATATATAGATTTACAAATTCCTACATTAAGATGCCTTAAAACATTGTTGATCAAAGAGATTCTTATTCTCCCATTTATACCAGTAGTGATGAGGAAATCTATACCTTACAGGTGAAGGGTAAGAAAAGGTATGAGATGTTGAAAACGATCAACGAAAGTTTGGAAATTAACGACATGGTACCATAAGGACAAATATCTTCAACTACTATCTCCCAAGGGCAAGAAGAGAAAGAACGAAGATAGAGTTTAGAGTTGGGAATGATGGAAGGCTGTGGTAAGTCCTCAACCCAGCAAAAGTCCAGGGGACGCCAGGGGTCGAATTTCCTTAGGAGTTCTCGTCTGGCCATCTTGGTGAAGATCTTTGTTAATTTTTAAGGTAGCTGGGGTTAGAGAGGTATCTACAGTACTATCTATCTGAAATTGTTTTATTGATTTTCTATATTTTCATGTATGCATCATGTATTTTTCTTTTGAATTACTCTGTATTTTTGGTTTTGATTTAAGGAAAAGGTTGTGGCGAGTCTTTTGATAAGACTCGAGTGGGGGATTGATGTGTGGAGATTCTAAGAAATCCACATGGTGATAGAGATTCTGAGAAGAAGTCCACGTATTTAAATTAAACCCAAGTGTTGTTGAGAGATTCTGAGAAGTAACATACTCAGAATGTGTTCTATTCATAATGATAAGTTTATTTCAAAAGTTAAAAAATTTATATTTCATGGTAATGATCTGTCTCATATATATTAACAGGTTTCATCTTTATATTCAAAATGTTTTGATAAACTTTGTGGTATATCTTCATATATAATTTCAAAGTATTTCTAACTGCGTAGTCAGCTGAGTCTGTTTTGCATAAGGAGTTAAACTGCATGTATTGTTCTTTTGTATCAATATTTCTTAGAATTATCAGTATGATACTCTGAATCTAAAAGAGGAAGAAGTCCAAAATCGAGACATTGACTAGACTATTTTTTTAAAGGTTAGGTGTTATTAGTGATAGCCAGATGACGACTTATGTCTAGAACAACAGTATATAAGATAGACTCTGCAAAATAGAATAGGGTTTTTTGACTTTCTGAGACTCTGGTCTCTCTATCTTTTCAGCTCACTTCCTCTTCTTTGGCTTCACTCGACAACTCTTAGACTCAGACTTAGAACTCTTACAGGTTTTTATTCAAATTCAGATACCTTGAAATTCAGATACTTTGATACTTTTATATTTTGATACTTTAATATTTTAATACTTAATACTTTGGTATTTTTGATTTAAAACAAATAACTGTTTATGTTTTACTTACAATTTTATTAATGTTTTGATTAATACTAGTTGGGTTCAATCCATCATAAATGGATTGTTATTAAAAATGTACTAATATTGGATTTACATTTTCTATATTTGAAGATTGTTATTATTATTCAGAAGTTTATTTCCAAGTTATGATTTGTGGTTTCTGTTCTCTATATTCTTTTTAATAAATTTACATATTATTACACCTTGACCGTCTGAATTGGATTAAATTTTGCATCAAATACATTAAATGGTAAAACAAATGTCTTGATAATTTTAAGAAGTCTTATATTTTGGAATGGAACTATTGATTATTAAACTTCAAAAAGCTATGATTTCATAAAAAAAAAAAAAAAGGTGACGCTTCAGATTGCTTCAAAGTGATTCTCAAACAATGAATAGCGCACCTTTATGCCAAGCTGTTGTTTATGAACTCGAGTTGATGAATTATGACAATCTACATTAGGACCTTTATATAATATATTTTAGACAGTTGTAAGCATATTTTAATGCATATTTTATCAGCAATAGTTTAGACATTTCAAAATAAGGTGTAAGTCAAAATTTTTTTCATTTAATTCATAGGAAACTACTGCAGTTTCTGGCTAGGATGTTTCCCCACAGGAAGAAAAGTCAAAGAACATTATTTGATACATAATATTCAATTTATAGATTTTACCCATTCACTGAGAGAGACACTACATGAAAAAGCAAGGAGAACTCTACCATTTAAATTATGACATGACATGAGTGTGTTTATTCTCAACATTTTTTTTCAACTTTTTTTCTCGAAATTTAAAAAGTTTTTTCCCGAAACACAGCAACTTTATTCTCGAAATGTAATGATTTAATTCTCAACATTTTATTTCAACATTTTTCTTGAAATTCTTGAAGTTTAATCTCGCATTATAATGACTTTAATCTCGAGATGGTTTTATTTTTTTTATTATTGCTTGGCCCTAATCCTCTTCCGTAAATAAATGCAGCCTTGATGAGCAGAAGAGACTTTAGAAAAATATTAAAAATTTTCTCTTTCAGGTACATACTCCAACCTCTACAACTGGCCCAAACTGATCCAGGACCCTCCAAAGGTGAAGAAACCTGCCTTACATCATGTTTCATATTTAATAATCTGTTCAGTAATTTTTTTATACAGATAAAGAAGGAAAGAGACAGATCAGATTCACTGCGAGTTAAATTTCCAATTCAAATCCACATCAATTTTGCATGTGAACCAAATTTCAGATATGGTTTGTGTCTTTGTGTCATATATATATAAGTAGCCTATAGCACAGTGACACAAGCAAACATACTACATTAATAACAGTAAGGCTATGAAATCAGTTAGTAAACAAATGGTGAGTTTGTTGTGAATTGATGTTGAAATTTGCTAATCTTAAGTAATACCTACTGTATGAGTGACGTTAATAGGTTTTTAAAGCATCGAGCTAATTCATAGTAAATATGACTAATAAAGCACACTGATGTATTTTGTTTACTTGCTCTCTGTAATAGTTTGCATGTCGTGATCAAAACACATTTCAGAGGTTATTAGAGATGTTTGTTCATAGGGATGGATGGGGTTACATAAACATCATTAGAGCTTAAAAACACAAACACCAAGAGGCGTGGCACTTAATGCAAACAGTACAGCACTGTGCTTGCAACACCAAAGTCATGGGTTCGAATCCAGCATGAACTGTTATCTTGTGAATCCTGAATGCAATGCAAGTATCTTTGGTTTAATGCATCTGCCAGATGCATAAATGTAAATATGTGTTTGCAGATCCGAGTGTCAGATAAGACAAGGATTCCTCTGGACGTCCTGCCGAAACGAGGCCTGACGGCCAAACAGGTGGAGAGGATGGAGAGGATCAACGACTCGGACCTGCCCCGAACCTCCACGCAGCCCCGCTCACAGGACGAGAGCGCAGAGGAGAGGAGAGCCAGGAAACAGGCCATCAAGATGGAGAGGAAGGTGCGTACAGGGGCGGCACCTCCAGATGGCAGCTATTTGTTAGTCTAATCTTATGCGTCATGCCGAAAATAATATTAAATATAAATCTAACACAGCTAATGTTATGATTACCAGTGATTATCCACCTGTCATCTCTGTGTTATGACCTGTCAGACATTATTAGCTCGTTGAGAAGAAGTGTGCTGGCACTTCAAGTTGTCAGACTTGTGATTTTTTTGATTATTTTATAATAAAATGAGTGAAAATCGGAAGGGGAAGTGTGCTCGGTATTAACCACTTGGCAGTAGATCTACCTAAAAAGCACCACAGCAAACCCCTTTATTTGTTCATTGTTGTTTTAGGAGAGGAGGTTGGCGAAGAAAGCAAACAAACTGGCATTCAAACAGGAGAAACAGATGGTCAATTTAAGGGCAAACGTTCAGGGCCTGAAGCTGTCGTAGGACAGCAGAGACGCTCCAGAGACTGTCGACATCACGGTGTTTCCAACACCAGCAGAGACTGGTTACACTGGTTTCACAGGTTACACTGTTGCAGTACGTGATGACATCATTTTCCTTACCAGAACTTCCATGTTTGTTTGACTCATACAAGTTCTTGAATGAATGTTTTGAATGGTGTTGCCATGGAAACATCATAACAAATGGAATCTTTAGAAACTGTTCTATTTATGTTTGACTGTTTGAAGGTAAACAGGTCAACATGAGCTCACTTCTTAATGACTCAGTCAGCAGCGTTTTTTGTACAAAAATATATTAAAACATTTTCAATCAGTTACATTTAAAAAAAAATAAAATAAATAAACGCACAAGTATCATTTTTCCATAGAATTCCATTAAGCTTTTAATAAAAACACAATATGAAAAAAAGGTCACATTTTTACCAGTGGCACAACATTGAACTTAATGCAAACTATCTCTTGTCCTCTCCCATCATTGTTATGCAAAGTGCACAAATGCCGTTCACAGGATTTGAACAATAAACAACTTTGAACTCAAAAGTTCCTGTTTTCATCATGGAGTGAGCAGGCTGAAGATCTGCTACATGACCATGTGCTCTGTGTTTACATCGTGTCAGAATTACAGCCATTATGAGTCTCTGAGTTGACAAAAACCTTCACGTCTTTGTTAGAAATTGTAATTGAAAACTGGTTTATAAAAGCTCTGACACTACACAAAAACAACCAACATGACAGCATGTTTTTGAAAAAAAAAAAAAAGTCTTTCAACAAAGCTGCATATGATCAAAAATACAGTAAACCCTTTCCATGTGAATGTATAGTATCATCAATTTATTTCTGTGATCAAAGCTGAATTTTCAGCATCATTACTTCAGTGTCACGATCCTTCTGAAATCATTCTAATATGCTGATTTGATACTCAAGAAACATTTATGATTATAAATTTTGGAAAAATATTTTTGTAGAAACCATGATACTGTAGTTATAATAAATAGAAAGTCCAAAAGATCAGAATTTATTTTAATAACATTATAATGTCTTTACGTCACTTTTGATTAATGCGTCCTTGCTGAATATATATGTGTGTGTGTGTGTGTGTGTGTGTGTGTGTGTGTGTGTGTGTGTGTGTGTGTGTGTGTGTGTGTGTGTGTGTGTGTGTATGTATGTATGTATGTATATGTATATGTATGTATATATATATATATATATATAGAGAGAGAGAGAGAGAGGTTAATTCACCTCTATATTTATTTTTTTGTAAATATGCACCAGGCATCCAGAGCTATAATAAAATGTCACATCAGTAATGTCACATGTAATAATAAAGTATTTTTCTGTAATCAAATCAACAAAGCCATGCATTTGGTGCCATTTGGTATCTTTGAGTTTTTCAACAGAACCAAATAAAATACAATAGTTGTTTAGTACTGATGGAAAATCCGATGAAACGTGCAAAAACGCAGCATAAATCCACATGAACTGAGCAGCACTTGTAAAAGATAATGTAAAACTTTGTTCTAAGGCCACAGGATAAGACTCTATCCGTATAGAAGATAAAACTACATCATGTAGAAAAATATAAGTAGTAATGAACAAAAATATACTCTAATAATAAGGAGAATTTTAAAAATCCCTGAAATAGTGTATGAGGAGTTTCGGTTCAAATAAAAGGAGTGCAGATGAAGACAATTGCCAAACACGTTTTTCCATTGCCAACAAACCGGAAAACCTGGGGGGAATTCCATTTCATGATGTCACGTGAGTGCTTGTATTTGTACGAACAGTCCCATCCCACATCATGTTTCCAAAACAGGTCCTGGCGACAGGTATGCAGATTTTGCTGTCTTTATGGTACTTTCCTTCACTTCTGTACCTCTGAAAGCAGTTAGGCTGTGTGACTCTACCATATCTCCGGGACTCTTCTCCTATTTTTTTCCGGGAGCATGTGGACAGTCATAAAAGTCAGACAGGTTGCTCTGCTCACTTCCAACAAGGTCATTAGGCCCATAGGGGCTTTTAACTTCCAATTCACCACTTCCCAGACCTTTGGTACTGGAGGGCAATTCGTCATCGCTCATCTCAAGAAACGGGTCTTGTTCTTTAGTGTTCTCGGACTGTTCGATCTTCACAACACTGTAAGCCTCTGGCTCCACTCTCAGAGTTCTGCACTCCTCGGCTGGTTGTGTACTGAAATCCTACCAAACCAGAAAGAGATAAGTTTACAGTCACCCAGCCCTGTGCAGGAATGCTGCTGGGTAACACACTCACAACAAAGATGTCAGGACAGATCTGACCAATCACAGCATTGTTTACCCAAAAATACATGACTTTCTTCACAAAAGAAGATATTTGGAAGAACACTGGACCATTAGACAATCCACTTGTGCACAATCATCTGTTATGTTTGTATTTTTTTATTTCTATTTTGCTGTTCTATTATTATTTCAGTTTTTGTCATTTTAGTACTTGCAATTAATTTTTATTTTGTTTCAGTTTGATTCCAAAACAACATTTCTGATTTATTCTTTTCATCTAATGTATTTTTTATTTAGTTTACATTTGCAGTTTTAGTAATTATAATATTTCACCTTTTTCCAAGCTTCCAAGGCAACATTTTTAGTTTAGTCTTAATGTGTTTTGCTTAAGCCAGATTGTGCAGCAGTGATATAAATACACAGATGGAGGCTAATTGTAATTTTTAAAAAAGGAATTGATTTTGTGTAAATTGTTTGAAATGCCATTCTTACACAAATTGTTGCATTCAGTTCAATATATGTCAGAATGCTTTACGGAAAAGGGTACACAAAAATATTGAAAACTGGTCAAACAGCAACTTACAGTAAAATACTGGAACATAAGGTGAACTTTCTTCTTCATTTCTGAGTTGCACATTGACACTAGCAGCATAATGATACCAGTAATGAACAGCAGCGTTAAAACAACCCCCAGAACTGGATACACATACACGGTGACCGGAGGATCTGGATGGAAGAACAAAAATATAAGTGAATTTCATCATACGAGCTTGTGCATGCATTTATGATTTACTGTTTGGCATATCATTTAATATGATATCACTGGGTTTTGGTTTCAAGGTTTGCACCATTGAGCCCCTACGGTGTCTGTTTTGTCTCATGTGTAAAAAAAATAAAAATGATTGCCTTCAGTATTTATGTATTGTAATGGCAGGACTCGGGTAAATGTGCTAATTTGCAATCTAATCTAAGTTGAAACAACCCAACATTTTTTAGAGTGTATCTGCCTTCAGAAATAAGCAGTAGACTGTTTGGTTAAAATCAAACTTACAGTTTCTTATGTCTCCTGTGAAACAGCTGCTTCTCAGATTGAAAAATCTCTGTCCGATCTTTCCAGTCAGATTGACGCAGTATTCGCCTCTGTACTCAGAAAACACAACGGACGTCTCGCATGTATTTTGCTTCATTTCACAGGTTTCAGAGGTTTTATTCTTCCCCTGTAGAGAAAAATAAAACAGGTTAACACAAAAATGAACATCTTGTCATTATTATGCCCTTCATTTGACTTGAGATATATACACTACTGTTAAAAGATTTGAGGTCAATAAGATTTGCTTCTTTAATAAGTGCTTTTATTCAGCAAGGATGCATTAAACTGATCAAAAGTCAGAGAAAATCATGGTTTCCACAAAAAGAGCACAACTGTTTTTAACACTTATAATCAGAAATGTTTCATGAGCAGCAAACCAGCATTTCAGCATGATTTCTGAAGGATCATGTGACACTGAAGACTGGAGTAATGATGCTGAAAATTCAGCTTTGATCACAGGAATAAATTACATTTTATAATATATTCACATAGAAGAGAGTTTTTTGGAATTGTAATAATATTTCACAGTGTAACTGTTTTACTGTATTTTTGATCAAATAAATGCAGCCTCGGTGAGCAGAAGAGACTTCTTTCAAAAATCTAAAAAAATAATCTGCCCCCAAACATTTGAACACTAGTGTACATAAATATTTTCAGGAATGATTTGATTTGAAGGTAAATAATTAAATTAGAATCTGTACCTCACACAAAGCGTTCATTTGAACTACTTTTATGTTGCTTTATTTGAGCTATAAATTATCATATAGAAAAAAGCTCCTGAAGATTGTTCAAGTGCAGTTTTTTTGTATTTGTTTGAACTATTACTGCAAGCAGACAGGAAAGTGAACGTTACTTCTGTTTCAATAAAGTATTTCAGATTATCGGTGAGGCCGCGCAGAGCCGGTGAGTTTCTGTACAGCTGAAGAGGGTTGGTGAACTGGACGTGAAGTTTGCCATCTTTGGGAGAAAGTTCAACCTCAGGAAAATCCAAATAACCTGAACACACAGTAGTACAGTTAGATTATACCATTATAGATGATATTTCCACTAAAAACACAGGCCAAACATACACATAATTTTGGCGGTAGCATATTTATTATAGCTGAAGATATCTGATAGTGTCGGCTCTGACTCCTCTCCTCCTCGCACAGCTGTCACAGTGACATAGTAGCGGTTGTATTCTGGATTAAACAGCATATTGGATATGTTTAAACGCCGACTTTGTGTCAGATTTTGTGTAATATTAGAGGTCCTGGAACAAAAATAAATAACAGTAAGCTCATGATGGCAGACAATATCATTCAATCAAGAAAAACTGAACATTTAGAGACTATAAAAGGCTTTTATTTGCTGGGAAAGATTAGGTTTCTTTAATTCAGATGATTTACCTTTCATTGTAATCGTGTATCACCTTCACCTGGAATTGGACGTCCTGATCAAGATCAGGATATTCCCATCGAACTTCAACTCCATAGCTGTCACACTGAATCGACACGCTAGCAGGAGGAGACGGGCGACTCACAGCTAAAAGAGACACATAATCATTAGTGTTTGATCAATCACATGCTCTTTTCTCTCTGTTTGCATTAGTCTGACCACATGATCTCCATGTATATTACATTCTTATTATGCTAAGCAAAACAATGCTCATAATTCCCATTCAGAGTACTGTATAAACACAAAATCTGTCAAGACATATGTGGACCAAATTTCAGAAAATAATGAAATATATTTTGTGTAAGTAAAATGAAGGCTGTTTTTAAAACCATTAAGATTTTTTGCATTGTAACATTATTCTCAAAAGAAGACAGTTGAGCACATTTCATTGTCAGTAGTAACACAATTCTTATGTGCCCTAAATGCCTGAAAAATGATATATTCAAAAACTGTGAAGTGCAATTATTTGGTAAGTGGTGTATTAAGTATACAATTGACTGAATATACAATGCAGTTAAAAGGTTTGGAGTCAGTACTATTTTAAATGTTTGTGAAATGTTTCTGTATCGCATCAAGGCTGTATTTATTCAATCAAAAATACAGTAAAAACAGCAATATTCTAAAATATTATTACAATTTAAAATAACAGTTTTCTGTTTGAAAATATTTTATCTTTTAAGTTACTCCTGTGATCAAAGCTGAATTTTCAGCATCATTACTCCAGTCTTCATGGTCACATGATCTAATATGTATATATACTCAAAATAATGTGGCAATAAGTGAAAACCTTAATGGTCTTAAAACAGGCTTAATTTACTTCATGTATGCTAACTATAATTTTTTTTAAAATCTAAACAGCCACAATTACAGTAGTTCCTGTTGAAATGATTCAGACTGGCTGAAAACAAACACTGATTTCCAATGGTTGTTGGCGTTTGTTGAGATAGTATGAACAAGCCTTTACAGGGTCCATGTGCCCTGCTGACCGTGCCCAGCACTCTCTCATCTCATGATAAACACAACACATATCAAAACGTCTTCCCTTCCCTTCCCGCAGGCTCTTCTCTCTAAACACCCACGCGCGCACACGCTCACACTTGCCATTTATTAACAGATGCAATTTAACCTATCACGCACACTGCTATTACCATCAGCAGAGGCCAGTTTCTTGTATTTTGGACTTTGCTTTTGTCTTCAGATGTGTTTTAAACCCCTATAAAGTTGACATTCAAAACCTATTTTACTGCTGTTATGCAACATATCTAAGAGTATTTGTGACCCTGGAGCACAAAAGCAGTCTTAAGTCGCTGGGGTATATTTATAGCAATAGCCAAAAATACATTGTATGGGTCAAAATTATAGATTTTTCTTTTATGCCAAAAATCAGTAGGATATTAAGATTATGTTCCATGAAGAAATTTTGTAAATTTCCTAACGTAAATATATCAAAATTCCATTTTTGATTAGTAATATGCATTGCTAAGAACTTCATTTGGACAACTTTAAAGGCGTTTTTCAAAATATTTAGATTTTTTTTTTTTTTGCACCCTCAGATTCCAGATTTTCAAACAGTTGTATCTCGGCCAAATATTGTCCGATCATAACAAACCATACATCAAAGGAAAGCTTATTCAGTTTTGACAAATTGACACTTAAGACAAGTTTTGTGTTCCAGGGTCACATTTAGCATTGTAATGTGTGGCAGTCGTTTGATTCTCCCGACTCTTATCTTTCTTCTAACTCTTATCTTGTTTTATGTCAGAGGTTGTCAGATTGGAGGCTCTTTTATGAGAACAAAGTCTGAATGTAAAAAAAAAAAAAACTATAAACTAACCAGGTAGAAATTATTGCTTTTTTCTGATTATTGGCTAGACGGCTGATTCTTCTCAGTTGGGAAAAAGGCAAGGCCACCATCTCACAAACTCTGGATGACAGAGGTGTTGTCATACCTCAAACTTGAGCACCTTAAGTATACTATCCAAAGCTTACAATGTCTGGCAGCACTTCTTATCTTATCTTGAATCCTTGTGGGCTATTTTATCATAACTGAAGACCCCCTCCTTTTTTAAGGGGTGTGTATATACATGCAGTTTTGTTTTGGTGTGGAATATGTTAAAAGAATGTGACTTTTGCATAATAATGAAAACCAATACAAATACGCTATTTGAATAAAATGAGTTACTCAGATTGCTTTGTTTAGTCGAATCATTTACATAGAGTCATTTAACACCCGCCATTACAGCCTCACAATCATATTATCGCGTTCATTTATTGTCTAATCAGATCGATTCATAAGTCAGCTGTGCAATGCTTGAACTTTGACCTGCTTTATGGATTTAGTTAATACGTAGAGTACAGTATGTGACTGTCATGATCGTATGTCCAGACATTCACAGAGCTCTGTAGTGAAGCACACATTAAACTACGAATGACAGGAATGTGTGAAATGTTAACTGTGATTAACTGAACTGACAGTAAAGGGTTGGGTTTGCGTCCTTCTTGATGAGTTTTGACGCACCTACATTCAGGATTATTCTCAGATGTCAGTGTGATAAAAACTGGCATCCGCAACAAGGCCTTTGGACCACACAAACACACAAACCTACGCTCTTATCATGGAAAACAACTCCAAATCTTTTTTTCTCAACACAACTTACACTGCCTTAACATACATTTCTATCAGTTCTTGTATTTCCTGGGAAATGAACCCATGACCTTAATTCAGAAATTAAAGTATTCTAAAGTAATCCTGAAAATAAAATGGAAAAAATATCTACCAGTGTGTCTACCATCTAAATGAAAACTAAAGCCTTTTAATACTGTGCCATCCCACTTCACATTTATTTTATTTTATTGTATCTTATTTTAACACACATTAATCAACATTTCTGTAAATGTGCCAGTGTTAGTCAACCACAGTCCTTTGTCAAGAAGTTTAAAAAACAACAAAAAACCCAACAAAACATATACACAATAACTCATAACATCAAAGAACATTTCCACAATTAGCCATGCAAGCACACAACCCTAAATAGATAAGATGCAAGCCTGCTGGAAAACAGTAAGCATACATAAAGCACATCAGATGCCATTTAGAGTTCATATAAAATAAAAGCAAAGACCGAAATTGTATAACACTATAAAAAAAAAAGTATTCTAAACAATTAATAAAACACGAAGTAAATAATCCAAACATACCCAAGCCATGCATTGGCCAGCAAAGTACATGGGGACATGTTAGCAGCGGGTTAAACAGTAACGAGTAATAATAAAAAGATCGATAACTATATAGATTATAGATTATAGCATATATATAAAATCTATAAATTAAACTGATTTTTTATATATATATATATATATATTCAATTAATAATATATTACTTTTATACTTCTAAAATAAATGTAAAATAAAATCATCTTACCCTCTGAGACGGATTTGTGGATCAGGATCAAGACAGTGACACTGATATAGATCTGTATCCGCATTATTGCCAGCGAGTTTCAATCCAGTATTCACATATTATAGCTTCCAGTAAAATGTTTTAATCTAATCGAAATTACTGTTCTCCAAGAGTCGATCCGTACTGTACTAGAGCTACATGAGACAGTGAGACGGCGCGCGGGTTCCAGGGAAAAGATGTGTCTCGCGCACTCCCCCAGGCGCGACTCAGGTGTTTACTGGTCTGTTGCTACCTGCTACAGGTAACTCTCTCTCTCTCTCTCTCTCTCTCTCTCTCTCTCTCTTTCTCTCTCTCTCTCACACACACACACTACACAGAATTATTATATAATATATAATATTATAGTGCCATCTGATGTTATATCACAATACATGCAGGGCTCCAGAAAAGAATATATATATATTCTGTGTAATTAATATCTTACTTACATTCGTACGCACATCTGCACTTTGTTGTTTATATTTCAGTCATTGAGCAATTGTGAACAAAAGACCGCGTTTCAGCGATGACTCATCTGAATGTCTCTGATCCTCCACAACCTCAACAAACTCATCATAACCGCGCGTGATTGGTTAAAAGCAGCGCTGTACAAACGCGTCTGTCTCTGGCTCAGCGCCAGCCAAAGCGCGAACGCTGATTTGAATATATTTATATATATTCACACCGATAGAAATTAATAATTTCCAATAAGTTTAAACTGATTTTAAAATTTTATTGGCATTTTTATCTTTATAAAGCCATTTTTTTTCTAAAAGTATCCACTATCTTCTGAGTCAAATTCTTACATTTAATCAGTAAATTAGAATAGTAAGACATTCAGGCTGTTACCAAGCAAATTAAATCAACACAGAACCTGCATCTGAAGTGGCATTTAGATGTGTTTACACACTGTTTAATGCAAGACATGGATGCATTTAAATGCAAATACAAATGCATAAATAATGTTTTGATATATTAAACACAAAAAGTTAAATTCTGATATTTTAAATGATTTAAAACATGAAAAAAATCGAAATGTGAAATTAAAACCGCCAATAGGTGGCAGCAAGTCACTGTTAATAAGTGAGTCATTGAACCGAATCATTTTGATTCATTCCGTCATGTTGCTCAGAAACGCAGAACGGCGCTGTGGCTGTGCGTGGAATGATGCTTGTTGGCGAAACAGAGCAAAAACAGGCTATTGTGTCTAAAACGTAAGTCTCTTAATTTACTTTTTGTTTATTGAGCTGTTGTAAAAAAAAAATCAATATCACTGGCACTCTTCCGTGTGAAATTGATATATGAAGTGGTATAAATATGTACATTTTCTATGGTGCCCGTGAGGTGACATGTCCGGTTCACTTAGTTTTGTCGTGGCCACGACGTAATAACTCGTGGGAACAATATGTCATAGCCACGAGATATTAATTTGAGGGAATGTCATATCAACTTTTGGGAACGTGATATTATGTCGTGTCCACGAGATCATTTTGTCGAGGTAAAGACATCCTTATGTCGACTTCTTATGTTGAGGGAAGACATATTTTTCTCGCGCCATGAGTTTAATGTAAACAAACTGTATTTTTTTACAGTCTATGAAACAAACCTGCGTGACCATAGCAACCCGGGATTATCAGATATGTATTCATTCATATTTTATTTTGAATTAAGAAATTATTATATATTATAGAAATTATTGCATTATTAAATTATTATATTAACCATAGGCCTTGGCTACCGGACTGTATTAGTCAGGATTCAAATTAAGTTGATCATGAATAAATGTTACATAAAGTGCATAATATAAAATAGGCCTACAAGAAAACATTTTTATCCATCCTGCAGTCTTGTAAATCCATTAAGTGATCGTCTTTTTCCTGTTATTTGTAAATTATTATTTTCAGCCTATTATTGGTTATATTTTTTATATTCGTTTATGAAATTTTTTCCCTTCATGTCAATCTCTTTACTTAACTTTTTTAATACTTTTGTAAATAATAGCCTACTGTAACTGCTCAACATGCCAGTAAAGCTTTGATTATGCTGACTGGAATTTTTGCTGGAATGTAGTTTAAATTTAGCATATATTTCATTTTATTTTGGTTAATTAATAGACCATAATTATAAATACTGTAGTATTTCATTTAGGAATTAATCATTCACATAGTTGTAAATGAAAGCACACTCATTTATCATCACACATAGACGTAAATACAATCATAAAGTCAAAACTTTATTGGCATAATTGTCAGGCATTTATTTTCAAAATATATGGTAGGCTAGCAAATGCTAGCTTAATTATACGAAACGTTAACTAGGTAAGGTGATACACAAATTGAAAGGCATATATAACAATAAATATACAAATATACTCCTAATAAGTTAATGTAGTAATAATAATAATAATAATAATAATAATATACAAGTATTAAATTAAAGGCACAATATGTAATTTTCTCCGCTGGAGGGCGCATATTCAAAACAAACAAAGAGACAAAGGTGTAGTTTGATGAGTCTAGTGAGTAATCAATCAAGTCATTCTTCCTCCCCACACCCAAAGCAAACTCAATCTGACGGCACTCGGGCAGAAATCATGTTCATGGATGAACTAATGATTTATTAATGTAGTAGAATGAAGCAGGGTGAGGCTGAAAGACAAATAATGCTGACTCACAGCCTGTAAGTACGTTCAGTAAAGTAAATCACGTTCAGTAAATCACAATGCACTGGATAGCTGGCCAATCAGAGCACACCTTGCTTTTCAAACCGATGAGCTTAAAAATAAAAAATCTATAAAAATAATAATCTATGCATTTCAGAAAGGCAGGTCAGAATGGCTTTTCCCCAACTGCGCATGATCAGTGACCTGTGCAGATTATTAAATAGGCCACGCCTGCCTGATGACGCGGTTTTCGATTATGCTGTTCTGAACGCGACACTTCAGCGTTTGTTGCTTCTTATTCAGGATCATCTTAGGGACTGCGGGTTTTCTCGTTGTTTCACTTCTTTAAAGGACCATGTTGTTTTTGTGGCTGTTTTCAGAATTAAAGAATAATAAATTATTGTTAAATGCAAATAACACTGATATGTCATCTCAAATGGACACAAAATGTAAATGCACATAAATATAATTACAGTATTATTTAATTACTGAATGTGTCATCAGCTCAACCGCGTAGTTCTTCTCTTATTCATGCTTTTTATATAACACATCAGAGCTGGATCTGTCTGGAACAGACTAAAACTGAGCAGAAAACTTACTGTTTTTGTGATTGATCAAACACTATTGATTATAAAACTCAGTTTTGTTAAATTGAATGCATCCTTGCTGAATATTAATTTATTTAAAAATAAATAAATGCAAACAAACAACTACAATACGAATGACCCCAAACATTGGAACAGTAGGGCGTAACTTCTGGATAGTTATACATTTCTCATACATTTTCATATTTTTCATGTTAAACTACGAATGACAGGAATGTGTGACAAGAAAAATATGGTTTGATTTTTAACTTACAATAACTTTGGAAACAGGGTTAAATGATGAAGTTTAATAAATGCTTCAACACTAATCCAACTCATACAAAGCATTACTTGTATGACATTGACTTTTACACTGCCTGCAGACTGAAGCGACCAATAGGAAAGTGCGGTGCTCATCATATGTAGCAAGACAAGTCAAACATATAGGAGTGCAACAAAAACAACAATACAAATCAGCTACTAAGTTAAGTAAGTTAACAGTCAGGTGTTAAGACTAAACCCTAAGGTGCCGATAAAACAAACACAGACATAAACACAAGCACAAAGAAAATTACAGCGGTGAGTTAAGCCTCTTAAAGCATTACAGCTGCTGTTCTTTATGGAAGCAGATGTGGAGTGAATGTGAGCTCTGAAAAACAAGGTGCCAAGTGCACAGGCGCAAGGATATGCTCATGTGGCTGTATGTTCGTCATGTGTAGTTTCTGCGCCACTGTGTCACTAAAAGGCATTGTTTGAGGCAAATACATCTGCTTTCAATAGGCCACATCATCTCGTGTGAGAGCATGAGTTTAAACAGCATTTTCAAGAGTATTATTAAAGGAATGTATTCATTCTCAGCGCATCCAAGACGTAGATGAGTTTGTTTCTTCATAGGAACAGATTTGGAGAAATGTAGCATTGCATCACTCGCTCACCAATGGATCCTCTGCAGTGAATGGGTGCCTTCAGAATGTGAGTCCAAACCACTGATATAAACATCATATTAATCCACGCCACTCCACTCCATCAGTTAGTGTTGTGTGAAGAAAAAAGCTGCGTATTTGTAAGAAAAAAAAATCCATCAAGACATTTTTTAACTTTTTCCAGCTAAAATATGAGTCCACATTCCATAATATTTTTTTAAATAAGGACAAAAATAATATAACCAGAGTTTTTGTACTTGCTCACATTTAAACACACAAAATAATAATTTCTCTTTCTCTCTAATGAATAAAACACACACACATATACTCTGCCCTATTTAATTTTATCAGATCAGATCTTCAAAAAGCTGCAATATGTTGAGAGCTCAGCGGCTGGTCTGACCTTCAGCAAAACACAGGTCAAGGGCACACAAACACTAAACTATCAAATCCATGCAAATGTCTCCACCCTCCCTTGATGCCCTTCAGACAAGCATCATCACACATGCATTCATTCTTGCATGAGCCCATATGGTGTCTGTTTTGTCTCATGTGTAAAAAAAATTAGTAAAATATAGTATTTATGTATTGTAATGGCAGGTCTCAGGTAAATGCTTTGATCCTAATTTGCAATTTGCAAAGTCAAAAGTTTGGATGCATCTACCAATTGTCTATTACTGTATGTCTAGCTGCAATGTTTTTAAATAGTAGTAAAGTCATTGAAACTACAAAATAAAAAAAATATATAAATAAAACTTGTCTATATTTCAGCTCTGTTCACATGGATGCTCTCTCTTTATTATCTGCCTTGTGAAGTGAACGGAAGAGTGTTTGGTTGAAATCAAACTTACAGTTTCTTATGTCTCCTTTGAAACAGCTGCTTCTCAGATTGAAAAATCTCTGTCCGATCCTTCCAGTCAGATTGACGCAGTATTCGCCTCTGTACTCAGAAAACACAACGGACTTCTCGCATGTATTTTGCTTCATTTCACAGGTTTCACAGGTTTTATTCTTCCCCTGTAGAGAAAACAATAGTTACGACTTTTTTAAAAGAACAATTCACACAAAAATTAGCATTTTGTCATGATTAATGCACTCTGTTTGACTTGAGATATACACTACTGTTCAAATATTTGGGGTCAATAAGATTTGTTTATTAAAGATTTATCTAAAGCGAGAGACAATCATGGTTTCCACAAAAAGAGGACAACTGTTTTTAACACCGATAATCAGAAATGTTTCCTCAGCGGCAAACCTGCATGGTTTTTGAAGGATCATGTGATACTGAATACTGGAGCAACGATGCTGAAAATTCAGCTTTGAGCACAGGAATAAATTATAGTTAACAATATTTGTCACGATACCGCTACTATGGGGAGCATGGAGCAAGGAACGAGGAGACATGGAGTAGACATCAAACAAGGAGACTTTAATGAACATCCAATGGAACTAGGAACACACAAGTAGCGGGGAATGACGACATTCAATACCAGACAAAGAACTCAGAACAGGAAACACATTAAATACACAAGACATGAGAAGGGGGTGACGAGAAACACCTGGGAGCAATAAACATAATTGCACATAAGGGAAAACTAAGTCATGAAAAGCATGTGGGGAACAAAACACAAGACACAGGACTGACAATATTCACATAGAAAAAAAGTTATTTGAAATTGCCAAAATATTTTATGTTACTGTTTACTGTATTTTTGAACAAATAAATGCAGCCTTGGTGAGCAAAAGAGACTTCTTACAAAAATATAAAAAAAAATCTGAATGCTAGTATACATAAATATTTTCAGGAATGATTTGATTTAAAGATAAATACTGAAATTTCAGTCTGTTCCTCACACAAAGTAATCAGTTACTTTCTTTTTGTTTTTTTGTCCTTATTGAAGCTTTAAATTACTACAATACTGAAAAAAGCTGCTGAAGATTGTTCAAGTGAGGTTTTTTGTATTTGTTTGAACTATTACTGCAAGCAGACAGGAAAGTGAACATTACTTCTTCTGTTTCAATACAGTATTCCAGATTATCGGTGAGGCCGCGCAGAGCCGGCGAGTTTCTGTACAGCTGAAGAGGGTTGGTGAACTGGACGTGAAGTTTGCCATCTTTGGGAGAAAGTTCAACCTCAGGAAAATCCAAATAACCTGAACACACAGTAATACAGTTAGATTATACTGCCGGTATTTGCTATGATAGATGATATTTCCACTAAAAACACAGGACAAACATACACTTAATTTTGGCGGTAGCATATTTATTATAGCTGAAGATATCTGATAGTGTCGGCTCTGACTCCTCTCCTCCTCGCACAGCTGTCACAGTGACATAGTAGCGGTTGTATGCTGGATAAAACAGCATACTGGATATGTTTAATCGCAGACTTTGTGTCAGATTTTGTGTAACATTTGAGTTCCTGGAACAAAAATAAATAACAGTAAGCTCATGATGGCAGACAATATCATTCAATCAAGAAAAACTGAACATTTAGAGACTATAAAAGGCTTTTATTTGCTGGGAAAGATTAGGTTTCTTTAATTCAGATGATTTACCTTTCATTGTAATCGTGTATCACCTTCACCTGGAATTGGACGTCCTGATCGAGATCAGGATATTCCCATCGAACTTCAACTCCATAGCTGTCACACTGAATCGACACGCTAGCAGGAGGAGACGGGCGACTCACAGCTAAAAGAGACATATAATCATTAATGTTTGATCAATCACATGCTCTTTTCTCTCTGTTTGCATTAGTCTGACCACATGATCTCCATGTATATTACATTCTTATTATACTAAGCAAAACAATGCTCATAATTCCCATTCAGAGTACTGTAAAAACACCAAATCTTTCAAGAGGTGGACCAAATTTCAGAAAATAAAGAATTAAATATACTATGGCAGGAAGAGCAAAAAACAGACACAGTGGAATAAAGTGTCCAAAGGATGAGTGTTCAAAATAAATAGGGAATCTGGTGTCCTCGTCATGCTGCAAGGTTCGTGTAGGTGGGGCAGTGTTCAGAAAGGAAGGGTCCAGGTAAGGGGCGGAGTCTGGTGGCTTCTTCCAGCGGCTGCATCCTTCTCGTTGCCCTCGGCGCTTGAAAGGATTAAACGGCCCGGCATCCTTGCCCAACGGCTGTGTAACGGGTGCGGTCTTCATGCGGACCGCAGGTCCAGCAGCTCACATCTCTGGCGGTGCGGGAGTCCCTCCACGCACCCTTCCTGGACCCATGAGGACACCAGCGTGCATGCATGGGGAAGAGACTGGTCTCCCGAGGAGAGGCGCGCTTGGCATTTAAACAGCGATGGTGATGAGGCTCCATTTGCATCAGGTGTGCCTCATCACACGCCTGACAGCCTGATGAATGAAGCTGTCCTTCAGTCTGCTGGTCCTGGCCTGGAGACTCCGCAGTCTCCTCCCTGATGGCAGCAGACTGAAGAAGCTGTGTGACGGGTGTGTAAGATCACCTGCAGTGCAGAGGGCTTTACGGGTGAGACAGGTTCCATAAATGTCCTGGTGGGGGCACTAATGATCTTCTCAGCTGCTCTCACTATGCGTTAAAGGGTCTTCCGGCAGGACGCGGTGCAGGTGCCATACCACACAGTGATGCAACTAGTCAGGATACTCTCGATGGTGCCTCTGTAGAAGGTGCACATGATGGGGGCTCTGGCTCTCCTCAGTTTGCGGAGGAAGTAGAGACGCTGCTGTGCTTTCTTGGCCAGTGCTGCTGTGTTTTCAGTCCAGGAGAGGTCCTCTGTGATGTGCTCACCCAGGTACTTGGTGCTGCTCACTCTCTCCACAGTCGCACCGTTTATAGTCAGAGGAGCATGCTGAGTGTGCACTCTCCTGAAGTCAACAACAATTTCCTTCGTCTTCTCCACGTTCAGAGAGAGATTGTTGTCACTGTACCACCCGGCCAGGCGGCTCACCTCGCTCCTGTAGTTTGTCTCATCTCTGTTGCTTATGAGACCCACCACAGTCGTGTTATCCGCAAACTTAATAAAGAGGTTGGAGTTGTGTGATGGTGTGCAGTCGTGGGTTAGCAGAGTGAAGAGAAGGGGGCTCAGCACACATCCTTGGGGGGTCCGAGTGTTCAGTGTGATGGTGCTGGATGTGTTACTGCCGACCCGTACTGCCTGAGGTTTTCCAGTCAGAAAGTCCAACAGCCAGTTGCACAGCGAAGTGTTGAGTCCCAGCTAGACCAGTCTGTGAATGAGCTGTTGAGGGATGATTGTGTTGAATGCTGAACTGAAGTCTATGAACAGCATTCTGACGCATGAGTCCTTTTTGTCTATATGTGTGAGTGCTGAATGGAGGGCAGTTGCGATGGCATCATCGGTCGAGCGGTTGGACCGATATGCAAACTGGAAGGGGTCCAGGGAGAGGAGGGAGGGCAGATTTGATATGGTGCATGACTAGCCGTTCAAAGCACTTCATGAGGATGGGAGTAAGTGCAACAGGACGGTAGTCATTGAAACAGGATGGAGATGGCTTCTTCGGGACTGGAATGATGGTGGTAGCTTTGAAGCATGTGGGGACAACAGCCTGACTAAGTGAGATGTTGAAAATGTCTGTGAAGACATCAGAGAGTTCTGCTGCACAGTCTCTCAGTACACGCCCAGGAATGTTGTCAGGACCCGGAGCTTTGCGTGCACTGATCCTGCTGAAGGATCTCCTCACGCTGTCTGGGGTCAGCATCATCACCTGGTCACCGGGAGGAGGTGGAGACTACTTTGCAGTGGTGCTGTTTTGTTCCTCAAAGCGAGCAAAGAAGGTGTTCAGCTCGTTCAGCAGGGAGATGTTGCTGTCACAGGTCCACGGTGGGGGCTTGTAGTCCGTAATGGTCTGTATCCCCTGCCACAGGCTCAGAGTGTCTCTGCTGTTCGCTGAAACGATGGGCTATCCTCCTGGAGTACTGTCTCTTAGCCTCTCTGATGCCGCGGGATAGGTTGGCCCTAGCTGTCCTCAGGCTCCCCTCATCTCCAGCTCTGAAGGCAGCAGTCCGCATCTTCAGGAATCTGTAGACCTCCCCTGTCATCCACGGCTTCTGGGTGGCCCGAACAGTGATGGTCTTTGTGACTGTTACATCATCAATACACTTGGTGATGTAGGCAGTGACCGTCTTGGAGTACTCTTGGAGGTCTGTGGTGTTATTTGTATGTGGCAGCCTGCTTAAACACATTCCAGTAAGTGGTGTCATAAAAACAGTCTTGAAGAGCCTCTGACGACCCTTCTGGCCACACTTGAATTTGTTTGTGAACTGGTTTGGCGACTTTAACGAGCCGTCTGTATGCAGGCATTAGCATGACAGTGATGTGGTCTGAGTAACCAATTTGTGTAATTTCTTTGTAAGCGCCTCTCTGTGTGGTGTAAACAAAGTCTAAAATGTTATTACCTCATGTTGGAAAGTTAATGTGTTGGTGTATTTTTGGGAACACACTCTTTAAGTCTGCATGGTTGAAATCTGGGTTGATTAAGGGACAGGGTGACGATGATAATTAGGGGGGAGGCAGCTGACTAGTCACAATACTTTGTGTAATTAAAATGAAGCCTGTTTTTTTTTTTTTTTTTACATTTTGCATTTTATCATTATTCTCAAAAGACAGTTAAACACATTTCATTGACAGTAGTGCAGTAAAGTAACACAATTCTCGTTTGCACTATAATGCCAGAAAAGTGATATATTCACAGATTGTGAAGTACACGTGTTATATGAAGTACACAATGTAGTAGAATTTTTTTTACTGAATATATAATAGCAATTAAACTTTTGGGGTCTGTAATATTTTGAAATGATTTTTAGTTATAAAAACTATTATGAAATATTACAATTTAAAATAACTCTTTTATTTGTGAATATATTGTAAAATGTCATTTGTCTCCACTATTATCTGCCTTGTGAAGTGAACGGAAGACTGTTTGGTTGAAATCAAACTTACAGCTTCTCATGTCTCCTGTGAAACAGCTGCTTCTCAGATTGAAAAATCTCTGTCCGATCTTTCCAGTCAGATTGATGCAGTATTCGCCTCTGTACTCAGAAAACACAACGGATGCCTCGCATGTATTTTGCTTCATTTCACAGGTTTCACAAGCTTCATTCCTCCCCTGTGTAGAAAACAACAGTTGCGACTATTTTAAAGAACAGTTCATACAAAAAAAGAGTATTTTGTCATTATTAATGCACTCCCTTTGACTTGAGATATACACTACTGTTCAAATATTTGGGATTAATAAGATTAGTTTGTTAAAGAAATTAATACTTTTATTCAGTAAGGATGCAATAAACTGATCTAAAGTCAGAGAAAATCATGGTTTCCACAAAAAGAGCACAACTGTTTTTAAAGGGATACTCCATCCCAAAATGTCATGTCGTTCCAAACCCGTAAATGCTTCGTTCGTCTTCGGAACACAATTTAAGATATTTTGGATGAAAACCGGGAGGCTTGAGACTGTCCAAAGGAGTGCCAAATAAATAACAGTGTCAAGGTCCAGGAAAGTATGAAAAGCATCGTCAGAATACTCCATCTGCCATCAGTGATTCAACCGTAACGTTATGAAGCGACGAGAATACTTTTTTGTACAATTCAAATACAATCCATTTTGACAATTCTGACTAGTACACAAGTGGCTTATGCTCTTCTGTATCAGCCCTGCCACAAGGATATGTTTTTTATATGTATTTACGCTTTGGTTTGAAAGCAAACAACGCATCAGTGCAGTGCGGCCATCTGCGTACTGCTCAGAATTGCCAAAATGGCACTACACTGATTTGGAGAGACACAGAGGAGAGGAATTGTTGAATGAAATCATTATTTTTGTTTTCTTTCTCAAGCCTCCCTGTTTTCATCCAAAATATCTTAAATTGTGTTCCGAAGACGAACGAAGCTTTTACGGGTTTGGAACGACAGGGAGGTAAGTGATTAATGACAAAATTTTCATTTTGTGGTGGAGTAACCCTTTAACATTGATAATCAGAAATGTTTCCTCAGCGGCAAACCTGCATTTTAGGATGATTTCTGAAGGATCATGTGACACTGAAGACTGGAGTAATGATGCTAAATATACAACTTTGATCACAGGAGTAAATTACAGTTTACATTATATTCACATAAAAAAGAGTTATTTGAAATTGTAATAATATTTTATAATGTTACTGTTTTTACTGTATTTTTTTATTAAATAAATGCACCCTTGGTGATTAAAAGAGACTTCTTACAAAAATGTTTTAAAAATCTGACCCCAAACATGTGAATGCTATAGTCTACATAAATATTTTCAGGAATGATTTGATTTGAAGATAAATACTGAAATTTTAGTCTGTTCCTCACACAAAGTAATTATCAGCTACTTTTTTTTTTGTCCTTATTGAAGCTTTAAATTACTACAATACTGAAAAAAGCTGCTGAAGATTGTTCAAGTGAGGTTTTTTTGTATTTGTTTGAACTATTACTGCAAGCAGACAGGAAAGTGAACGTTACTTCTTCTGTTTCAATACAGTATTTCAGATTATCGGTGAGGCCGCGCAGAGCCGGCGAGTTTCTGTACAGCTGAAGAGGGTTGGTGAACTGGACGTGAAGTTTGCCATCTTTGGGAGAAAGTTCAACTTCAGGAAAATCCAAATAACCTGAACACACAGTAGTACAGTTAGATTATACTGCCGTTATTTGCTATGATAGATGATATTTCCACTAAAAACACAGGCCAAACATACACTTAATTTTGGCGGTAGCATATTTATTATAGCTGAAGATATCTGATAGTGTCGGCTCTGACTCCTCTCCTCCTCGCACAGCTGTCACAGTGACATAGTAGCGGTTGTATGCTGGATAAAACAGCATATTGGATATGTTTAAATGCAGACTTTGTGTCAGATTTTGTGTAATATTTGAGTTCCTGGAACAAAAATAAATAACAGTAAGCTCATGATGGCAGACAATATCATTCAATCAAGAAAAACTGAACATTTAGAGACTATAAAAGGCTTTTATTTGCTGGGAAAGATTAGGTTTCTTTAATTCAGATGATTTACCTTTCATTGTAATCGTGTATCACCTTCACCTGGAATTGGACGTCCTGATCAAGATCAGAATATTTCCATCGAACTTCAACTCCATAGCTGTCACACTGAATCGACACGCTAGCAGGAGGAGACGGGCGACTCACAGCTAAAAGAGACACATAATCATTAATGTTTGATCAATCACATGCTCTTTTCTCTCTGTTTGCATTAGTCTGACCACATGATCTCCATGTATATTACATTCTTATTATGCTAAGCAAAACAATGCTCATAATTCCCATTCAGAGTACTGTAAAAACACCAAATCTGTCAAAACATATGTGGACCAAATTGCAGAAATAAAGAATGAAATATAATTTGTGTAATTAAAATGAAGCCTCTTTTTAAAACCAGTACGATTTTTTGCATTTTATCATTATTCTCAAAAGACAGGTAAACACATTTCATTGACAGTAGTGCAGTAAAGTAACGCAATTCTCGTTTGCACTTTAATGCCAGAAAATTGATATATACACAGATTGTGAAGTACTAGTGGTATATTAAGTATACAATGTAGTAGAATTTGTGTAACTGATTATACAATGCCAATTAAAAGTTTGGGGTCTGTAATATTTTAAAGGGTCTCTTCTGCTCACCAAGGTTGAAATTATTTGATGAAAAATACTGTAAAAACTGTACTACTGTGAAATATAACCATTTAAAATATCTATTTTCTAAGTGAATATATGTTTAAAATGTAATTTATATTTTTAAAATTTGGTATGCAAATGAATTATGACTGAAAATCAGATCTCTTTGCACAGTCTAATCATTTACTTTATCTAAATTGTGTAATTATACACATTTATTTATTCAGTCACTTTAATCAGATAGATTCATAAGTCAGATGTGATATCGAACCCAAGACCTTGTCGTTGTGCTGCTATAAGATTCTGAAATTTGAGTAATGTAATATAGAAATATCTATGTGTTGATAGAAATATCTATGTGTTGAGAGAAATGTCTATGTGTTGAGTTAACCCTGCTTCTATATGAAAATTAAAGCCTTGTAATATTGTGCCGTCCCCCTTCACATGTGCCAACCACATCAGTATTGGGCACAACATAACCTTTAGTTATTGATTATCAACATTTATGAAATATTTAGTGACATTACATCTGTCTCGTCTGTTTTTCCCAAGAATTTGAACTTTCCAAATTAAAAAAAAAAAAAAAATACAAATAAAATGTTTGTTGGTGAATAATCTATATAAAAAAGAATATTTACATGTGTTCAATTATTAATATATTACTACTATTACTATTACTACTAAAATACATTTAAAATAAAATCATCTTACCCTTTGAGACGGATTTTTGGATCAGGATCAAGACAGTGACACTGACATAGATCTGTATCTGCATTATTGCCAGCGAGTTTTACTCTTCGAGTAAAAAAATGTAATCTTGTCGAAATGACTGTTCTCCAAGTGTAGTGAAACTTTTCGGTTCAGATCCGTGTTGTTGCAGAACTACATGAGACAGTGAGGCAGCGCGAGGTTTCCAGGGAAGCGGCGCTCTTCGGGGAAATGAACAGGGTTGCCAGGTTTTCACAACAAAATTATACTGCCAACAAAAACAAGGCGGGGGGTTTGTTGGGGGTCGCGTTTTTGGCAAGGTTCCGCAACAGTTGAAATGACGTCTTACTCACTACATGGAACGTATTTCTATAGGCCTAGTCTTTGCTTAAACTCATCTGAAGCCATAACAGTTATGACAGTTACAGTTATTAACCATTATTACACTCACTCGCGTTTAATTTCATAAGTGGAAGGTTTTACCTTCATTTAATTAATGTACATACAGTAGAATCAGATTTCAGCTCTCGATTTACAATATTATAGTGCCATCTGATGTTATATCATTGTGTTACAATATATGTCAGATGTACAAGGGCTCTCTAGATTTATCAAAATTTGGAGTGAGATTAGGCTACATCTGTCAAGGGAGGAGCCACTCAATCTGATGAAAGGCAGTATAATTAATCCAAATAAAATCAATTGTTTTATGTATTTCAAAAATACAAATGTATTAAAAAGAAAAATAAATTTGGCCCCAAACGAGCCAACTGAACAGCAGTGCTCAATGTGCATACTGTACTACACATACAGTAGGATTGCAGAACTTGCCCTGAGCATGTATGTCAAGCTGTGTGTGTGTGTGTGTGTGTGTGTGTGTGTGTGACTGCTCCGCTTTCTTCTTCCCTGTCTTGTCCACTGATTCATCAACTGTCTCCTCTATGGTTTCTTCTACTTTCTCCTCTACTATCTCCCTGGCTGTCTTCTCCAGCTCTGATCTGGCAACCTTTATTAACCATTTGGTTCCCGAAATGAAATAATACTCTTTTGCTTTTTCCCTGCCATCTTTGAAACAGACACATGCAATGATTAATGTATGCATTGCCAGGATATTAAAGATTACTGAATGATAGCCAGAGCTCTCTGCTTTAAGAGATGTAGTCTCTAGTCCTACATCTCTAGTCCTTTCCTTAATTTCAAGTAGTACCCATAGCTATAAACTAAGGCTTCTGGTTGCAAAGCAACTGGAGAGTTGGAGAGACTGCATCAGTAATAATTTAGCACAAATTTGACTATATTCCCCAACATTAGCTCTCACTATCTTTGATCACAGGCAAGCAAGTGATTTCGTCCAGGAATCGTATGTTGCCTATAACGGCCGTGCTTGCAGCGGGGTCACGTAATTTACCCGGAAACAACTAATTCGAATTTCTGATTGGCAGAGGTGGGTAGAGTACCCAAAAACTGTACTCAAGTAAAAGTAAAAGTACTTATAGAAATATTTACTCAAGTAAAAGTCTGAATAGTTACTTGAGTAAGAATAATATATATATATATATATATATATATATATATATATATATATTATAAGCCCTTTTTAAGTTCTTCTTAGGTTGTTTTGAAAATGTTCTGTAGGCCACTAAGAAAAAGTAAGACGACTGTACATTTGTTTGTTGCAAATTTACAGACAATGCAATTTAGATGTTTACGTTGGCTTGTTGGGATAATATTGCTGTCAAGTGACAACAAAGTTCTGAATCGGCATAACTACACAAGTTTTCTAGTTAATAATATATTAAAAACAAATTACATTAATTATACTTTGACTTCCTTCAATAAAAAGTAAACTGGGTAAGACAATGTATTAGTAATCTGGCTCCTTGGTATAAATGAGAAAAAATTCTGGCACTCGTCACTATCAAAGTTGCCCATCCCTGTTGTCAGTGTCACATGATCCTGTAGGACACTATCTTCACACACTTACTAGAGAAGTGACATAATATACCTCTGTTAATAAATGCAATTTAAATTCACGTCTCGCACACTTTAATGCCCTTTGAATTGAAAATTTAACCTACACTTCCTTCGAACTGTAATCATGGCTGAATATCCTGTGATGTCCACTTCGCAGGACACTTACGGTTGAATAGAATAAACATCTGAAGCGATGAGAGAAACACACAAAATGTGCAGAACGGTGGTACGCAAGGACTGGAACTGAGAACAACTGATGTAGATATAGGACTGTTACTCATTTATATGCTCAAGTGCAACGGACATTCCACGCTTTGAAGTCATTTGTATACTGTAAAAATTACATTTAACAAAACACATTAATCATGTAATTATTTAAAACATTCACTGTGCTTAGCTGCCACTGTTTCTGGCAGATGCTGCTGACTACTACAATTTGAGATAATATTTACCTAGGGTAAAAACAATATTGGAAAAATATATATTTATAGGCAAAACATTTTTACATTTACCAGCTGTCACTGTATCAGCTGACACAGCGTCCACTGTTTTTATGGTAAAAACTACATTGTCTCTAACACACCCACACACACACACACACACACACACACACACACGTTTACTTAGCTATCTATGTATATTACATAGACATCTGTTGTTTTTATATAGAGATAATTATACACTTTTTAACCAAAACAACCCAACCCCTGACCCTTCCCCTCACAGAAAACTTTCTGCATTTTTACAGTTTTAAAAAAAATTTGTTTATTTTTTATACCAGTTTTACAAATGAGTTTCTCCAAAATATGGTTAAGTAGACACACACACACACACACAGCATCTGTGACTGATCCTTCACCTCTGGATTTGAAGTTTTCAGCTGGATCTCTCTGGAACAGACTAACACTGAGCAGAAAATCACTCAAAGATGAATTTGCGGTCATGTGGGCATGGTTTTTGAATATTTTTACTTGGTTAGCAGTATTTATTTGGCACAATGAGGATCTCAGTTAGAGTGTTGGCATTAAATTGAAAAGATGCATTTATACTAAATACAACTAATAAAACTAGAAAACACAAAGAGGCAACCATCCAAACAAGCTGTTTCACTAAAATTATTTGGACTTCCCAGTGTTATCAATAACAAAATAAGACTTTACAATGTTTTTGAATTGGATTACAGTTTAATATTAGTGTTTTCTGTGGAAATATATTATAAAATGAGATCAAAGCTGAATTTTCAGCATCATTGCTCCAGTTGTCAGTGTCACATGATCCTTCACAAATCACTCTAATATACTGATTTACTGCTCAAGAAACATTTCTTTAATATTTCTTATATATTTTCTGTGGAAATCATGATTTTTTTTCCCAGGATTTTTTGATGAATAGAAAGTAAAAAAAGAGGGTGATGTTTCAAGGATTATGGGGGGATCGGCCCATAGTCTTCCTCTAATTAGATTGCGTAATGTTGAATTGTCATGAACTGCAATGTTTTTGGTTTTATATCAATGCATAATAATACATGATGTACAGTATTATATTTATTTTAACTATATACTTTTGCAATTTAAATAATATTCATAAAAAATGTAATGAAATTCAAAGAATATAAAGCATTATTCAGCAAAAAAAAAAAGAACTGAATAAATAAAAGCACAAGTTGTTGGAAAGTATGTATAAGGTGTTGTTTATAAGTACTGTATTAAAGTTTATAATAGCACCAGTTGAATCAACACAAACATTTCTGAGGAAAAATATTAACTATAAGTAAACTTACACTTATTCTGAGTTAGATCCACTATTGTATGTTGTTACTGGCAACATATCATAAGGTAACTTAAAATAATATTTTTTCCCATTTTTTAAAAAGCACTTAAAGTTAAGTGATTCAAAAAAAGAGAAAAAGATTCAAATATTTAGGGTTAAGAAACAAATCCATCAGTACATTTTTTTTTTACTTCAAACCATTGCTTCCAGCTAAAATATGAGTCTTCTCTCCAGTGTATTTTATTTTTTTTTTTAAATAAGGACATTGGGTTTTATTTGTACTCACTTACATTGAAAAAAAAACACACTAAATAAATAATTCCTTTTTCTTTTTAATAGATAAAACATGCACACATATAGTCGTCCCTAGTTGCTTCTGTAATTTCCTTTTTACACAGAAAAGCCACTGCAGATCTTCAAATAGCTGCAATATGTTGAGAGCTCAGCAGTTGGTCTGACCTCCAGCAAAACACAGGTCAAGGGCACACAAACACAAACACTAAACCATCAAATCCCTGGCAAATGTCTCCACCCTCACTTAATGCCCTTCATCATATGCATTCACACACAGCCACTGGATCACTGATATAAAAATGAGTTCTGAATAAACGTTGTTTTTCATTTCCAGGACGTGCTGCTGTTGGGAGTAATGAGTGCAAGCAGGCGGAATGAATCCACATTCACAGAGACTCGCAGTGCACTAATCACAGTGTCTTTCCCGAGAGAAACTCTCCGTTATCATGAAGGACATCACTGTGTCCCTCAAACAATCCACATGAAAAAAGTAATGAAAACAACATGACAATTGCCGAAGAAAATCTGAGTGGTGTTTGCTCATGCAAAACTCATCATAATTGATCAGATTCATAATTTACATTTGGTGGATGACTGCAGGAGCAATCTGGATTTATTAGAAGTTGCATATAAAGTACTTTATCTGTACATACATTACACTCACCTAAAGCAATACACTATAAAGCAAATCTCAACTGTGTTATTATTTATATTGTAGCAAAATGTAACCATTATCAGTCAGCTCTTTATATAAAGTTTGATATATAGCACACATCCAATACAGTCATGTAATGTGATATATACTAAATCTCAACTGCCTGATTTATTTCAGCACAAAATGTAACTATATTATTGCCCGTCTCTTTGTATAAATTTGGATATATGCAGCACGCAGGCACAGAGGTGTACATGTGCTCAACGGTAAACAGG
Source organism: Cyprinus carpio (assembly GCF_018340385.1). Classification (NCBI taxonomy): domain Eukaryota; kingdom Metazoa; phylum Chordata; class Actinopteri; order Cypriniformes; family Cyprinidae; genus Cyprinus; species Cyprinus carpio. The sequence continues at coordinate 33,258,247 of NC_056572.1, read as the reverse complement.
TACAGTTTTTATATATATACATTTTATACATAGTTTAAGCAAAAATAAATAAATAAAACAAGGTTTGCTCCTCTTTACCCATGAATACTCAAACACACACACATGAATGCTGTTGAGAATTTAGTTAACAGAGTAAAATGACATCAAATTAACCAAACGGGATCTGATTATTTTATATCCTCCAATACAGATCAAATACTTTTTACCTGTAGTAGACACACATAGTAGACACACAATAGTCACTACTCCATCCAGTCATGTTAAAAAAGATATATATATATATATATATATATATATATATATATATATATACAATCTCCCTCTCTTTCTCTCTGTTTTGTCTTAAATGAAAACAGCTCGGAGCAGATCTGTCAGGGACACCACCGGACACAGATGCAGGTTTCAGTATGTGACCAATTTATTTAATAAGTCCAAAAGAAACTTCCTCAAACGAACAGAAAAAAGGCCGGGAAATAAATGAAAATAGTCCAACAGAAAAATCAGAGGCTTCAATGTCCTTGCGAAACCACCCGGCAGGGGGCGCCCGATGGCGCGGCCGCGTAGAGAACGGAGAGGGGAGGAAGACACATGAGAACCGACATCAGAGCGGACCGAAAAACTTCTGCGGAATGCAGATGCCTCGTCTGGGAAATGAGGAAGGGGGAAAAAATAGAAAGAACAAAACAACTGGTGGCAGAAAAACCTGACAAGGACCGACACTGGCACGACTAAACAAGGCTAGACTGGAGCGGACAGAGTGGCTGTACATTGACTATTGGCGTGCAACGATCTGGCACCAATTGGCACGAAAGACGGAAATAAATACAGCGAGAGATGAACTGACATTGAATTCAGGTGAGCGGAGTCAAACAATTAGGAGCGGAAGAGGTAGTAACGAGGGGGGGGGGGGGGACGCCACAGAAGGGTGCATGGCGAACAATCAAAACAAAACACCATGTGCGCAGATGCAGACATATACAGAACACGCACACCGAAGAACAGGGTGATCAGACAGAAGACATGACAGTACCCCCCTCCGACGGACGCCACCAGGCGCCGCAGGAAGGGGCTCACCTCGTCGCCGATAGAAGTCCTCGACCAGTGTCCGATCCAAGATGTCCCGGGCCGGAATCCAGCTCCTCTCCTCTGGACCATAGCCCTCCCAGTCCACAAGATATTGAAAGCCCCGACCCCTACGTCAGACATCTAGCAACTTCCGCACCGTATAGACCAGGGGGGGCCATCCACTAGACAGGGGGGAGGGGGGGGTTGGGGCAGAGGGAACAAGAGGGGAATGCAACACAGGTTTAACCCTGGAAACATGGAAAATAGGGTGCACCCGACCAAGCGTGGTAGGGAGCTTGAGCCGCACCGCCGCTGGACTCAGGACCTTGGTGATCCGGTATGGGCCAATGAACCTGGGTGCCAACTTACGTGAGGCTACCCTGAGAGGCAGGTCCTTGGTGGAGAGCCATACCCTTTGACCACACACGTAACGGGGAGCAGGAGTCCGGTGACGATCGGCCCGCTGCTTTGGTCCGCCTATTAGCCTGGGCCAAGGCCGCCTTAGCCCTCTTCCAGGTGCGTCGACACCGTCGGACAAGAGCCAAAGCAGACGGGACCGCAGCTTCGGGTTCCTGTGTGGGAAACAGGGGGGGTTGATAACCGACAGAACACTGGAATGGGGACATACCTGTGGCAGAGGCCGGAAGGGAGTTATGGGCGTATTCTACCCAGGACAGCTGTTGACACCAGGAGCTCGGATTGTGGGATGCCAGGCAGCGAAGAGTACGTTCCAAATCCTGGTTTGCTCGCTCTGACTGCCCGTTGGTCTGGGGATGGAATCCTGATGACAGACTCGTAGAGGCCCCCGATCTGCCGACAGAACTCCCTCCAAAACCGGGAGACAAACTGGGGACCCCTATCAGAGACCACGTTGACTGGAAGACCATGAATCCGGAACACGTGATCAATCATCACCTGAGCAGTCTCCTTGGCAGAGGGGAGCTTGGGAAGGGGAATGAAATGGGCCGCCTTGGAGAAACGGTCCACCACCGTGAGAATGACGGTGTTACCCTTAGATTCAGGGAGGCCAGTGACAAAATCAAGGGCCAAATGTGACCAGGGGCGAGACGGGATGGGCAACGGGTGGAGCAGACCAACGGGAGGCGCATTGGAAATCTTGTTCTGAGCGCACACAGAGCAGGCAGCCACAAACTGCCTGACATCCTTGGCCATGGATGGCCACCAGAATCGCTGACGGATGGCAGCCAGCGACCTCCGGACTCCTGGATGACAGACCAGCCTGGATGAGTGACCCCACTGGATTACTTCAGAGCGCAGCTTGGTGGGAACAAATAGATTACCCGCTGGAACCCCCTTCGGCACAGGCCCCTTAAGTAGGGCCTCCTCTACTCGTCTCTCGATGCCCCAAGAGAGGGATGCCACCACCACCTCTTTGGGCAAAATGGTGTCAGCTGACTCTTCCTCCCCAGGAGCCTCAAAGAGACGAGAAAGAGCGTCGGGCTTAACATTTTTGGACCCGGGCCTGTAAGACAGGGTGAAATTGAACCGGGCCAAAGAAGAGGGCCCAGCGAGCCTGTCGGGAGCTCAGCCTCCTGGCCGAACGGATATACTCAAGGTTTTTTGTGATCCGTCCAGACCAGGAAGGGCCGAGCTGCGCCCTCCAACCAGTGACGCCACTCCCCCAAAGCCAGCCTGACCGCCAACAACTCCCCGATTACCTATGTCGTAATTCCGTTCTGGGGAACTCAGGCGGTGGGAGAAGAAGGCACAGGGATGCACCTTTCCATGCTTTTGTGACCGCTGAGATAGGACCGCGCCTACACAGACATCAGAGGCATCCACCTCAACAATGAATTGACGTTCAGGGTCTGGAATAGACAAGACAGGAGCAGAGATAAACCGGAACTTTAATTTATCAAAGGCCTCCTGTGCCCCAATATTCCACTTGAACGATACCTTGGGAGAGGTGAGTGCCGTTAAGGGTGCAGCAATCTGACCAAAGTTCCGGATGAACCGCCGATAGAAGTTGGCAAACCCCAGGAACCGCTGCAGAGCCTTACGAGAGTCAGGAGCTGGCCACTCGGCAACGCCCCTTACCTTACAGGGGTCCGCTCTGATCTCTCCCACAGAAATAACGAACCCCAAGAACGGAACCGACTGGGCATGGAAGACGCACTTTCTCCGCCTTGACATAAAGCTGGTTCTCCAGCAGCCGTTGTAGCACCTGGCGAACATGCTGAGTGTGTACCTGCAGAGATGGGGAAAATATCAATATATCATCAAGATACACAAAGACGAAGCAATTCACCATGTCTCTCAACACGTCGTTAACCAGGGCCTGGAAGACAGCTGGGGCATTGGTCAGACCAAATGGTAGGACCCGGTACTCAAAGTGTCCCGTGGGTGTGTTGAAGGCTGTCTTCCACTCATCCCCCTCACGTATGCGAATTAGATGATAGGCATTCCGGAGGTCTAGCTTGGTGAAGACCTTGGCTCCCTGCAATAGCTCAAAGGCAGACGACATAAGAGGCAAGGGGTACCTGTTCTTAATAGTGATGTCATTCAGGCCTCGATAATCTATACAAGGACGCAGGGAGCCGTCCTTCTTCTTGACAAAGAAGAACCCAGCACCTGCAGGAGATGAAGAGGGTCGAATGAGACCGGCTTTGAGGGATTCATTAATGTACTTGTCCATGGCCTCTCTTTCAGGACCTGAAAAGGAAAACAAGTGACCCTTGGGCGGAGAAGTGCCTGGGAGGAGCTCGATGGCACAATCGTAAGGGCGATGTGGAGGTAAGGAGGTAGCCCGGGACTTGCTAAACACCTGGCACAAGTCGTGGTACTCCACCGGGACCCCATTCAAATCAGCAGCCTCCACCTGCAAGACAGGACACACAGACACCGGAAAAGAGGCAATACCCAAGCAAGACGCAAGACAAAACTTACTCCAAGACAAGACAGAGTTGCTAGACCAATCCACGTGAGGGCCATGTTGCACACCAACCACGGGTGCCCCAATACTATGGGGGCACTCGGGGATTCAAGAATGTACAGCGTGGTTACCTCACGGTGATTGCCTGAGACAATAAGATTGACAGGAGGAGTAGCATAGGAGACAGTAGTAATTAAGGTGCCATTCAAGGAACGGGCAGGAATAGATTCAGGAAGAGGAATGGCAGGAATCCCCCACCGGGTGGCTAGAGAGACGTCCATAAAGTTGCACTCTGCTCCTGAGTCAACCAGTGCCGCGCAAGAGTTAGAAACATCACCAAACTGAATAGAGGCAGGAAGGAGAGTACGAGAGGAGGGGGAATTCAATAAAGGGGTAACGCTCACCAGGATCCCCCTCTTTACTGGCGAGCCTTGACTTTTAGCGGGCAGCCTGCTGCGAAGTCAGTGACCTGATTTACCGCAATACAGGCACAGCCCTAGGGCGAGGCGTTGCTGCTTTTGTTGTGGAGTGAGGCGAAGGCGCCCCACCTGCATAGGCTCAGGCTCAGTGGAGGAGACATTCAGGGAGTCTGTGGGGGGAAACAGGAGATGACTCCTCCGTCCTCCAGGACGGACGAACTGCCAGGCGCTGGCGGCGGCGGCGAAGACGACCCTCGATCCGCAATGCCATATTGATAAGGTCATCAAAGTCACATGGCAAGTCCTGAGTGGCCAGCTCATCCTGGATGTCATCCTCTAGCCCTGCACGGAACATAGCTCGACAGGCCTCCTCATTCCAGTCACAGGTAGATGCCAGAGTCTTGAAATGGATAGCATAGTCAGTCACTGAGCGACCCGCCTGACGGAGCCGTGCTAGCTGGTCGGCCGCTTCCTGACCTCTGGCAGAGCGGTCAAACAGCCTCTTCATCTCCTGGCGGAAAGCTTTGAATGATGCACAACAGGGAGCCTGAGTCTCCCAGACGGATGTTCCCCAGTCTCTAGCCTTTCCAGTTAATAGAGTTAATACAAAAGCCACTTTGGACTCCTCAAGTGCGTATGTGCGTGGCTGCAGGGCAAACACCACGGAACACTGGGACAAGAAGGCCCGGCAGGAGTTGGGGTCCCCATCATAGGGTGGTGGGTTATTACATCGGGGCTCCGGCTCATGGCGAGGAAGCTGGTGAACTGCACCACCCTGTGCGGCTTCTCGTTGCAGCTCTTGGATGCAGGTGGTCAGCTCAGCCACTTGGTTTGCTAGGAACTCCACCTCCCTTGTGGTGTTCGTCAGTCTGGCTTCATGCTGGCCCAAAAGAACGCCCTGCTGGGTGACTGCGGTTCTGACCGGATCTGCGCCTTCTGTGTCCATCTTGGCCAGATCGTTCTGTCAGGGACACCACCGGACACAGATGCAGGTTTCAGTATGCGACCAATTTATTTAATAAGTCCAAAAGAAACTTCCTCAAACGAACAGAAAAAGGCCGGGAAATCAATGAAAATAGTCCAACAGAAAAATCAGAGGCTTCAATGTCCCTGCGAAACCACCCGGCAGGGGGCGCCCGATGGCGCGGCCGCGTAGAGAACGGAGAGGGGAGGAAGACACATGAGAACCGACATCAGAGCGGACCGAAAAACTTCTGCGGAATGCAGATGCCTCGTCTGGGAAATGAGGAAGGGGGAAAAAATAGAAAGAACAAAACAACTGGTGGCAGAAAAACCTGACAAGGACTGACACTGGCACGACTAAACAAGGCTAGACTGGAGCGGACAGAGTGGCTGTACATTGACTATTGACGTGCAACGATCTGGCACCAATTGGCACGAAAGACGGAAATAAATACAGCGAGAGATGAACAGACATTGAATTCAGGTGAGCGGAGTCAAACAATTAGGAGCGGAAGAGGTAGTAACCGAGGGGGGGGGGGGGGGGGGACCCCCCCGCCACAGAAGGGTGCATGGCGAACGATCAAAACAAAACACCATGTGCGCAGATGCAGACATATACAGAACACGCACACCGAAGAACAGGGTGATCAGACAGAAGACATGACAAGATCCAGATAAATGAACTTGAGGTCATTTGCATGGAGAGACAACGATATTATTGTAGAATTAAGGACAGTGTGTGCAAATCTTCAGTAAACGTGGTTGTGTAACAGAACGTAGTACTTATAGCAATAAGGTCGAGAGACTGAAAACACAAATGAAGACTTTATATTACAGCTTAAAAACTAAGACAAGGGCATAACTGCGTCCCTGAACTCACTCAACAGATCCTCTCTTTATTTGAATTTGATATTTGAAAAAATAAATAATAATAATCCATTGTGAAATGCTGACTGTCACATTAAAACGTTTCACTGACAGCATGGAATGACAGTGTCGTCACATTATGAGATTCTCTGAAACATTTTATTACCAGATTGGGCCATTTCCTGTCTGAATGTAGCTTAATTCACCCAGATGTCCTCAGATTCAGACTCTGGTCTGGGTCAGCGCTGGTCTGGCCTGGTCTGGGCTGGAGTGGGGAGGAGAGCGGTGACCCCGTTTTGTGTTCGACATGGCAAAGCCTCATGCAATGCATGTGTGTGATTAAGTGTGTGTGAAGGGCTAACGTTTTGGGTTAGGATAAGCATTTAATATGAAGCTGGGTGACACATGAAACACATGAGCTGAAGGTGCTGCAGTTCAGGCTTAGTTTGATATATATGCTTTTGATATTTCAATGTAGTTTTTATGTCTGTCATTTCAATTAAATTCACTCTGTTAGTGTATTTCTAGTTGCAGTTTAGTTTTATATTTACAATATATTTTATAAATTAGTTTTGTTTTATTTATTTTCAATTTAGTTTTTTTCAGTCTGTGTAGTTTAGATTTGCAGTATTTTTTTATTTATAAAATGAAATATATAAAATTATTTTTTATATATTAGGTATTTTACCTCCTATTTATATTATTCTATAATATTATTTAGATGTATGAAGTGTTTTCTAGTTTCAGTTTAGTTTTAGATTTTCAGTATATTTGTATTATTATTTTTTACAATGTTTTGAATATTATTATTATTATTATATTTTATTAATATTTTTATTTGTGGACATTTTTATTTATTTATTATTTTTTAACTCAGTTTTTTTACTTTGGAGCAATGGTGTGTGTTCATGTGTAAGAAGATCTTCCGTGTTTTAAAATGAATGTGGGGTTCATTTTGTGCTGTCAGCAGCCCTCGTAATTGTTTTGTCTGGTCATGTGATTAAAGCGTCTATTCAATAAACCTCTTTTTGCATGATTGCTTTCTCCACAGGACGTCCGGCAAACTCTCATTACCAATGGTCAGAAATTCCTTGTAAAAACCTTCACGTGTGCATCAGAGATTTGGACTAAATTACACGGAAATGTCCATATCTCTAATTAAAAACATGGCTGCTGCTAAACCTTCAATCCCAGCCGTCCCCTAAAAATCCAGATATTCGGATTGTTCTGCTTCCGAAACTCATCTGCTTGTCATTTCTCATTCATTAGTACTCATTTTGTAATTTAAAGGAAAAATTCAGCCGACAATGAAACAAATTGTATCACCCTCACGTAAGTTGAAAATCCAGAAGATATTCTTTCAAATGGTTTCATATGATTTAAGCCCTTAAAGATCATTGCATGCTTTATTTGGTAGAAACGCCAACAAAAGCACATTTTTTTTTAATGGTCAGATCAGGTAGATAAGAGTTTCTTAAGATAAGAAAATTTGCACAATTTCACATTCTCGCTTTCTAACATCACAATAGTGCTTATAAGCTATAAGTTAAAGGAGACAATACACTGTAAAATGTTGATAATTTAACACCAATGGTAAAAACCAAATGCTTGTGTTCATGTGAAAATTTTGAAATCAGAATGAGTGCTTATTTAGTTGTTTTGCAGCCGGTGCTCAGACATTAATAAACCAAATGTACTGTCAGTGATCCACGGCGTATCAGTAATGAGCTTTAGCCCTAATGAGACTACCGCTGTGATGCCGCTTTGGCTTGAGCAGAGTTTTATCGCAGATTGACTGTAGCTCAGCTCAAATGCACTGGCAATCATTTCACATCTCCAACTAACCAGAGCTTTAATCATAAAGCTGGGCAATTAAATATCATCTTACTAAGATATAATTGGGAGATAAATCATGACAACTGATATTTATATGCATTTAATATAAGTTGTCTGTTATTGTTATAAATATCTCATCAATTCACATTACATTATCTTCACATGACCAGAATCTCTGAATTTTTGTCCATATAAATATCATCAAATGCACCAAATTGCATATTTTTGCTCAGTTTGGGCATCTGAATAAAATGTAGATGCTTTTGCCCTCTTTGAGTATGAGCTCAATATTCTCACTATATAAAAGTACATGAATCAAATGTTTCAAATCTGATGCAAACTTTTTTAAAAAAAATATTTTGTCTTAAAGGCTCAACAAAATGATTTTTCTGACTACTATAAAGGGTTACAGGGTACATACAGGGTTAAGTTTCTCCAAAGTAAAGAAGTATATCATAAAGCAACAGCTGTCTGAACTGAAGCATTTCTAGATGTTCACGTCTGCTCTGAATGCAAAATAAATCCCTGCTCATTTCTGCCACCATCGCAAACCGCAGCAGCACTTAAACTCGTTTGATTGACAGCTCCATCCTCTCTATCCCTCACTGCTGTTTATTAAATATAGGCCAGCTGTGCGCATCACAAATCCCCAAATGATTGCCTTTCGGGTCTTCTTTCGCCTCGCGCCATTGGCTGACCGCTGGCCTGATTTCCACTGATCTGCATGTGCGAGCATGTGAGACAGTACTTAACACATGCGAGATGCAGCTGTTATCCTGCTGCGCTCTTTAGACTGCTGCTGGTCGGTCTCTCTCATCCTTCATCGGTCGACACTCTTCTGTCAGCGGCAGAATGCGACGATTGCTGGACAGCAGCTGGATAAAGTTTGGACCTGCTGGAAGAGATGACTGGGTGTCTGGGTCCCCATCGCCGCCTACTGCAGAACAACGACTACAGGTTCGTGATCAATCCCATTCAAGATGAAAGTCATTATGATCCAAGATGGGGTTATAGAAATTAACAGAAGATTAGAAATTAGACCAGTACAGTTCCTTACACTATTAAAAATAAAGGTTCCAAAAAGGTGGCGATGTCATTTTGGCTTCAGTCATTGACTTCCTGTGGGAATCAAACTATATTAAAGATGCAGTCAAATGCAGGCATTTGTTTTGAGTTCAGTTTTGAAGCTGTGATGATCTGAAGTTCCAGTTGTGATCTCCACCAGGGTTCATTTGAGGTGAGACAGTGGTTTGGCGTAAACGAAGGGGTTTAAAGGACCAAAATATCTAATCTGGCTGAAAGCAACATTATGTGATTAGTGTTTGTAAAACGGTTGGAGAAGCACTAGATTTTGGGATGCTGTCCAGTCAGGGTGGACATGGTTCTGGATTAGAAAACAGCTGCATTTTTGAAAGAATGGCTGCTTTACTTTATTGCAAGTTGCACTTGTGTTTTTGAAAGCTAAAGAAACTTTTAATGAAAGAAGTTGCAGGATGAGGCCATTTGAAAAGATACTGGATCCATCCGTGGATGTGTTGCATATAGGTTCAGTCAAGTCACCTTTATTTCTGTAGCGCTTTATACAATACAGATTGTGTCAAAGCAGCTTTACAGTGTTAAACAGGAAAAACATGTGCTGATAATGCAATAGGGAAAATAAAATAGTGTTGATTCAGTGATGTCATCATTCAGCTCTGTTCAGTTCAACTTTTTTTATTTTCAAGACAACTTTTCACTAGTCTTGATATGGCTCTTTTAAGACTTAAAAATGTTGTTTTAATGGTTCTTAAAATCATTCTTTTGGTTTCTTGGTGCTTTAAAGCACCACTACATGAGTTTCTCATGAATTAGAGGATAAAAAGTTTAGTTTAGGAAAGTTTCTTATAGTTTCATTATATTATCCCTTTCATAGTTGGTTACTGTTGTTTTTCTCCCATCCTGGTCTGATCTGGTTTTAAAGGGTTTTGGGGCACTTTTCAGCTGTGAAACCCGCTGGACATCCAGTAAAACCAACCTGATCTCATTAGAAAACATAACTATTTTATAAGATGGCAATTTTGGTCCATTCCTCAATCTAACCATCGGTGGAGAATAAGCAGATCTTACAAACACGTACAAATGAGTTTGCACAAATTCAAGCGAATCACCAATTTGCACAAACATAACATTGTTATGAATTGCCATGTCAGTGAATAAGTTGTAAAAGGTAATTTTTACCTTATTTCTAACCCATCTAATCCTAATTAGTGTATTTAGGCTGAAATGTTATCCTACCATTTTTTCAGTGTTGACCATTCGAAGACCAACTTAAACCAGATAAGAAGGACAAAACAGACCTTCAAATACAAATGTTCACATTCAAGAGCTCAAGTAACCGATGATGTCCTTTACGTCCCTGTAGGGTTACCACTGGAATGAGCTTTCGAGTGAAAACTACGGGAGATCGGAGCTTATCCTGTACATCGTTCTCCCGCTCGTCACGCTCCTCGTGTTCGGTGCCGTGTTTGTCCTTCTGTACCGAAGGTTCAGGCAGAACAAGCTCGGACTGGCCAGCATCATCGCCTTGGACCTGCAGGACCCGGAGCTCAACGCCGAGATTCTGTCGTCACTCACCGGGAACGCGGAGCGGCTGAATAGCACGAGCTCGGACATGTCTGATGGGGTTTTGCTCATGGTTTACCTCCCGCCGCCCTACGAGGACACGCTGACGAAGATCACGCGCGCCGCCAGCCTCAGCAGCGGGAAAGACATCGAGTCCATCAAAGCCGAAGACCTCGAAGCCAGACTGTGTCCCGAGCTCAAGTCGAGCAGGAAGTTTGTCTGAGAGAAGACACACAGGGGCTAGTTGTCACACAGTGAATATAACACAAGGGCTATCTCAGTTTTCTCAATCACACAACTACTTATCTTCTCCAGAACTTGTGTCTGTTGGGTGAATTTTAACAAAGACTATAGAATACCCAAGACATGTCACTGGAAAAATGCAACGCTCAATATGGCCACTCTATCGAAGGAAGCCCCGCCTTCTCATTAAAAGAGCCAATCGCTAATCGGTAAAGTCAGCGCGTCACTGCAGCTGCCGTTAGAAGTACCGGTTACTATAGAAACAGTCAGCTTTCTGGGACGTGAGCTCAGGACTGCGCATGCGCATTGGCTGGTCTAGCCTGAATAATAAGCTTTTTTAACTCTATTTGAGCAAAAGAGACAACATTTATGAGACAGTTTTTGTCAGATTTTATCGGTGATTTCAAATATGAAATTTAATCGTAAGCTTGGCGAACAGTTTTGTAGAATTTTATGTTTTCCCATTCAAAGAGATAGGAGCTGCACTTGCATGCCCGAGAGGCGTTTCAAAGATGGGCACAGAGTGACATGACTTGTCTTAAAGAGACTTTGATTCTAATTTACAAACTAAAACAACAGCGGCAAAACTTTAAAGTATGTGCCTGACTTTCTAAAATAAACCTCAAGTGAGAAATATTCACTTGAGTAAAAAATGTGACAACTAGCCCCGGCCCCACTATAGTGATGACATCGACTGATTCTGAACTGAATTTTGCAGGGTTTTTTATACTGTAAGATAAAATAAACTATACACAAAATAAAAAATCTTGATATTAGTTTTGAATTGAAACAATGTATTATACGTTGACATGAGAGTAAATCTTTGTGCTTGTATTTACAGTAGGCTAAGTAATCACCATGTGTTTTACTTTGAAGTACTGCCTAGTTAGGTGCACATGTGTTGTATCACAATTACTTGAGACAACAACTGATGTCACTTTTTATATCTGCATGACTGCATCAGTCCTTGTTTGCATTTGAATAAAAAGCACAATCCTGACAGGTTTTGCATTATAATCAGTCGTCTTCTGAAGTATTTCTAATAAAGACCAGATTAAAGACTGCTAAGTGTCTCTGAGCTTTTTGCAGTTTACACATTGCATACATTTCTTCATACAGTCAGTGTCAGTCACTTAACATTTTCACATGCATTAGGCTTCTTAGGCCTCATGTAGGTTTAATGTAGGCTATATGCAAGTAAATTAAAATAATAAATAACAATATGCATTTAAAACATGATTAATCCCGCTTTATCATGAAATTTCTATATTTCACAAAACATTAGGCCTAGTTAAAGTTATTTTGTCAACAATTTTGTCAGTAGACATAATCAATAATCATACTTCAGCGCCACAATCCATTCGTTAACAAGCACTCCATCTAGTGGATATTATATGTACTTATTATATTGCCCACTGAATACAGAAAATGGTGCGTAAAATATCTTAACTCACGTATCTTAACCACTTACTGAACCATCATTCAGTCATTTTACAGTATCAACCACCAACTCCTACACACCACACACTCTTACCTCCTTAAAAATGCTTTTTTTTTCTTCATTTGATTTGAATTGGCTTTGGCAGCACAATGGACATGGAAATGTTCATTTCAGTTATCTACTTCAGACTGAAGAGGCACATTAATGAAGCTCATGAGCACAACACTGCTTTTCAAATGGTTTTAATAAGCTACTTGTGCTGGGATTTTGTGGTCCTGCAAGAAAGCTACGAATATAAATGCACAGAAATGCAAAAATAAAGCAGGGAGCTACAAGAGGTCTTGAATTCCGGGTGTTTAACAGCTGGCGAAGTATGAAGTGGCGTTCACGGTGATGCACTGTGGCTGGTGGATCAGCGAGATCCTGTCAATGCAAAGCAGCAAACATTCAAGTATCATTATTAGAAAATCTGGTTTAGTCAAGCAGTGACATTAGCTGATTTAGAGGTCTCATTATCAATTTTTAATATACTTGCATGCAAACACAGAAAATTCATTTGTTTTTTCAATTAATTGCTGTATTGAATTGGTTCTTGTTTCATTCACTCACATTTTATGGATGTGTTTAGCAGTTTTGGGGTCAGGAATCGGCGCAGATCTGTTAGAGTCAGATGAACACAATATCAGGACACTTGCACTCTCCTGCTTTATATTCACTAATATAATGTATGGAATAAACATTAATACTACAGTCTGCAAAATTAATCACTACATCTAAAATAACACATTTCAGGAAATAAAGTATAATGTTATAGCACAGCTTGAAATGATAATATAATCTTCTGACTTTTGTGTGTGCTATTAAATTCAGTTTACTTACACTGCATTTATAAGGGCCTGGATGCAGGCTATGTCATCACGGGTGTCATCGTCAATCAGCTCTGAAAAAAAACAAAAAAAAAACAATCATATTTCATCTAATTTTAGAGAATATTTATGCATATAAAAAAAGTATCTTCTGCTCACCAAGGCTGCATTTATTTGATCAAATATACAGTAAGAACAGGAATATTCTGAAACAATATTACAATTTAAAATAACTGTTTTCTATTTTAAAATGTTGTAAAATGTAATGTATTCTTGTGGTGCAAAGCCGAATTTGCTTCATATTTTTGTGGAAACATACTCTTTTTTTCAGGATTCTTTGATGAATAGATGAATGTAAAGAACAGCAATTATTTTAATAGAAATCTTTTGTAACATAAATGTCTTTACTGTCACTTTTGATCAATTGAATGCATCCTTATTGAATAAAAGTATTAATTTCTTTCAAATGAACCCCAAACTGGTCCTGATCAGCCTGTTATGGTTATTTTGCTGTATCGACCATCTCTTTCATATACTCACTGTCGCAGGTCAGCCCACAGAGGTTCAGTGTACGACTTTGAGTAGAGCGGCACACCACGTGGTCACTAAGCTGGAACAAGCCGTACAGAGTCCAGACCTCACTTTCGTCCTCGTCACTTTCCACACGGGGCGCAGGGGTGGCTGGCCTGGAGGGGCTGCCTGGATTTTTTCCTCTGGGAGACCTACCATGGCGAGAACCCTGACCACCGCTGTGCTCTTGTGGCTCAGCGATCGTCTTAATGGCGCTGGTATTGAAGCCAGAGGTCAGCTGGACGTGACACACGACTGTAAAGAGAATTTTCCTGAAAAGTCAATTTTGAAGAACACTCTATTCCATACATCTTAAAAATGAAAGTTTCAAAATGGGTTTTCACAGCAATGCCACAGAAGCACCATTTTAAGTCATTTATTTTCTTACCTCAAATAACATTTTAACAATCTAAAAACTTTCTTATACTATTAAGAACCTTTTATGAAATGCAAAGTTTCCATAGATGTTTAAACGTTCTTCATGGAAGCATGCCAATTAAGAACCTTTCAATAAAAGTGAGAAAAAAAATCACTATGCTCACCTGGAAACTAATGAAACGGTATTAACTATTTTAATCTTCACAGAAGCAGTGATTGTTATCTAAAGCTCCAGATGTAAATAGAGACTCACTCTGTGCCAGTATGTCTGTAGAATTGGGAACTGGGAGAGTAAGGCCACTTTCAAGCTGCCGCTTCAGCTCACATTTACTCAAAATCACGCTGTCACTCACGCCGGCTGCCAGGAATAAAACAACCACAACTGCCAACATCTTCACGTCTGGATGAATTCTCACGATCTCTCTGTTTCTTCTACAGGGAATGATTGCAAGCTGAGGATGAGCTGCCTGTGTAGATATAGACCCACCTGTTCCCCAAAGAGGGTCCGTCTTTACGTCAGTGGATTATGTGAAATTAGAGTTTGAAAGGTTTCGTGTCAGTGTGTAGGCAGGAGGTTTTAAGGCACTTTGTTCCGTATGAAATGTTTTGGTTTGGTTTCAGTGTTGCACTGATTCAAGTTCTATAAATAGAGAAAACACAATGAAGTTTTGTGCATCTTTTCAGACATTCATATCTGAAGAATCAACTTTGTCTCAGCCAGGATCGGATGTCATGCACAGGTTATGTGGCGCCTCTAGACAGCTGCAAGAAAGACCTGGACAGACTGACTGGTAAACGAGACAATGGTGGGTGGAGAACTGAGTTTGTCACGTAGGAAACATACATGGACATAGAAGTGATGGCAACCACATGATCAGTTCACCTACTTTACAGTGATGCTGACCTCTGAATTAAGGTTCAATGAAAAGAAAATAAAAGTTAGGAGGAAAAGCATTTTGTTGTAATACAATGATGCAAGCATATGAAATTTGCTTTGGTCTGGATCAAAACAACTAGTTCATTTGTCACCATGCAGGATGGAAAGCTTGCCCATGCATTTTAGGTCAGGAAGTTTGGGATTAAAACTAGTGCACATATTATAGAAAAACTTATTAAACCTTACCATGATATAAGCAGGTATAATGTGGGGGATAAAAAAAATGATGTGACATAGCCAAGTGTGATGTCCCATACTCGAAATTCGTGCTCTGCATTTTATCCAAGTGCACACTCAAGTCTGCAACCTTTGGGTTACAAGTCCAACTCTCTAACCATTAGGCCACAACTGCTCCCATGAACAGATAATTGAAAATACGTGACCACTGTTAATTACACAATTATTGGTGAATGAGGGATCTGTAGGCCTATTTATATGCTCAAGCAAAATTATTATACCCTCACTCTAATGTTAATGAATACAAATTATTCTACTCTAATAATAATTACATAAGGGAGCATGTCCACACAGTGCCTAGCTGCATGCACGTGCACCCTTACACTAGTAAAATGCGTAAAACATGGACAAACCATTTCAAAACCAACTTTCCGTTCAACCTCAGTGCACCTCTTTTTCTCACGCACACAGACTGAGAGCTATGGAGGAATTATTTGGTCAGATTATAAACTAAAAGTCTAAAACTAAAAGTCTTAAACCAAAACTAAAAATCTAAACTTGAAACTTAAAGTCCAAGTCGAAAATTAATTTGGTATTTAGGATAGGGCATTTTGTATTTAGGATTGGGCATTTTGTATTTAGGATTGGGCATTTTCTATTTAGGGTTGGGCATTTGGTCATTTAGCCATTTAGGATTTAGGATTGGGCATTTGGGGATTTAGGATTGTGAATTTGGTATTTAGGATTGGGCATTTAATCATTTAGCCATTTAGGATTGAGGATTGGGCATTTGAAGATTGAGGATTGGGCATTTGAGGATTGAGGATTGAGGAGTGTATGCAAATTAGGAGGCGTGGCCCAAATACTGGAGGCTGGGTTTGAAATGGCCGGTGCACAGAGGCACCTTATGGACAGCAGAGGGAGCTCCCAGTGCTAAGGAGCACACTGTAATGAAGCCAAACAGAGCGAGTGAGCGGCTTGATCGAGGACTGTGTGATAACTTCAACTTAATGACAGCTTTGTAACACTCGAGCCCACAAAAACGAGCATACAACTGATGCTTGCGCGCGTGGTAAATCACCTCCGCGAGATGAAAACAAAATCGCACGCGAGGAAACGGGAGCCCGCGAGCTCATTTCAAACTCTTGCGCGCTGAAGAGCTGACTCTCGATCTCGATCTTCTCACCGGCTCGCTCGAACACTTTTATTTTTGTCAGTCGTGACAAGAATAAAAGCGTTCGAGAGAGCAGTTGAGAAGATCGAGCGCGAGCAGCTGGGGAATGATCATGCGAGCGCGAGGGCTTGTATTGCGCGCAAAGAACATGCCACACGCGCGCGAGAGTTTGAAATGAGCTCGCGGGCTCCCGTTTCCTTGCGTGCGATATTGTTTTCATCTCGCGGAGGTGATTTACCGCGCGCGCAAGCATCAGTTGTATGCTCGGTTTGAGGCCACAAATGTTACAAAGCTGTCATTAAGTTGAAGTTATCACACAGTCCTCGCTCAAGCCGCTCACTCGCTCTGTTTGGCTTCATTACAGTGTGCTCCTTAGCACTGGGAGCTCCCTCTGCTGTCCATAAGGTGCCTCTGCGCACCAGCCATTTCAAACCCAGCCTCCAGTATTTGGGCCACGCCTCCTAATTTGCATACACTCCTCAATCCTCAAATGCCCAATCCTCAATCTTCAAATGCCCAATCCTAAATCCTAAATGGCTAAATAACCAAATGCCCAACCCTAAATAGAAAATGCCCAATCCTAAATACAAAATGCCCTATCCTAAATACCAAATTAATTTTCGACTTGGACTTTAAGTTTCAAATTTAGATTTTTAGTTTTGGTTTAAGACTTTTAGTTTTAGACTTTTAGTTTATAATCTGACCAAATAATTCCTCCATAGAGAGCATGCAGCAAGATCTTCGAGTTAAGGAAATGTGCCATTTTCAGTTTTTATATAGCCACACGCAAGTTTGGACCTCTCATTTGTCTGAAGTGTTCGTACAACTCTCTGGGCTGCATTTTGTGATGCCATTTTTTTTTTTATTGTTAGAAATAGAAATAGTTCTCAGAAATAGTTAAGTAGTTGAGTCTATTGTTCCACTTCTATGTATTGTATGTCATAGTGGCTGAACAAAGTGCTTTGTCATCATGAGTATGTGGTTCTTGCATACACATGGATTTATTTTACTGTAAACGGTTTAGTGTAAAACTACTCTGCATTTATTGAAATGGAATGAAACATAAAACAACCCACTATACAATCAGAAGATTTCAACATACTGTATGATTATGTCAGAGAAGAGGGGATGGGGAATAAATAAATATGAGCCCATTCACCATTCATGAATTACTATTGGTTTATTCTATTCTCCAGCAGGTCAGGTACGGTTGAAGACTGAGATGGGTCTTGAAGTTGAGATTGTTTCTGGAGCCTTTGGAGGAGCTTAATCGTGGAAGACAGGGTGGGGCTTGTGGGGAGGTTTGTGGGGAGGTTTCTGGGGGGGCTTGTGAGGAGGCTTGTGGGGAGGCTTATGGGGTCTTCTGGTGGAGGTTGTGCTGGGTCTTGAGGTGGAGGTTGCAGTGGGGATTGTGGTCGAGGAGAAGGTGGAGCTTGAGGTCGAGGTTTCCATGGAGGTTGTAGTTGGGCTTGAGGTTGATGTTTCTGTGGAGGTTGTAGTCGGACTTGAGGTTGATGTTTCTGTGGAGGTTGTAGTAGGGATTGTGGTGGAAGTTGAGGTTGCAGTAGAGGTTTCGGCGGAGGTTGTTGTGTGTAGGTTGGGCTTGAGGTGGATATTGTGGTGGGTCTTGAGGTTGGCTTTGTTGTGGAGGCCGTGGTGAAGATAGGAAATGGCCTGACTGTAGGTCTTGGAGGCGGCCTAAAAGGTGGAAAGCGGGGCCGCTGCGCCTCACACGTACTAAACACCAGCAGAACCAGAGCCAACACCGACATCTTCAGTGGAAGAACGCTCTCCATCTCTGATATCTGGAGATTAAACACTGGAAGTTAAACACACTTTATTTAGTTAACCGTTTCATACTTGAAATAAATCCAAGCACAAATCACTGTTTTCAGGCTGACAAATCAATATATGATAAATTATGAAAGATTATTTTAGGTGTATGATCTTGCAAACAAACAAATAAAATAATTATCTAAATTTTATTATATGACATTTTATTATATTTATTATAAAAATGTCCATTAGAACCGAATGCATAAATCATAAAATAACAACAAAACGCAATTAAGCCGAATACAAACACATTTGATTTAGCAATAATATATATTAGTCTCTTACCAGATGTTGTGTTGTTGGAGATTCAGATGAATGAGAGTCTTCAAATGTTCCTCAGTCTTCACTGTCTTCTGTATGTGATCCATCAGACTTATATATGTTAGAGTCGCCTCCACCTGCAGTTGCACCTGTGCTTTTGATTCATCCTACCATTATTTATATTTTTTGTCAAATTTTTGTTTTAAACATGTGTCAGCAGGAAGAAGATGGGCTCTCCCTGCTGAGTTTTGGTTCCTCCCAAGGTTTCTTTCTCACCCTCCCTAACCCTTGGGGAGTTATAAAGTAGTATTTTCTGTTTTTAGTTGGCTTGTAGCAAAATTAATTAAATCTTGTATTGAATTGAATCGAGTTTAGGGCATGATATCCTAAAAAAAAAATATAGCAGATTCACTGCAAAAACAACTCTCTGGGCTGCATTTTGTGATGCCATTTTTTTTTTTTTATTGTTAGAAATAGAAATAGTTCTCAGAAATAGTTAAGTAGTTGAGTCTATTGTTCCACTTCTATGTATTGTATGTCATAGTGGCTGAACAAAGTGCTTTGTCATCATGAGTATGTGGTTCTTGCATACACATGGATTTATTTTACTGTAAACGGTTTAGTGTAAAACTACTCTGCATTTATTGAAATGGAATGAAACATAAAACAACCCAGATTTCAACATACTGTATGATTATGTCAGAGAAGAGGGGATGGGGAATAAATAAATATAAGCCCATTCACCATTCATGAATTACTATTGGTATATTCTATTCTCCAGCAGGTCAGGTACGGCTGAAGACTGAGATGGGTCTTGAAGTTGAGATTGTTCTGGAGCCTTTGGAGGAGCTTAATCGTGGAAGACAGGGTGGGGCTTGTGGGGAGGTTTGTGGGGAGGTTTGTGGGGGGGCTTGTGAGGAGGCTTGTGGGGAGGCTTATGGAGTCTTCTGGTGGAGGTTGTGCTGGGTCTTGAGGTGGAGGGTTGCAGTGGGGATTGTGGTCGAGGAGAAGGTGGAGCTTGAGGTCGAGGTTTCCATGGAGGTTGTAGTTGGGCTTGAGGTTGATGTTTCTGTGGAGGTTGTAGTCGGACTTGAGGTTGATGTTTCTGTGGAGGTTGTAGTAGGGATTGTGGTGGAAGTTGAGGTTGCAGTAGAGGTTTCGGCGGAGGTTGTGGTGTAGGTTGGGCTTGAGGTGGATATTGTGGTGGGTCTTGAGGTTGGCTTTGTTGTGGAGGCCGTGGTGAAGATAGGAAATGGCCTGACTGTAGGTCTTGGAGGCGGCCTAAAAGGTGGAAAGCGGGGCCGCTGCGCCTCACACGTACTAAACACCAGCAGAACCAGAGCCAACACCGACATCTTCAGTGGAAGAACGCTCTCCATCTCTGATATCTGGAGATTAAACACTGGAAGTTAAACACACTTTATTTAGTTAACCGTTTCATACTTGAAATAAATCCAAGCACAAATCACTGTTTTCAGGCTGACAAATCAATATATGATAAATTATGAAAGATTATTTTAGGTGTATGATCTTGCAAACAAACAAAATAAAATAATTATCTAAATTTATTATATGACATTTTATTATATTTATTATAAAAATGTCCATTAGAACCGAATGCATAAATCATAAAATAACAACAAAACGAAATTAAGCCGAATACAAACACATTTGATTTAGCAATAATATATATTAGTCTCTTACCAGATGTTGTGTTGTTGGAGATTCAGATGAATGAGAGTCTTCAAATGTTCCTCAGTCTTCACTGTCTTCTGTATGTGATCCATCAGACTTATATATGTTAGAGTCGCCTCCACCTGCAGTTGCACCTGTGCTTTTGATTCATCCTACCATTATTTATATTTTTTGTCAAATTTTTGTTTAAACATGTGTCAGCAGGAAGAAGATGGGCTCTCCCTGCTGAGTTTTGGTTCCTCCCAAGGTTTCTTTCTCACCCTCCCTAACCCTTGGGGAGTTATAAAAGTAGTATTTTCTGTTTTTAGTTGGCTTGTAGCAAAATTAATTAAATCTTGTATTGAATTGAATTGAGTTTAGGGCATGATATCCTAAAAAAAAAATATAGCAGATTCACTGCAAAAACCAAAAAGGCTGCAATAACTCTGCAACAACTGCAGTTGTTGGAGTTTGTGTTTGTGAAACCTATAATGTTTCTCATTAAATGAAATCTCTCTAATATTTGACAGTTTCACGTCATACTTTCATAAAACCGTAGCTTACTGTTTATTCGTGAGGTCAAAGTTTAGCTGGTTAGCATGGACATTTAGCAACTATTCAGGTCATATTTGTCCTGCTGCTGACTGTTTTTTCTTTGGGAGGATCGGTTTTCAGGGTGGACCCAACTTCTCTGTCAAGCCAGTTTAAAACAATGCAATGCAGTACTTTTTTGATTATACCTGATTATGAAAGTTATATAATTCACAATCAAAACCAAAACCAGCCCTAGCACACTGTTTTATATTCAGGAACAGAACGGGTATTGCAGCCTTGTACAATTATTCAGCTAATCCAGACAATAATAATAAAATAATAGTAATAATAAGAAGACAAAACAATGAATACGGGGTGTTGCCATAGAAATAAAAAAAACAAACAAAAAACTTTACAAAAGCATGATTTTTCTGTGTGAACCAAACCAAAAGTAAGTGATAAAGCCATTAATTTGGATTATTTACATTTATAATTTAGTAAGTAGAAGTTAAAAGGTCACAATTATTATTAAATATTACATTATTATTATTTTTATTATTATTATAATTAATTTATTTTAATCATTAAATATTATCTAGCCTACTTACTAAATAGACTTTTAGCCATGTGAACTGAATATTCTGGACCACACTTGTTTTTTTGTTTTTTTTTGTTTCAATTAATAAAGACACTAAAATGCAGTTTTGGCTGTAAGTTGTGCAGTTTTAAAAATGGATGAGCTATATTTATGTAGAATACTGAAAAGCACAGCACTTCTACACTTAACAAGAAACTGGAAACCCTTTGACCACTTGAAAAACTATTTGATTTTTAAAAAAATAATTTTTGGATTTATCTGATTGAGATCTTTCTTGTTGTAGTCTAGAGGTGTCACATAACCTGTACATGCTGATACCCCTGAGATAAAGACGCCTCTTTTGATGTGTTCTCCTATGACTGTCTGAAAAATCCCTATTGTATTTTACTCTGTTTAGAGAACCTGCCGTGTCACCTAGAAACCTAACTGCAACATACTGAACCTAAAGTGACATAAAACCACCTACATACTGACATTCAACAACCTCAAACTTTTTTATTTCACACAAGCCATCAACACAAAGATGAGCCCTTCAGAGGAACAGGTGAGGCCATATTTGAGTGGCCAGTTGTTCCCATTTTCCAGGGACAGTGACTGTATTTGGTGGCCTGTACCTGTCTAAAAATTTTACCTGAAATGTCTCATTTCTTTTTGAATATATGTTCAAAACAGACGGCAAAGTGAAAACTGACAAGAAAGGCAGCGCTCACAGGTTCGCTGGACCAACAGAGGGCTCTGAGCTGACTGTTGTGTTCGTCTTCCTCTACTGAAACTGGCCCGTAGTGAACCTCCTCAGGAGTGTTGTTGTGTCGTCCTTGTCAGCTTCAAATTAAGCCACATAATTACACTTATAAATAACACAATATAACCCACTTTTAGCACAAAACATACTTCAAAATGCTTCTTGAGACCCCGTATTCTATTTAATTTAGTTGCGTTCCATCTATTTTTGAACCCAAACTTCCTCCAGAGTCTTGCATTTTGCCCCTGGCTAGTCTTCTGTAATAGAACATTAAAGGGGTCATCAGATGCCTTTTTCCACAAGTTGATATGATTCTTTAGGGTCTTAATGAAGGTCTATAACATAATTTAGTTAAAATTTCTCAGTGGTAGTGTAAAAAACCACCCTTTCAAAATCAACTCTGTTTTCAGCACGCTGTTCCTCAGTTTTCAGCACATGTTGCTCTAAATGTTAATGAGCTCTGCTGACCCCGCCCCTCTCTTCCGTGAGCTGATTAGCAGACTGTAAACTTCAGCCGTGCATCTTACTAGCACATATTAGGGAAAGGCGATTTGCAAAGATTTATAACAAACCCTTATATGCACTTATTCTGTAGATGAAGCTTAATCACGAATGATTCTCATGAACTTAAACTCATTTAGGCAGATCGGGGATCGGCGCATGTCCTTCTAAAACGAAAGTAATCCTCTGCATCTTCAGTGGCTCAGATGTCAAGAGTAAATGACGACTGCTATGTTCATTATTACATCCAACAACAAAACATCTCAGTCGCTTAATCTGAGACGGTCTTGTCAATCAACTATCGTGGGAGGGGCCTGTGCAGAACTATGTCATTCTGACAGGAATCTCAGAACAGCCTGATTTGAGAAAGGGGATTTAAAAAAAAACTACTGGGTGGATTTTTATCATTATAGAGTGGATGTGTACACACACTTCCAACACATTTATGTTAAAACAACAACAAAAGTGAATTTTGCATCTGATGACCCCTTTAAGTTCGCATAATAGGACTAGGTGTTATAATCCCAATATTCCTAATAATGAAAATAAATTTATCATACAAGAAGTTTGTTTTCATGGCAGCTGTTTAATAATTTTTCAGTGATTGTCAAACATGACAAAGAATTCAAGATGCACATTTTCATTATGCAAAAATGCAGGCTATATTCATTTTGGGTTTGTGGTTTCTTGGACTGCCAGTACTGTTAAAAAAAAAAGTGTTCAAAATTTTCCTTTTGTTAGGGCAATACATCATATTTTTAAAGCCTTAGGTCTGCTTTAACACGTACTCTATGGCAGTCCAAGAAACTGCTGCTGTGACGGTGCAATAGTTAAAGGTTTCTTGTGCGCAAACTAGAGTTTGTTTATTTTGATATTTTTATAGACCCTTGATTTGGCAAATAAGACAATGCACACAGCCGTATTGTGCCATCAGCTCATTTCATGTCATGGTTTCTCTGTTGCCACAGAGGATGAGAAACTGGAAATTAGGCCTTGATATTAGAGGTAGGCCTACTACCCTAAGGAAAGTCAAACTTTTATTAATTCATGTGCATCGAACAGAACAACAGAACACGTGCAAGGAGAGCCAGCTGACAACGTGTTTTTTTCTATAGTCACATTTGATCTCGCGAGTTTCCCTAAAATCTCATGTCACTGTGAAATCTTTCCCACAATCAACAAGTCACGCAGTCTGGTCGAATCATCTTGTGTGTGCGTTCAGGCTAAAAATCAGCTGAAACTGTCTTCATGTCTGTCTCCCATGGTTTTAAAATTTGAAAATTGTCTTGTGTGTCCCAGGCCTAAAACAATCAAGTGAAGGTGGAGTCCTAATGGAAGAGTTACTTTATTCATAATAAGGTAAGGTATTATGAATGCACAGTGAGATTTCATGAACAGAGACTGCTTTATTACAGTTGTAGACAGAAATGTGAAATGCCACCAAACATCTACAATACTGCAGGAATAATATAAAGTTTATTAATGCACAAGCAGCCCCTGTTCAAAGTCTTTAAATTGTTTAAACTCGCACAGATCCCACCACCATCATAACAACCTCATTACCATTATTCAATCAAAGGCAGTTGCTGTGGAAACATCAGACTGTTGTGACTGTATGTAGCATTGTTAGTTAGGTAGTCTATATGATTCTGTAGTTGACTGGTTCAAATCTACAGTATTACAGCAGGTCAGGAGAGTAAAATCACAGCATTGTTCCAGGCGACGGTGTTGTTCCACTCGGACACTCCACAAAATACTGAGAGGGAACCACAAAGTGACACTCCTTCACCAAAATAGTGCTCAGCCTGTAACACACAAAAGAGTCTTTGAACATTCAGGCCTGAGTTTACTTCTTAAGCCTGTAATGCAGTTATATTTGAAACAAACATCTATATTAATAAACATGCAAAGTGAAACATCATTTGTGCCTAAAATGCACAACTACTTCATATTTTATTGCATTTTATGAGTATTAATGAGTTTACATGATTTGCAAAATTATAACAGTTAGAGTATTGCACAAAGGTCATGGGTTCGACATCCAGGAAAGCAAGAACTGAAAAAAAATTATAAATGAAAATGTAAAATATGAACTGCATTGTTTATGATGCAATCGTGTGCAGGCACTTTTTGCATATATTAAATTATGAACAATCATGAATTGATTGTTTTCAACTTACGTTACAAGTGGAAGAGTGATGTTGTTTTTCGGTCTAGGTTTACTGTGAACAAAGAAAACATCACGTTATGAATGAAACCTCATCTCACATTCTCAACTCATCACTTTTAATTTTGAATGTAAACTTTTAATTTTGAATGGACACTACACCAACTTTTTTACATTTCAGTTGGCTTCAACAGCAAAAGGAAAATGCATGACAGCATTACTATGACTTTACAAAAGAGGGGAAACTATCCAAGGATTGATTATATTGGTAAGAAGAGAAAAAGACTTTAAATTTGCCATCTCTCCTTCAATCATTGCATTAGAAACACTAGAACTCTAGTTTTCTGTAATTTAATGCAAAGGTAATAAAACCCAAAGTATAGTGTTATAAATGTACATTAAACTTTTAACTATGAAATTAGGTCTAGATCATTCAGTATGCAATGCAGTGTCCATAGTCTGTGTACTTACATGCTGCTAATAATGGTATTCAGGCAGGCGATGTCATCTGTGACGTCATCGTCAGTAAAAGCTTTTGAGAAAAGAGAACACAAGCACAAACTCTTCATTTGAAAGCAATAGGAACATGGTGCAGAAATTCAGAAAACATAGGATGCAGTGTTGATGATTACTGTGGCAGTTTTTTTCTTCTCAAACTCACCAGTGCAGCTCGTGTTGCAGACATTGAGAGATGGGTTCATGCCAGAATCACAGGCCAGCTGATCACTGAGCTGAAACACACCGTACAGGTGCCAGACGGGACGCCGCGTCGTGTTCGGTTTTATGGAGTTGCTATTTAAGGGCTCTTTAGGTTTGGCAGGGATGTTTTTGACAAAGCTGGTGTTGAAGCCTGTAGCGCCGGCCAAGCAGACCACTGCATCAGAACCAAGGAAAAAGCATGTGAGGGTGATCAACCTTTCATCTGTACATGATCATGTGACATAAACATGGCTGTATGGTGAGCGAAGGGAATCTGTTACTCACGTCTAGCGTTGAGATCGTTCACGGTCATTTTGTCTCCCATGGCCCGAATCACCTGAATCTGAGTCGCCTCCAGCTTCTCCTTCAGCTCACATTTACTGATAATCAGTCCCTCAGTCACACTGGACACCAGAAAAACCAGAGCAAACACCGCCAACATCTTCACTGCATTTACACTCTTCATTTCTGATATCTGGAGAGATAAATGGGAATCTTCTTTTTAGTCAGTAACATAGCTTTGGTTGCAGAGACATAATGCAGAAAATCTATTAAAATGTCTTGTTTTATTCTAGTTATGCAAGAAAAAGAATAAATATACTGTAGTTATAAAACCGTTTTATTTAGAATATATGTAGCTATTGTATCAAAAGTGACAATATAGACATTTATAATTCTTCAAAAGATTTCTGTTTCAAGTAAATACTTTTATTTTGGGCTTTGTATTCATCAATGAAAAGTTGGCTTACACAAAAATATGATGCAGCACAAACAGCTAGAAGAAAGGACCATAAATGAGTCTTACTAGACGTTTTTGTTGTTGGAGATTCAGATGAATGAGAGTCTTCAAATGTTCCTCAGTCTTCACTGTCTTCTGTATGTGACCCATCAGACTTATATATGTTAGAGTCGCCTCCACCTGCAGCTGCACCTGTGCTCTTGCTTCATCCTACAATTAATTCTGGGATTAATTTTTTTGCTTAACTCTTGTCAGAGGAGGATGGGCTCTCCCTGCTGAATTTTGGTTCCTCCCGGTGTCTTCATCCACCCAAACCAAACATCCTGGGCATGCTGGGAAATTCCTTAATTAAAAAAAAAAAAAAATCAGCCCATATTTGCTGTAATGTGCCATTCAGGTCATTTTAGCTTGTATTTTTGAAATAATTTCCAGCTGTGAGTGATTCTGAAGCTGATGTGCTTGGCATGGTAGAGGTCAGAAATCACTCTTTAAAGCTTTAAATCTTTGCTGTTTTGCTTTGGGTGGATCTGCTGGCGGGGAGAATGCTTCTGTGCAAAAGTGCTTTTTGGGCAAGGCGCTGACGTTTTAAAAGCAGTTTCTAGAAACTCATAATGGTTTTAGACAAATTAGTTCAGACAACCTGATTTAAGGCTCATTTAGTAATTATGAATTATCCAATAAGACAATCCAAATCAGACTTCATCTTTTGCGTTGTCACGCTAGATGACTTGCAGCTTACATTAGTGTGTCAAAGTGTCATGCAACTTGCAAGCTTATGTTAGGAACGATGGTGTTTTACTGGGAAAGATTAAAATGTAAGGTGTAAGTGGTAATTGCATGCTTTCACAATACATGCTGATCCAAAGCGGCATTGCAGAAAATAATGTCTAAAAAGATTTGGTTTGGTTGGATGATTAAGAAACCTTGGGAGGAACCAAAACTAACCAGGGAGAGACCATTTTCTCTGAGATTAGAAACATATATTAATCTCAGCATTAATTATGGGATGATGCAAAAGCACAGGTGCAGCTGCAGGTGGAAGTGACTCTAACATATATAAGTCTGATGGGTCACATACAGAAGACAGTGAAGACTGAGGAACATTTGAAGACTCTCATTCATCTGAATCTCCAACAACAAATCAACATGTAGTAAGATACATTTTAATATTTATCAAAAACAAAATCCATATGATAATTATTTAATATATTTGTAATAAAATATATGCAGTTTTACATATTTTGTCCATTCTGTCTTTAAAAAAAGAATTTATGTACAGTATTTGATCATTAGTTTGTATGCATGATCTAAAATGATTATTTGCTCATTATATTTTCTATTTCCACACCATACCAATATATCAGCAACCAATAAAGTTATATTTTCTTTCCCATCATAATTATGTTCAAAAGTATTGAAGGGGGAAAGCATGCATCTAAAATGCATAGAATACAGATTGCAATAGATTGCAACAGCTGGCTAAACTAAAACTTGAATAGTTCAGTTCACTAGTTCAACCCTTTTTATATTATTTGTTTTAGTACTTGTTTAAATTGCATATATATATATATATATATATATATATATATATATATATATATATATATATATATATATATATATATATATGAAAAATTTGTGGCGTCTTGTGGCTTTTTAATTGTAATATAATAAGGAAAAGAAAGAAAACTTAGAGCTGTTTTTTTATTTTGTTTTTATGATAAAGTGACAGTATTTAAAAGCCCTCAGAATCAGCACAATCATATATATTTATACACAGTGATATATGTTTAGGCAGAAGTTTAAACATTCACAGTATTACAGTAATAAACTAAAGTGTCTTAATGCACAAACAGCCTTTATTCAGAGTCTTGTTTAAACTCCCGCCACCATCATAATGACCTCATTACCATTCAGTCAAAGACAGTTGCCATGGAAAGCGTCAGACTGCTGTGTGAGTGTAAGTAATGCAGCCGGACGAAGCAAGAGTGAGTCTGCTCTGTGTGTATTAAACACAGTCAGCAAAGTAGTTCGGGGAAACAACAGAGTGGCACTCCTTCACCAACATCATCTCCACACTGTAACACACAGAGGACAGTCACACTGTAAACCTTCAGGCCTGATTGTCATGTGTGTATATATATATACATTTTCAATATATATTTGTGATTTTGTAAAACTTACATCTTCTTTACATCAGTGGGGATCTCTTTGGGTTTAGCTTTCCTGTAAAGAAATAAGACAAATGTAGTACTTTTGTATGTAATACTTCATTTTTCAAACTTTGTAATTAAAGTGTAAACGGGTTTGTGTTATCATGCAAAACTAACATAAAGAAAAATATATCCTCCTTTGAATGAATGTATTAAAACAGCATTAACTGAACAAAAATAAGCGTGTGTTTGCTTACGTGATGTTCATCAGGGTCTTCAGGCAGGCGATGTCATCAGTGACGTCATCGTCTGTCAAAGCTGTGTGCAATGAAGAAAAAGAAGTCAGAGCTCTTTTCTCTGTTTTTGAACATTCACAGTGCGCCCTCACTCTTTGAATTTTTCAGTGCAAAAATTAAAAACACTCACCAGAGCAGGTCATGTTGCAGACGTTGAGAGATGGGTTCATGCCGGAATCACAGGCCCACTGATCACTGAGCTGAAACACGCCGTACAGATGCCTGACAGCATTGGTGGCTGTGTTTGGCCACGTCTCGTGGTCTGAGCCCTGGGGTCCTTTAGTGGGAACCTGTGCATGGGGCTTAGGTGGAGCTCCAGCTGGAGCCTGGGGTGGAAGCCGAGATGATGGAGCCTGAGGTGGACCTCTACGTGATGGAGGTCCAGCTGGAGCTTGAAGTGGACCTTGGGATGCAGCTTGAGGTGGGGCTTTTGATGGTTTCATCTCCTTATCGTGGACCGTGGTGTTTCTGACAAAGCTGGTGTTGAAGGCTGAGCTGCTGGCCTTGCAGACAACTGCCTCAGAAAAGAAGAAAGACATAGAAGAGGGTCATTTCTGCACGTAACCTGACATGAAACAATGAAATTTGGCTTCCTGAAGACGGAGGGAGAAGCTGAAGAACAATGACTCACGTCTAGTGATGAGACTGTTCACGGTAATTGTCTCTTCCATGACGGTGATCTGCTGAAACTGAGCGGCATCCAGCTTGGCCTTCAGCTCACATTTATTCATGATCCTTCCCTCAGTCACACTGCACACCAGCAGAGCCAGAACAAAAGCCAGCAACATCTTCACTGTGTTTACACTCTTCATCTCTCTCTCTGTTTGGAAATCTGGAAATTAAATGTGTTCAATTAATCCAGAGAACGCTAAATACATCTTCAAGTAGAGCCAATAACAGATTACAAGTATTCAATAATTGCATATTCATGAATTAATAGCTTTGATTGGGGGAAATAAAATATGTTTAGTTTTTTTGTTCCGATCCTGCACAAAAAACATCTTTATTTGAAGATTTTATAAAATAAAATGGAGTTTGAGCAAAATATATACATATATATATATATATATATATACATATATATATATATATATATATATATATATATATATATATATATATATATATATATATATAATAATAATAATTTAATAATATATATCACACTAAAAAAAAAAAAAAAAAAAACAAATAATGTACATTTAATTTAGCAGATGCTTTCATGTGTATATATATATATATATATATATATATATATATATATATATATACATATATATATATATATATATATACACCAAGGACAAATTGCTATATTTTATGCAATAACAAGCAGGGAACAGCTAATGATCACATCTGAGTGAAAAACAGTCTTACCAGATGTTCTGTTGAGATGCTGCTTGTTGGAGAATCTTCTCCAGCTTCAGTGTTTTTCTGTACTGCAGTCCATCTTATATATGTCCGACTGACCTCCACCTGCGTTGTTGGTCCATCCCATCATCACGAGGAGATCATATTCCTATGATGTCATTGCTCAGATTGCAAATGCTCAGGATGTCACCTTTGTTATTATTTATTCGCATTATTTTTCTCCAGTGCTTTCCAGCTGAGTGGAGCGATGTGAAGCTGATGTTTTGATGCTTGAGCCTTTGAGCTCTGTTTGTCTTTAGATTATGATGTTCTGCAACACACACAAAAACACAAACACACACACAAACACAAACACAAACACCCACACCCTCATACAGCAGCATTTCCAATTCAAATACCACACTTGTCTTCATCTAGAGTCCACTGATCATCTAATAGCACTGCTGTGACTCTCTAAAGCCTCGAGTTTTTACTCTGTTTTGTTTGGGTGGATCTTAAGTGCGCAATGGTTTTGGTCTACCTAAAGCATCATTTAAGCAATTATGAGTTAAGCAATGAAATCTATTCAAATCAAATATGATCATCTGCATTATCAGATGAGTTTCGTGAACCAAACTCTGTTCTCAGGTATCTTTTTCTGTGTCTTTGAGTTTATGGTAATATCATAACACTTCAAACATTTCTGTTTAAGACAGACAAGCTTATTGCCATATGTGATTGATTTTAACTTTAGATTACAAGGTCAATCTGACAAACTTCTGGTGGAAATTTTCTCCATTTCGGCCAGCATCTCGATCCAAATCTCTGCGCCACACTGCGAGGGCTCATTTGAGTGTATGCAAATAGCACACAAATACTTGGTTTGCTCAAAAATGCTTGCTTTGACCTTTGTGTGTTGTTGTTACCCTAATATGTAAATTTGAACGTCACATGGCACAGGACAACTAATAAATTTGATAAAAGGACACACAATCATTTTAAAGCACAATTTCAAGGATTATTCATCATATTCTTGTGAATATGCCATAACTATCATTTTAAAATGTTATTATATTATATATGCATACAGTTTATATATTTTTATTTAAGATATATTCAATAAATAATATATTTTTATATTCTATATTTGAATATAATATATCAAAACATTTTATAATGTTCCAAAGAGCATACTGTGTGCAAAGCAGATAACATGGTCAATATCATTCATTTATATGTAATATAATACGTCCCCGGTAATGAAAGGAACAGGCTTTACTCAATGGAACTGTTTAAACAGAGTTTATCTTTTATATTGATTCATTGGGTCTGAGGGCAGGTGCACAAACAAAGAGGAAAAATCAGACATAAACAGTGGCAAAAATAAATGGTTTGAGCTCTCTAAAAAATGAATGAAACATCTACTATGTGTGTGTGATTTAAATGTTGTAAAATTTATTTTATGAGAATACACATCTACTTCTTGAATGGCTATCAGTGGAGAAAGATGCTCTTTGCAGACAGATGGTGTAGTTACATCTAGCAGATGTTAACTGGAACATGCAAACCAGCTAAATCCTGACTTCTTGGATGGTAAACATTTGCTTTGTGATAGCTAGACACAGACGAAAGAAAGACTTAGACAAGTGTATTTTTTATATATATTTTTTATTTGCATTCTGACGTATGCATGTATGAGATACATGCTTCATAACTGTGGCTATTTTGAGAACATTTTCCAGGTACGCTGAAGAAATGCTGAATGTTTCAGGGACACTCAGCGAAGTACTGCGCAGGATTGACGTTGCGGCACTCATTCAAAGAAAGAATAAAGCGTGGCCTAAAAGACAACAAACACAATGTTGTTAAAGAAGGGTTACATCTCGCAAAGCTTATTGCTGCATTTTTTTATATTGTCTAAAATATATTTTGTATATTTTTCACTTTGAAATATATTTCCTGAAGCATAATAAGCTTTCAAGTATCGAATAAAATATAAATATAATTCTAATTAGTATTTCTCTTGACTCATGCAATCTTTTAATTGTTTGACTTACTTATTCTGGGGCAGAGAAGCGAAGGATGAAACAATGCTGTAAGAAACAGGAACATGAATATTACCA
Source organism: Cyprinus carpio (assembly GCF_018340385.1). Classification (NCBI taxonomy): domain Eukaryota; kingdom Metazoa; phylum Chordata; class Actinopteri; order Cypriniformes; family Cyprinidae; genus Cyprinus; species Cyprinus carpio. Next base: position 33,226,144 of record NC_056572.1, on the reverse strand, counting down.
TTTATGTATGTGGTTGACTGATATTGATTAGTTATGAGAAAAATACACTTGCTTTTAGTAATATTTTGAATGTTTTACAATGAAGACTTTTGGCCATTTACAATCACAATGTATTCATTTTGCAGTTTCGTAATGACAGTGGTTACTGGCAATGCTCCAAAACTGATCTGACCTCAACAGAGTCATGCAAATGCGCAGGGACAGAATGTGGTGACTACCAGTGGGAGCGTAGATGGGGATCATGTGATTAGCGGAACCAAAGATGAAAACTTACCTTGCCATGTCCAGCAGGGTCTTAAGGCATGCAATGTCATCCCTGATGTCATCATCAATCAGAGCTTTGGAAGAGAAAATTTACGTTAGAAAAAATCACTTAAATTTGATGTGTACTATGATTATGAGATGACTATTTAGTTTTTTGACAAATTGGTGGCTAATCTGTATGATTGTGTACAATCGCATTCGTACAGTCTGCCTACAGTTAGGTTAAGGGGTGAAGCTTTGTGCATTGTAAGAATTTATACGAAATCACCACCTTGTAAATTAGTTACATTTTTTCATGTGATCGGGTTCAATCTATTGTGTTTATAATCACTTTTGTAACCAGTCACGTGACTCACCGCTGCATTTCATGCGGCAGATGTTCAAACTCTGGCCAGATCCGGAATCGCAGGCCACGCGGTCGCTCAGCTGGAAGATTCCTAACAGTTTTGTGGTCAGACCAGGTCTTTCTCTGGAATTCTCCTCGGAACTCTCGGAACTCTCGGAACTGTCATCAGACAGTCTAGCTGGGCGCCCAAGTTGTGCTGCAACATGGGATCTCTTTCCCCTTGGTCTTCCACCGGGACGACCGGGTCTTCCCCCTGGTCTTACATTGGGTTGTTGTGGTGGTCTGAGAGGGGGTCTCACTGGGGGTCTCACTGGAGGTCTGGAGTCCTCTCGGATGGTGGTGACCAGGCCGGTGTTGAACTTCGACACACGCTCCACAGTACAAACGACTGCAGGAAAGACAGAAACACTCTTGGCTTACATTTGTACCATTACAAGTTGTCACCTGACAGAGTGTACCCTTGCAACACTTACTTTGGGCGATGAGGGTCAAATTTGCAGTTGCATTTCCAGGCACAGTTACATTCCCAGGCACACTTGAAGTCACATTTTCAGGCACAACTGCAGTCGCATCTACAGGCACACTTGTAGTCACATTTCCAGGCCCATTAGTGACAGCTCCAGTCACATTTCCTCCCTGATTTCCTCCCAGAGCAGCCTGGAGTTGGGACTTCAGCTCACATTTACTGAGAATTCGTCCCTCACTCGCACTGGACACCAGAAGAACCAGAGCCAACACGGCTAACATCTTCACCTTCATTTCTCTCTGGAGATCAAACACAGAGCAATGGATAAATTCAAATGAAACAATCCTAATCTGCAGTTTAACTCTGTTAAATATGTCTGTTCTCTTCATACTGCACTAATAAAGTGCTTGCAGTGAAGGAATGTAACAATCAAAATGCAACCAGCAATCTTCTGGATTTGTTTCTTAGGAAAAATGACCTTTTACTTTTAGCTTGCCACTAGGTTAATACTCTCAAATGGACACCTTGGTACCTTAAGGGTATAAATGGCTCATTACTCTTGCATATTTTTATAAAATGATGCATTCGAATTTTTAGCCTAGCAGACAAATGAGCCGTATTGGTAAAGCATTTTATTATAAAAAGTTCAAAAGTGATTTTACCAGAGACGATTTGTCTGTTGTAGATGTAGGTCTTGCTTTGGGCTAGTGTTTGTTTCCACTGTCCGCTGTGTTCTAAATGGACGAGCATGGGGGTTTTTATACTAAATTTAATGTGATGACCTCACTGTGTCAGACTCACTAAACCTGTTGAAGAACTGCCACATGACTCAGATTCCAATGACAAATTGCATGGATTTCATTACACTTTTGAAACAGCTCCTTATCCGGTGTGTCTGATGTGATGTAACATCTCTGAGACGCTCAGGTGGAGGTGAGTCAGGTTTTGCTTCGTCACCTTTTCCTCTCAGCATTCCAGCTGTTTTTAAATGGTGATCTTTGTTGTGTGCGAAGTTCCTGGTGGATGATCCAGACTCAGTGAAAATTAAACTTTTCTGGTTTATTATTATTATTATTTATTATTATTTTGTTTTACATTTAAATTTCAAAAGGTTACCACTGAACCTAAGAACTCAAAATAACTTTTTTATTTTTTTTTACTGATGTCAGACGTAGAGCTGTCAGGTGTAATATCAGTGTATTATTAAGATTTTTGTAGCATCAATTAAGTTTGGTGTGCTGTTAATGATTTGTTTGGGAAAAAACATGCAGTTTCTCTAGCTTAACATGGTTTTTGCAATGATATTAAAATGTTTCGGGGTTAAGGGGTATAGGTTGAATAACAATGCAAAAATATAGAATAATAGAATAATATATATATAGAATAATATATATATAACATGTTGATGCTACTGTACACTACTTATTTATTTTACATAAGCAATTGCCTTTTAAATGGAATGGAATATTTAGTGTATTTAGAAGTTATTTTGATGTTGCTTAATGAGAAACTTTAATATTATATTAGAACCCATATGGCAAAAATATACATATTTTCAGATTTTGAATATATTTTAAATATATTTTAAAATATATGAAAAATGGCCAATTATATTGGTAACATTGATGGTAAAAAAAAATTTACATAAATATATTTCTGATTTTTTTTTTATAAAGAAATCAACATTTTAATCAGCAACAATGCATTAAATTGATCAAAATAAAGTAAAGACATTTATAATGTTACAAAAGATTTTTATTTCAAATAAATGCTGCATTTCAGTATTTCACAATTACTGTTTTTACAATAAATTAAATGCAGCCTTGGTGAGCAGAAAAGATTATTATCCTAATTATTCCAAACTTCTGACTGGTAGTGAAAATACCGATAAATATGTGATAAAAAAATACTTTTATGATTTTACACCCTTAAATATGGTGTCAGAAAGACAAGTCACAGCATAAATTCTGATTTTCTTTTGTTAAATGTATTCATTGAAATGTACTGTACTGGTGATGAATAGGGAAAGCACAGACTCTGTGTTGCATGTATAGTGGGTGGACTGGTATTGCACACCTGTGGTTGGATTCCTATGATGTAATTTTAGCCAGGTAGTCAGGCTAACAGTTTCGGTAGTAATTTATAAGACGTATCTTAAGAGCTGTTTTGTCTAAAGTATTTGAAAGAGAGACACTATTCAACTAAATTATACTATGATGCATTTCTATGATAAGATTGTCCACCTTTATTCTGCAAAGTACACGTTCTTTCAAATATGCAGATGCCCACAAAAGTTTTATTAAATTGAAAAGTATTTTAAACTGTGTACATAGTGGCTCCAAAATGTAATTAGACACTTCATCGCCTTTGAACAATATATTATTGTTTTACACTGTAAAATCGAACTTTTTTTCTTTTAATTTGAGTCTTTTTTTTAAAGACAAAATACTAGAAAGTTACTATTATAGATTTATTAATATTTTATTAGTTTTCATTTTAATTTTAGGTAAAGTTTATTAATTTTGTTAAAGTTTTTATTCATCTTTATTTTGCTTATTGCATCAAATTAAACTAAAAATATGAAAAAATATTGCTTTTGCAATTAGCTGAAATAGAAAAATAAAAAGTTTAAGCTTTTTAATATTTATTTCAGTTGTTGTTTTTTTTAGTTAACTATAATAACCCTGTATACACCCTAACTGAAATAAATATTAAACATCTTTTAGACACTTTTTTGCTTTTCTTTGAAAAAGGTGCTTATGTTTCTGGTTTGTTAATGACATTTAGACATTTTAAGTGTGACTTGATTGTCCAAATACTTTTACATTCGATTGGATCTGTTATTAAATGGCCTAATTGCTTGATAATTAAATACACTTTTATTTATTTAGGTTCAGTATTACACACACTAGTGCACCATGACAAATCTGCTGAGAGAACAAAATGAACAATGAGTTATGATCATGCATTATGATGCAGGTATTGAATATCAGAGACGATGCATTTGACATCTCTCAACTCTCAAAGCTGAATTGTTCTGCATTGTTCTGCAGCGAGGGATCAGTTTGCAGGAAGTGAAGACGGGTGAAGAGTTTGAGCTATTTTTGATGCGAACACAGGACGAATGTCAGCATGACTCAGGCATGTAGACGTTGACAAGGATGTCAGCCTCTCACAGCTGCGATTAACTGATATCTAACAGTTAAATATGATTATATATGTTTCCCACACAACGTGCTTTGTCAAATAAAGGTTCAAGGGCAGGTGGAGATTACTGCTCACTTGTTAGTAACTCATTTGTTTGATCATCTAATCAGTTGCATCGGGATATTTAAATATTTACATATCTACTGCATTTAACCGATGTATGATGCTATTCTAACGTTGTACTTTGAGGTAAGTCTAAACCAACACAACTGCACAGATCAGTCAGCTTAATGTAATCACCCAAATCTTTACAAAACAATTCACATGAAACTCACTGACATTTGAGGTTTCACATGGAGTACTGCTTTTCATTACAGAAGAAATATAAGTGTGGCTTTCAAATGCATGTTTTACATCTGTGCCACTGTGTGATTACATATCACCAAAAGAATGATTTTTTCCTCAATCTAAAGGTTTTGATCGCAATTTTGACAGGGGCTTCATCTCATCTCTGCTGCTGCTCCAGTGGCTCTGGAAGTGAACTCAGTGGGAACTTTTGGAAATCAGCACCTGTGTGAAAACAGCACAAATGGTCTGTTTTTGGCATTTCATCCCCTCTGAGCTGCTAAAATCCTCATGTTTCAGAGTGTTTCGTGCACCATGGGTCAGGTCATATTGTGATGTTGATAGAGAATCTCTTCAAGGTACACTGATTTTGCGGCATGTACATTTCATGATTGCTGCATTAAGCACAAAGCACCGGCAGTGTCTGAAAACAAGCAATTTGTAAAAGTATTTCACGCTAAAATAAAAATATCACCAGCAGCATGTTTTACTAAATATGACACAAATGGAGAGTTTCCCATAAAACTGCATGTCTACAGGTTGTCAAGCTCTTAAAAAGACAAACAAAGCACCATAAAAATGACAAGAAAATGAAAGAAAACAACTCATTATTCATTCTCAAATCAAGTAATTCAAACAATTACACGGCTTTCAAATCAGTGTTATTTTAGTAGCTATTGATATACTATATATTAGTATTTAGATTTATTATTTTTTTTGTACATTTTCAGTTTTTTTGGTTAAAGTTTTTTTTTTAATTTTGTAAGTATTTGTCATTTTTTTATATAGTTTTAGTCTAATTTGACAAAATAATTGTAAAATTTTGCCATTTCAACTTCTTTTTTTTGTAGACAATTTTTTTTAATAAATTGTCCAGACAACAAGAAAATGTAAGTTTATTTGCCCTCAACTAAGCTCAAAGTTGAATAAACTAATAAAACTGTTGTTTCAGCTCAGAAATGCATGTTGAAACAACTGCATCATACAGAAAAAAATTAAGACAAGAGAAAAATTTTAAGGTAACAAATTATTTATTACAGTGTATGATAACCCTGTCAAATTGTTGACATTCCTAACTATACATTTTTACCAATAAAAGTCTGTGCATCTCAAAGTGACAGTGCGTGTCTGTTTATGGATATGAATATTCACTGCTGTTTTCAGTCCAATGTAAAATCATGTTCTAGTTATATTTAAAATGTGCAAGGAATATGTTTAGATTCAACACACACACACACACATTCACTGTGTTTCTCCACTTACAGATGTGTGAAGGTCCCAGTGTGTGAAGGACAATAGTCTACAGTTGCTCAAGTTGTGTTTACATACATGTAACCTTTATATTTGCAAAACATGCTTTTGTAAGGCGGCAGTAATATATAAATAATAAATGAAGAAATAAATGAAGAAATAAGCCTTCCAACAACACCATTCCTGATTATCCAGGGCAGGAGACCAAGTTTAAGAGCTTAAGAGACAGGATCTTTTGTAAGAACGGAAGGTGAGTCTTGCCAAACATGAAGGGAAGGGCTTTCATCTTAATCTTCTGTTTCTGACTCTGAATGTAAAACTGACTTTAAAGCATTCCTCTACAAATACAGAGAGGGTTACATGTATTGTAGTCAATGAAGGCATGTAAACCGAGTGAGATATTAGACCTATAGACTGTATGTTCAGTGTTTGATGTGTGTGCTTCTCTGTGATGGGACTGAAGTGATGCCTGAAGGGCCAGTTTCTTCTCTGGTATTTCTAAACGGCTCTAGATTCATAATGTTGCATGTCTGGAGTCTTCAGCATCGATCTGAGGAGGAATCAGAAATCAGTTGAGATTGGTGCAGAATTTAGGGTACAGTTTTTACTTTCCCCTATTGCCCTTGTACTATAACGTCATCCGGCTAAGTTACATTAATTAACATGCTCCAGAAGTTATGATACGATCTCATTGTAGTGACGAAAAATATTAGTGTAGGTCAGCTCATCCCTTACAAAAATTAACCATGGTTTTTTCTACAGTAGAAGTGTAGTAACCATGTTTTTGGCGTATTGATTACCATTTGCACAACCACAGTTTTACTACAAATACCATGGTTAAACTGTGGTTAGTGTAGCAAAACCATGGTTTTTTGGTTTTATTTGTAGTAAAACCATGGTTTTCGCAAGGGATATGTTAGAATCAACTGGTTCCTTCGACAAAAACCCAAAAAGTTTCTTCCATTTCTTTAAAATGATTGCAGAAAATGAATGTTTATGATTCTTACATGTTGTTCATGAACAACTTTTATGAATTTTGAAGCCTAAATACAAACTCCAGAAGTAAAAAGCTAAACAAACACACCACATTTGCATGATTAAATACTTCTTTCAGTCTTTATTGAAAAACATCTTCTCTGAAAGTTTGTTAGAACAGTGAATAAACACACTGAGGCTGTGAAAACGACCAGTGCATGAGTTTATCAGTTCGATGTGCTGATTTTTAATGTCCTCAACAGCCTTTGATGTCCCATTTAGCCATATGATAGCAACTGGCTATTTTAAATGTTGTAGAATAAAACGATCTGTGTTTGCCACAGACATTTTTTCATGCATTTAACCATAAACACATAGAAAAAACCATGATGGACCCGGAAGTGCTAAATAGGTTGTTTCTAGGTTTTATACAGCCTATGGTTTTAGCCTACATCATCCTTGCAGCATTGCTAAAGCACTGGTGATTTATTTACGAACCCTAATGTGTGTTGCATGTGGCCTAAAGTAACCCCTGGTGGCCATAGAGTGAACTGCAGTGTATTGCTGGCATTGGGTGGAAGGGCTTTACTGACAACAAAAACTAGTGTGAATCTGTCAGAAAATACATAAACAAATCTTCTCCGCTAGTTTGAGAAAATGTAAACATTTTGATTCATAGAATATTAACAGATTATAGGATCCAAAGTGACTTTTCTGTTTGTACCAGTAGGCTTATGTAAATGTGTCTGTGTCTGTCTCAGATGTCCAGATGTGAGCTGACGGTGTGAACTCTTGCGATCCAACCAGGATACAGTCCTAAAACATCTCTGCCCTGCCGATGAGCACATGAGAAACAGTGCTGATCAAACAAACATGATGCACGCAGTAAAACATACTAACATGCTTAAAATCAATATGTATATTAAAGCAATTAACCAAGTTCAAACTGGCCAAATTGTGTCTGAAACACAGTGATAATGTTTTAAGTTAACCTAGCTATATATCATAGCATGGTTGGAAGAGAACTTGCATAAATTACATACTTTCTTAACTATTCAACATCCACATCCTGAATGTTTATTTTGAGATGTTAGGAGTCACAGACTCAAAAACCTTTAGGCTTACATTGTGTGTTGGATGTTTTTTTGTGTCTTGACTTTCCTTAAACTTGTGTAACCTCAGAGCAACTCCTGAATATATTCATTTGCTATTAATGAGCATGTAAGACTTGACCCGGGTTTGAATTATGTTATTATGCCAGGGTTTCAGTGCAGGATGGCGGGGTCAGTGGTGTTATATATAACAAGTGGCCTACGCAGTGAATGCAATGGTATGCATTTCAAACAAGCCTAAGCTGGTTTGCCTGTCAATCAGTCTGATTTAGAACCAGGATGATTGACAAGCAAACCAGTTTAGGCCAGCTTGAAACGTTTTTTTATTTTATAACAAGATAACATTGAAGTAAAATGGTGATTAACACTGTTATGTAGCTCCAGAAACAGATTTATGAATAGGTCTGCATGAATTGTTGTTTCTGTGATTCTCGTCATTCTAGTTTCTGCTGCGGCTCCTTGTGTCTTGCTGTTTTTATCGAATCTCGGCTGATAATGTTTTACAGGTCACAACCAAATCACACGTTTAAATGCAAATTCCTCATCTGAAAACAAATTGAAACCTGTTTTGAAAGACAAACACAAGTTATCTTACCTGCTTGTTTTCAGTCAGCGTGTTGATGCAATTGTACGGCTGAACATCAGCGTCCTCGTGAGAGCTGTGGACAGCAGTGCTTACAGAAATACTGACTGCAGGATCATTCTACACTCATCACATCAATCAGTACCGTTTATATTCTGGGTTTAGTCTAACAGTCCTCTCGAAAAATCCCCTTTTTAATCTAGAAGCTCCCTCTGGTCTGAAAGCTATTAAATGCAACGGCTAAAAACATATTAAGAGCAACTAAGTTTTATACACTTAACGTCTACAAAATGAATACTGTAATAGTAAGTTCGTATATACTTGTCTTTTATATATAATTTGTATTGTTAATGCAATTGCTAATACCTGTAAATAAAACAGTGTGTGTTTTATAATAACCTTTATCAGTATATTGCAAAATCCATATGTTCATTTTAACAGAATTTATACATCCACGATTGTGAATCTGAAATGAAATTCAGAGTTGGAGTCTGGATCTTATATTTTGGTAGACCAGATAAACATGGACTAGATCTGGATCTGAATTTCACCACTCACTGCCTTGGTCTAGATCTAACAACTTTATTATTAGGCTATTATTATTATTATGAAGTGTTCTAAATGTAATTATTAACTAAAACGTGAATCTGTACTGTATCTCTTAAATATATTTATTTTTAATTATTTAAAATAGGGATTCAGGTTTATGTGTTGAACACTAGAGGGAGACATCCTGCAAATTTATATATGAAGTCCTCATAAACGATGCACCCCACGTGCAGTCCAATCAAAATATGCATGTAATGAGATTATGAAAATTATTCCTCGGGTTTGTGTCTTATTGTTGGTGACTGATTATTGGTGGTTATTCAAAGAGTAGTCTGAGTCTTAGTATTATTATTCTTTAGTGTCCTTTGTTTTGTGTATAATATAGATGTCTGCATTCATTAAACAAGACAAAGGGCCCCAAATCCTTACTCTGTCCCGGGATAGAGGCGGGGAAACGAACTGCAGCTGGTGCATTTATTATTGTCCTCTTCGTTTGAGGCATAATAAATGATTTCTGGTGCTGTGTGTGAATATATGAGGTCTCTTTTCGGTCGGTGGGAGGTACATAAAGCATTTATCATTCATATGTAGCGAGACAAACAAAAGCCTGGCGAGCGACAAAGCCAGGAAGAGGAGGAGGACGGGGGGAGCGTCCGGTAAGAACGGGTCCCGGTGTGACGTCGAGAGGGTCCCTCCTCCGTCCCACTGGCAGCGGCTGAATGGCTGGTGCTGGAGATGAAACTACGATTCCTACTATTGCGAAGGCTCAGCTCATTAATATTAATGAGATCAGGCTGACGTTGCTCGACAACCTCCCAATGGCAAGGATTAGGTTATGAATATTAATTAACTCCGGCAGACGTTGTTTGCTACGTTTCAGTGGCATTTTAAAGAAAATATTAATAAGCCTAACACACACAAACACACACCTCTTTACACACACACACACACACACACACACACACACACACACACACACACACACACACACACACACACACACACACATATATATATATATATATATATATATATATATATATATATATATATATATATATATATATATATATATATATATATATATATTATACAGTTATTAATATTATTAGGCACTCTCTTGTATATAAACTGAAATGTTATATCTCCAAACATTTTTTATTTTAATTAATTCTTTTTTTTATTAGATTGTGTAGTATTTTTTAGTTTATGTTTATATACAATACTATTGCACACTCATCCAACTGTATTTATTACCACTGTTCTTACGTTGCTGCTGTTCTCAATGTATATATAATCCTACATTGCTCTGTTCATAATGTACATATAATCCCTACATTCCATTCCTATTTATATTCTGTATATACTCTGCTCAATACATATAGCAACTCCACTGTACATTCTGTAAATCATAGCTTCACTTACTCTGCACTTATATGTATATATAACACTATATTCTTGCACTTCTGGTTAGATGCTAACTGCATTTCATTAGCTCTGTACTTGTACTCTGCATAATGACAATAAAGAAATTTTTATATTGCAATATTATTTATATTAAAATGTTTCTCATAACATGTAGCAAATGTACAGTTCTCTTGGTATTGTTTACGCTAATATGCATACAATTTTAATAATAAAAAGGCACGTATTCTGGATGTTATTCAGCTCCAGCTGACGTTGTTTGGTAATCTTCCAATGCGGAAGGTCTATCTTATGAATATTAATGAGCTGCCACTGACGTTGCCTGCTGACCTTCCAATGCCGACGCTCACCTCATGAAAATTAACAAGCAGACCCTCGCCATAGTAAGATTCGGGCAAATTCAAGTGCTAGAGACGGGGTGCGCCGTCACCTCGCTTTCTGCATCGGGTTACGCCATTCATCCAGGGTCATTCGGTTCACCGGGCTAACGAAAACGATGGCCACATCACGGGCGCGCGTGCCTCCGTTTTCCTCATGACCGACCGGCGGCGGCAGCAGCAGCATCTGCGTGCGGGTTTGGGTTTGTCTCTTACCGGGCTGGCGTGGAACCGATCCCACCGTCTGGCGGAGCGTCTGCCAGGTACTGCGTGCTTCGTGTTGTTTATTCTTCCTCCATCAGCGAGCAGCATCACGGACAAGGCCGAGCATCCGCGCTGGAGCATCAGTGGCCGCCGCCGGGCGGGGATGCTCCTCGGCCTTGCCCGTGATGCTGCTGCTGCTGGATGCATGAAGCGCTTCTTTACAGATCCAGAGGCATTTTGATATAAATCACGGTAATATTCCATTCTAAACACATTTAAACAACATCCTGCGTGATATTATTGATGCGCATCCACCATCTCACGCATTACAAGAGCGCGCACACTTCACATCCTCGAGCCTAAATGCATGTGTGTTTGTATTGTTATCACACAGCCGTGTTCTCACACACACATCCGTGTATGTTCATAGGCTCGTATGTTCTTGTTCGTGCGAGCTGTCAGTCCGCTGTGTGTATTTATAATGATGGCGATGGATTATATAACAGCAGCTCAATGTGACATAAAGCCGCTGCTTCATTGTGGTTATTGTGATTTTTCATGTTAATTGCTGTCACATCCCTGTGTGTGTGTGTGTGTGTGTGTGTGTGTGTGTGTGTGATGCTCAACCGTGTCCGCCATTGTTTTTGTTGACATTGGTTTGGGTGGCTTCTGTTGTTTAGGCATCGTTCTTCCTTACAATGGAAATTATGCATCAGTTTTATTAAATATGTTCTTGTATAAAGAATATGTTTTCATTTTCTGAATTTAAAATCATTTTGATGTTTTTTCTTGACTTGAAGTCAAAAGGGTGGAAAGCCTTTAAAAAAACATATTTTATTATAATTTCTTTAACAAAATAAGAATTTTTATTTTAAAATGTATTAATATTTAATAAAAACAAAATCTGTGTGGTGTAATCAGTGTGCAGTAAGCCATTTTGTTGTCATGTGACAAGAAAAACAAAAAGAACAGAGCTGCTTTAGACCTTCATTACTGTTTCAATAAAAATGTCACATATTTTGTCCTTTTTATGAAATGGCATGTTTGGTTTAGAAGACACAATATAAAAACATCTTGATATTTTGACTCAAAAATAATTATGTTTGTAAACAACATCTATTGCCTTGAATTTGTATTTAGTTCTTTTGAAAAGAGTGATCAAGTTATATATTCTCACAGATAGTCTGGGTGCAAGGAAAGTATACAGATGTGACGCGTGATGATGCAGTGTGATGTCATGTATTGTTCATTTAAGAAAGGGAAGTTGTAGATTATGGAGGACTCATGCATGTACAGCAGCAGCCAGATGCACAGATGTTTAAATATAAAACGAGTGTGAAGTGCCTGTATTCCCATATGCACCAGCTTTGATTTATTAAAGATAAACTGAGCTTTAGATCAGAACAGACAGAACTGTGAGGACTGGTTCTAATGTTCTAAGATTCCTTTTCTGAGGTTCTGAGGTGGATTTTAAGGTCCATGTTGATTCCTTTAAAGTCAATTCTAAAAATTCCAAGGTTGATTTTAAAGTTCTATGTTTGATTCTAAGACGACGGTGAATGAAAAGTGATAAATTCAAGATTTTAAGTCTGATTTTATTGCATGATTTCTTTGGAAGTTCTGAGGTTGAGAAGTTGGATGGTTGATTTTAAGGATGTATGATTCTAAGACTGATCTAGTTTGATTCTAAGATGATTCTTGACTGAATGCGAGTTCTATGTATTGTAAAATTCTGATTGTATTATAATGTCCTATGACTTCTATATTTAATTCTAATTTCATCATTCTGAGGTTAAGCAGTTGATTCTGAGATGATTCTAAGATTCTTTCTTAGGTTGATTACAGTGTCCTATTGTTCATTATAGTGCTCTAAGATTGCTTGTAAAATTATAATTTTGATTTAAAGGTTCTTCGGTCGATCCTCAGATCATGTTATAAGATTCTGAGCCCCCTATGTTGATTTTTAAGGATCTAAGATTGATTGTAGAAATCCAAGGTTGGTTCGGAGGCTGATTCTGAGATTGATTCTGGGTTCTAAGTGTGATTTAAGGGGGATTTTAAAGGTTCTATGTTCAATTTGAAAATTCTGCTTAATAAAAATGACAGTTTATCTAAGATTTGTCAGGTTGATTTCCAATGTGTAAAATAACATGGTTTGTCCAAAATAAGTTGAATCTTAAGATCATTTTAATATGAATTCTATTTGAATGAGATTTCTATTTATTTCAAAACAAAAATTCAAATTTCGAATAGGATTTTAGTACTTAATGGATTTCATTTTTATTTATCAGTTGTTTCTGAGATGTTTTTAAAATTCATTCTGAGGTTGTGATGTTTATTCATTATGGGATTCTACAGTATCTGTAAAATTCTACATTGCAAAACTGATTGTGAGGTTCTGGTGTTGGGTTCATTATTGTGTTCTTTGATCAGTTGTAAGATTTCAAGGTTGATTCTGAGATTCTGCATTTGATTATGTGCTTCTCCGATGAATTCTGAGGTTCTAAAGCCTCATAATAATGAAAAGCTGACAGAAACAAGGTTGTGTTTAGAATCATGCGTAGCTTCAGCATCCAGTGTGAGAGAGGAAGAGAAGGCCACGGGAAGGGGCGGGAAATGTTTCCCTGCTCCTAACAATGACTTTATTTTTCGTGGGAGAGGGGGAGAAGCGGAAGAGAATGACCCATGTGTGTGTGTTTTCTCTCCTTTGTTGTTTCCTTTCAGGCTGAGTCACCACTGGAGTGTTTGAAGGGTCGCTAGAGAGAGAGAGAGAGTGAAAGTGAAGGAGGAGGCTGAGACGTTACATCACAACGTGGCAGAGAAAGTGAGAAGAAGAGTGTGAGAGAACTGGAGAGCAGAGCGAGGGAACAGGACAGAACCGCCAGCAGGAAGCCGCGCACTGGACTGACCCTTGAACTCTGACCTCGGAGCCAACATGAACGACCAGAACGTAGTGAAAGAGGGATGGGTGCAGAAAAGAGGTGAGAAACAACAGCATTGAAATACTGATGCATTAATGAGTGTGTTTTCGTTTGTTGATGGTGAATATTGCATGTTTCAGTGTTTTTCTGTGTGCTTGATCGTGTGCGGGTTTTATTGGTTTTGCAGGTGAATACATTAAGAACTGGAGACCGCGGTACTTCCTGTTAAAGACGGATGGGTCGTTTATTGGATATAAGGAGAAGCCACAAGATGCCGATCTGGCGTATCCGCTCAACAACTTCTCTGTGGCCAGTGAGTCTCTCTCATTATCAGATGCATTTTAAGGCTTTTACACTGGTTTTCAAATATTTAGGTGCCACGGACCCCAAAACATGAGGATCTGCTATATATATATACTTTAAAACAGAGATATTAAAGTTAACTATAACCATAATTAAAACATTTTTGATTACCTGAAATAAAATTAATGTTAACTGAAACTATGAAACTAATTTATTTCTCATATTTGCCATGGAAACACTCTCATTATCATTTAATTGAGCTGAAAAATAAATAAATAAATATATGAATAAACAAAAAACACACACACACAAAAAAAAAAAAAATACTCAAAATAACAAAAAAAAAAACTTAAAACTAATCAATCTAATTATATTATTAACAAAATCATTTAATAATTAAAATATTAATAAAAACTATAATAGTATCTCAATGTTACTATTATAACACTGCTTTATAATGAACCATTAATAATTTGAATAAAAATATTATCTAGATGGATAAAATATTATCTGGAAAATATATAAATTTATTAAAGTGTGATTAATCTCTTGACTTCCAACCAGTGTTAAGAGAAAAGATTGATTGATGTTTATTTGCCCTGCACTTTCTTTTTTTAATTTATGATATCAGTGTCTTGTCTTGTTCTTGGTAAACCTCAGATCCATTTCCTGTTCTCCAGATCCATGACTCACTTCATTCAACGCAAACTGATTTAATTAGAGCGTCACATGCTGATGTCATCAACATGAGTCTGACTCATAAACATGCCTATTTCTTCTTCTTCTTCTTCTTCTCATTCGTCAGAGTGTCAGCTGATGAAGACGGAGAGGCCGAAGCCCAACACCTTCATCATCAGGTGTCTGCAGTGGACCACTGTGATCGAGCGCACGTTTCACGTGGACACGCCTGACGAGAGGTCCGACACGTCCAGATCACGTTGAACTCGCACTAGTGTTTAAATTTGCATCACAACTGATCACACTTTTGTTTCCCTGGTAACCAGGGATGAGTGGGTCGAGGCCATTCAGATGGTGGCAGACAAGCTGGCCAAACAGGAAGAGGAAGGAATCCTGTGTAGCCCCATCTCTCAGATCGAAAACGTCAACGAGGAAGAGATGGACACGTCAACCAGTCATCACAAACGAAAGGTCGAGCCCGAGCCAGAGCGGTGGATCGAGGTGGTTTAACTGCTCATTCTGACCTCTCTCTTTTCTTTGACAGACAATGAATGACTTTGACTATCTGAAGCTGCTGGGTAAAGGCACATTTGGGAAGGTGATTCTGGTGCGGGAGAAAGCCAGCGGCACATATTATGCAATGAAGATCCTGAAAAAGGAGGTTATTGTTGCCAAGGTAAGAGAGGTGATTCTGTGAGAACGGACTGAACTGAGGAACGCTGGACGTCAGCTGTGATGAACTTCTCTCTGTCTCTCTCTCTTTCAGGATGAAGTTGCTCACACGCTCACCGAGAGCAGAGTTCTGAAGAACACGAGGCATCCCTTTCTGACTGTGAGTGATCACATAACAGGATGCTTTTGTCCACTCCGCAGACATTTCAAAGAAACGTAATTCTTGTGTTGTTTCCCCTATAATTAAAAAAGAAAAAAAAATGAATTGTTTGTTCTTTTTTCTGCAGTCACTGAAGTACTCGTTTCAGACGAAGGATCGTTTATGTTTTGTTATGGAGTACGTGAATGGAGGAGAGGTAAAATTTGTTTCTTTAACATTTTTTAAAACTTTCTTTTGAAGGTGTTTTGACTTTAAACCTTTGAACGTTCTTTCAAATATTGTACAACTTAAAACATTTCTTTCTAGCTTTCACACTTTCAATTTTTTCAAAATTTTGGCGTTTCTTTTCAAACTTACAACTCTTCAAATTTAGAATTTTCTTTCTTTCTTCAGAACATTTTCAAACTCGTGAAATTTCGTTTCAACTTTCTTTTAAAATTACTTATTAAAAATGTTCTTTTGAACTTTCTAACATTTCTTTGAAACATTTCTAAACGTACAAAATTTCTTTCCAGTTTTCAAAATTCCAGTCTTTCCAAATTTTTAATTTTCAAACTTACAAATTGTAACAACTTTTGATCTTAAAGATATTTTGAAACTTGTGACATGTCCTTTTGACCTTCTAACCCTTTGAACTTTCTTTTGAAATTTCTCTCTAAACTGAACTTTTTCAAATTTCAAATTACTTTCCAGCTTTCAAACTTTACTTATTTTTTCCCAAACTGTTAATCTTTCTCTTTTTCAAACTTTTTCTTTCCAACTTTTGATTTTCCTTTAAAGCATTTCTAAACGGTTGAAATTTCCTTGCTTTATTTCAGTGTTTCTTTCTCAGTGTGTGTGGGTGTGCTGCACGTTTGGTTTTGTGAGTTCTGAATATTCCTTATATTTCTAATTGTTATTGCAGCTATTTTTTCATTTGTCGAGAGAGCGTGTATTTTCGGAGGATAGAACCCGTTTCTACGGCGCTGAGATCGTTTCTGCGTTGGATTACTTGCACTCTGCGAAGATTGTTTACCGTGACCTGAAGGTGAACAGAACATTAATATCAACGTTTTCACCCTAGACACCTCAGTTTTAGCATTATCAGCGGACCGTAAGATGTGTGTGTGATTCGTGTGTGTTTGTCCAGCTGGAAAACCTGATGTTGGATAAGGACGGTCACATAAAGATCACTGATTTCGGCCTGTGTAAGGAGGGCATCACAGACACGGCCACCATGAAAACATTCTGCGGGACCCCGGAGTATCTGGCCCCTGAGGTACGGGATGTTTCATCTCTTTACACGCAGCACAGGAAACACACACACTGGGTTACATTTAATAAAGATGACTGTTTAATCTCCGTCTGTCACAGCCGGAACAGGTTAGCAGGAACAGGGTCACACTTTAGCTGTGCTTTCTAGCGTCCGTACAGAAATAGACACAAACAGCAGGCTGTAGACAAGACTGAGCAGCTCATGGGTAAAAATAGAGTGATCAGACAGTGACCCGCTGGATGTTTTCATTGCTGTTTAACTCCATTTTAATAATCAAATAAGAGTACAGCATGTATAATAAACCACGGTGTTGCATATGGATGCTGAAATGCTGATGGCATGATCATAACTGTATGATGTAATCATATGTCAGGCTGTTTTTCCATCATTGCAGTCGTTTATCTAGGTTGGTGGCCATTAGAATTGCTATTAGTATTGGAGAGAAATCTGCAAATGACTGCCAATAGTTATTAATCCAGTATTCGGAAACCGTTTGATATTATTGATCAGGGTTTTGTTTCGAGAGATAATATAATTGTTTCTGGATCAGCCATTGTAGAGTAATATAACTTGATTGTTGTTCAGGTATCAGAGGATAATGATCAGATGTCAGAGGATAATATGACATTAAGATAATGTCCATAACTGATTTTTGAGCAGGTGTTTGAGAATGATATGACTGGTTGTGGATGAGCATAATGTGTCGTGTACTGTGATTGTATCGATCAGGTGTTGGAGGACAATGATTACGGGAGAGCGGTGGACTGGTGGGGTCTGGGAGTTGTTATGTATGAGATGATGTGTGGACGCTTGCCCTTTTATAATCAGGTATGACTCGCTCTAACACTAGCAACACACAAAAATAAAAAAACATTTAATCTCTAAGATTTTAAAATGTTTTTAAAAGCCTCTTTTGCTCACCAGAGCTGCATTTGTTTGATCAAAAATACAATAAAATTATGAAATACTTTCAATGTGAATGTATTTTAAAATGTAATTTATTCCTGTGATCAAAGCTGAATTTTCAGCATCATTACTCCAGTCTTCAGTGTCACATGATCCTTCAGAAATCATTCTAATATGCTGATTTGCTGCTCAAGAAACATTTCTCAGTGTTGAAAACTGTTGTGCTGCTTCATATTTTTGTGGAAACCATGATAAAAAAATTTACAGTGAAAATTTATTTGAAATAGAAATTTCTTTTCTGTCTTCAGGACCATGAGAAGCTGTTTGAACTGATTCTGATGGAGGAGATCAAGTTTCCCAGAACCCTCTCTGCAGACGCCAAGTCTTTACTGTCTGGATTACTCATCAAAGACCCCAATAAGAGGTCAGTGTGTGAATGTGTGATCCAAAGCTCATTTTAGCAGGAGAACACCACGTGTATCACGTGAGACCTGAATGAATATTAATCTGCGCTTTATTCTCTGAAGCTCGGAGGAGGTCCGGATGATGCGAAGGAAATCATGAGACACAGTTTCTTCACTGCAGTGGACTGGCAGGACGTCTATGACAAAAAGGTACAAGTGGAAATCAATGGGGCTAGACATTTGAGAGGGTTCAAAAGCAGAAACATAACACCCTTGTTCAGAAGTTTGGGGGTCAGAATTCAGTTGGCCTTTACAAGTCCAACAGAAAAACATTCTGGTAAGAGTGCTTTCCAATAAGAAGCCCTTCAGAAATAGTTGAAAATGCATTTATCAGAACTCATGGGATCTTATTAAAAATAATCCAAAATGCAAACTAAATCCAACCCCTGGATATTTTATATAATTTTGAAATGAGTGCATGAACCCACAACCTCATGCACAAACGTGGTCATTTATATTATCATAACATATTTTCCATAGTGTCTTCGTTTACTGCTCAACCAGGGTTGATTGCCCAGCAGCCGCATCACATTATTGGTTTAAATCACTAAAAATACAGCATCACATCACAGGAATAAATGACATTCTACAACATATTCACATAGAGAACAGTTATTTTGAATTGTAAAAATAGTTCACAGTATTATGGTTTTTACTGTATTTTTAAGCACATAAATGCAGCCTTGGTGAGCAGAAGAGACTTCTTCCAAAAACATTAGAAATCATGCCAACCCCATAGTGTATTTTTGTTAAAGCAAGTTTTTCTTCATTCATTTGTACTTGATTATGTGTAATAAGCTGCTTTCTGTCTGGTCCTCTCACCACGTCTCTTGTCCAGCTGGTACCACCGTTCATGCCGCAGGTCTCGTCTGAGACGGACACCAGGTATTTCGACGAGGAGTTCACGGCGCAGACCATCACCATCACCCCTCCGGAGAAGTGTGAGTACGCCGTTTCCCTCCCGCTCTCTCTTTTCCTGTAGACTGGCTCCTCGTGCCACAGGAAGTGCAAGTACACGATGAAAAAATGCATTGAGCGTATCATTGTGAAAATCTGTGCATCGCTAGGAAATTCCCTTTTTATTAGAGCACGATGGAAAATTCAGTAGTCCGTCTGTGCGTAGCCGTAGCCTGACGTTTCCCTCTCTCTTCCTCCCCTGCAGACGACGAGGACGGGATGGACTCAGCTGATAGCGAACGGAGACCACATTTCCCACAATTCTCGTATTCGGCCAGCGGGCGGGAGTGATGTCATCAAATAACACAATTTAAGGAGCCATCCTAGAAAGAGCCCCCTCTCTCTCTCTCTCTCTCTCTCTCTCTCTCTCTCTCTCTCTCTCTCTCTCTCTCTCTCTCTCCCCTCCGTTTAATTACCGATAGTCATAGCGAGTCGTTTTTGTTGCTTTCTGTTCGTTTTGTTTTGGGACTTAAAAGGGGTTTTGCACAGTTGGGTGAGACTTGAGCTGGTCGACCCACGTAAAAAGTCTTGTACACTTTCAGCTGCTTGTTTACAGATCATGGACAGTGTTTTTTGGGGAATATGATCAGTATTGTTGGAGCGTTTTTTTTTTCTTTTTTTTTCACTCATTTAAAAGAGCCGTTGTGGGGAACAAACCAAAAATGTTGCCTTATGTGTGTGGAACTCATCTGACAGACATGTAGTTAGACGCAGCAGTAGATCTGTTCCTGTGAGGCTCACAAATTTAATTTTGTTCTTGCATTTTTAACACACACACATCCTCCGTCTGAGGTGTTGAAGTGTTTCGTTCCTTGTTTGTGTTTTCGGTAAATAATGAAAACGAAGAGAATGGGGAAAAATGGACTCGAGTGTTGATATTTGCGTTTCTCTTTTAGTTTTATCCCCACGCTCTGATATGAAGGTTTCAGTTCAAATACACCACCATACAACAAACTGTCTTACTGTAAAAGTCTCTCAGGCAATTCAGAGCACAAGTGTGAATCTCATGAAACCCCCCAAGAACATGCTCGAGTCATATTTCACTGCAAAACCATAACTAAAAAAATATTTAGCATGAGGAAAATTTAGCATAGTTTTAGGATCATTGAGATGTTTTGCATTGCAGCATTATCTTCATGAGTTTTCTGATAAATTCTCAGTACTCTGATGCAACACAAGTCTCTCTCTCATTAAAGAAAAATTCAATTTATTATAAGTAGTAGTAGTAGGAATATTTTTATAAACAGTTCATAATAATAATATATCAAATGTTATTTAAATTTATATAACATTCAAATTTGTTTACATTAATTTACTATATAAGTTAACATTAACTAACAAAGAAAAACAATTCAACAGCATTTATTAATCTTAGTTCATCTTAATTTGAGCATTTACTAATACATTGCTAAAATTAAAAGTTGTATTTGTTAACATTAGTTAATGCATTATAACATGAACAAACCACGAACAACTATTTTCAACAACACTGATAAAGATTATAAAATGTTATGTAAAAAAATAATTCAGTTCATGTTAGTTTATACATTAACTAATGTTAATCTTATTGTAAAATGCATTTTTTTCCTGGCGGTATATGACTTGGATGATTAAAATAAATATTTAGTAATTGTAGTATTATTATTTTATTAAGTCCATAATGAAAATCAGCAGAAAGTAATAAAAAGCAAATATGCTGCTAAGTAAAACATTCAGATTAATTACAGTAATTAGAATTTTTCCCACCTATTATGGAAAACGAAAATTTAATGACATAATTGTCTTAAAAATAATGTCACTGTGCAAAAATCAAAATGGTCCTATTTTTTTAAATCTAAAATATAATTTCTTATTTTTGTCTCGTTGATATTTGGTTTGAAGTTGACCTGCATGTGTTTCATGAGATTCACCCACAAATCTACCCACCGACGTGGTGAAACCTGCCCAAATCTGACTCTTATCGCTTCATCCTGACCGAGACGGCCCACTTTAAACCTCCTCCGCTCTCCAAACCCGAGAAGACGTGTGAAGGCTCGTGATGGGCGGCGTTTCACCTTTACTGTACAGAGCTACAGGTGTGTGTCTCTCTCAGCAGCACAGAGAGAGAACCATCAACCACTGACCCTCACTTCTCACCACACAGAGAGAAAACCTAATGTTGGACATTTCCTGAAGATGTAAATACAAACCTCTCGCTCACTTGTTACATTACCATTATTATTTCTTATTTTTTGGCATAAAGAAGTTATGATCCTGTCTCCATAGCTGTGGAAATCATATGGACGTGTGATGTCTGCGTTTGGAATCAATACCAAGTCAGATCACAGACTCATTATATGTGCAACTGAGCCATGCAATAGCAGTGTGAATGACCTTTGACCCTTGACCCGTCCTGTCCCTCCTGTGTGTGATGTACATATGCAATGCCTTCTGTTTGTTGCGCATCACAGCCCGAGACAACAGTTATTGTGTGTGACTAAAGTGAAAAAATGACACGGAATCATTGGAGGAACGTGTATCATGTGGATGTTTCCATAGAGACGACTTGCTATGGTTTCAATCCCATCCTGTTTGTACCTGATCCAGTGAACGTTTTGGAAGCTGCTGGTATTCGTTGCGGTTCTTCATAGCGAATGATATGAGTGTGTGACTGTTCGTTAAACTTTCAGTTGTTATTTTCACGCTGTGACGCATTCGGTCGGCTGATGAGAAATCCTCAGCAGGTTTTCTAATATAGTTTTTTTTTTTTTTTTTTTTTTTGGTTTGTTTCAGCGTATTTTTGTACTATAGATGTAATTTAGTTGTATTTATTTTCGTATGTTGGGATGAAGGACGCTGTCGGCCGCGTTTATTAAGTGCTCTCTCTCCCTCTTTATTTTTTATACCTTTCCTTTAGTCGTTTGCCTGTTTTGTTTTCATACCAAAACATTAGGGCAAGTGCCTTATAGAGGACTTGCATTGCCATTTGGTAGTATTTATTTTAAGTTATATTAAAATGTTCAAATTTCCCACTGGCTCCATGTGGTATTTATTTTTCTAGATTTAAGCTGTAATATTTTTATATTCTTTTTATAAATTACATCTCTATTCTATATATCAATCTAAATATATTTATATTTATTATAGCTATATATATAGTAGAGTGATATTTATATATATATATATATATATATATACACACACACACACACACATACACATACACACATATATAGCTTAACTTAGTTATATCCAATATAATTGTATTAAAAGCTAATAGTTCATATTTTTAAGAAAAGCCCAAATAAGTTACAATTAAAATAGTAAGAACATTTATACATTTTATATAACGTGAATGTTACAAGTAAAATTTTTGCCTTCATTTGGAAGCTGCAAGGGTCTATAAATGTACCAATATATGGTAAACATAAATGAAACCTCAACATATGATTTAATATGGGTTTGTTTAGGTTTTTCTATAATCTCATTACATATGCCGGAGTTAACCTAAAACCTACATACAGTTTTAAAAAAATCCATAAATCCTTTTTTCTATGAAAATCAAATATCAAAATAAACTAGATAAGAAAAGTTTGTCTAGACAAACTTTAGGTTGGCTCGAGAATGCTGGAACATGCATTCAGTGCATTTTGCTTTAATTCAAGCAAATAATCAAAGAATTGTATAACAGAAATATATAGTCCTGACATACATAGAAAAACTGTTCTCAAAATCCCGAACGTCAATCCGGGATAGCAGGAGGCCAGTCGATGTCTACAGACTGAAACACACAGACAGAAAGGAGAAATCTTTGAGATGACATTCAGCTCTCCTAAACATTTCCATCATGCATCCAAACCAGTTCTTGATATCAGTATTGGTTTTCATGAGGTCGCAGAGGTTGGGTTTCGTGCGGCCGAAGTCTCTGTGCACAAACTCTTTAATGTAACAGCAGCGTTTGCAAGTGAAGGGAAACCAATGCAACGATTTCCACAAAAATATGAAGCAGCTGTTTTCAACATTGATAATAATCAGAAATCTTTGTTGAGCAGCAAATCAGCATATTAGACTGATTTCTGAAGGAGCATGTGACACTAGACTGGAGTAATGATGCTGAAAATGCAGCTTTGAGCACAGAAATAATTTACATTTTAAAATATATTCACATAGAAGACAGTTATTTTAAATATTTCACAATTTTACTGTTCTGACAGTACTTCATAAGGATACGTCCCGGCCTGTGTGCACAGCTTCAAGGACCCAGGTAAATGGAGCTCATGGAGTGGATGAGTCTCGGTCGGACCGCCAGCGCCCGGCGATGTAGGACTCTCAGTGGAGTCTTCTGAGCAATCTTCAGATCCTAAACACACACAATCATCAGCACGTCTCTTCTCACATGTCCAGCTCAAACAGATCCGAAAGACCAGCAACACCTTGATATTTCCCAGGAATTCCAGATCAGTGCTGTCGATGGCTTTCTGAGTCCAGATGAGGGCGCTGTAGGTCTTCGTCTTCTCCTCTTCTCCCTCTTTCATGCGGCTCATGGCTTCTCTGGAGAAATAAGCACACACACACACACCTTATAAATGCAGTTTCTTGCATAGATCTTTGACAATCAATGTACATTTGTGCTTAAATGCAACACACACACACACACACCTTGTAACAATCTGCAGGTCTCTTACTCTAATTTTGTCAGATGACTGGTTTATCGTCTGCGGAACAGGAAAAAACAGTAGCCAAAATTCACATCAGCAGGTTTGCAGTTATACTATAATAAAAATATATGCACCTTTTTTCCCAGTAATTTTATAAAGTCAGCAAATCAGATTAGAGCTTGCAGTTTTGGAAAAGATCTTGATATTTTTGTGAGCAATGTGCATCTGAAATTCTACTCCCCTTCAGGTCATCATTAAGGCATTTTAACTATAAATCGTCACTTCTGGCCAAATACGAGTCTATAATCCATCATAACGTTCCTCCAGTGAAAAAGTCCATCTCCTGTTGTCCTCTCACATCAAAATCCACCATCATATTTGTTAAGAGCTGTTTTGGACTGTAAATAGTGCTTGATCTGTGCATATTTCTCTCCTGATTCAGACAAGATGACTTTTTCACTGAAGAAAGCAATAATATGTTTAGAGGACTCGTGTTTTAGCAACGATTAAATGTTAAAAAACTCACCAGACATCAACTGATGGACTGGAGTGGTGTGGGTTACTGTGATGTTTTTATCAGCTGTTTGGACTCTCAAGTGATGGAATGCTACATTTCTCCAAATCTGTTCCCATTAACAAACAAACTCAACTGCATCTTGGATGGCCTGAGGGTGAGCACATTTTCTATTTCTGGGTGTAAAAAGACTTTGGACTTTGTGACGACCATTTTAAAATAACATATATGTGACACCCTGTATGTGTAGTCACAGGAATAATTAATAATTATTTTTTTCCCCATGTGTTTGATTATTTATTTTCTGTTTATGACATTGTTTGCTGTTATTAGGTTTTAATGGTGATGTAGTAATCTCAGTGGACAGTAGGGGGAGACGTTGTGCTGATTAGGGACTGTGTGATTACCTGTGAGTGTCGCAGAGAAGAGGCCATTACAAGAGCGACTCCATGACTGAAAGCAGCACAACTGTGTCTCTCTTTGTTTATCTAAACAGAAAACTTACTGCAGCACCACCAGTCAGACGGCGGATGTGCTACAGATTTTGGGGGCTCGTCCGGGATCTAGCGCCACCTGCTGGTACGCGGATCCAATGCAAATGAACCACAGGACAGCTGAGTGATGAGTGATCGGCGTAAGGACCACGAAGGGCAGCTCGAGAGCAGCAGGAGAACCAAGGCTCGACAGTGAAAGTGTTTCCTGGCTGAGGAGGAGCAGTGCAGCGTGGTGTGAGCCAAGTGTGAACCCATCAGTATCAGGATCGTCTACAAAATGGCTTCTAGCGAGAGAAAAGCAACGGTGTGGGAAATCAAGAAAAGACTTCATCAGCTAACCCATGATGAACTGATCAGCCTGATGGATTGTCTGGAGCCAACTACAGACCCAGAAAGACACAGTTGGATATATAACTGATGAAGAGTGTTGCTTTGAGTACATTGTTGATTACATGGCCAGTGACTCTCTTCTTGGGATTAGAAGATGGGGGGTTTGTCTCAACTATTACTGTTGAAAGACAGTGTTGATTTGATAATCCAGAAACGTAATTTCAGATCTGCTGTGCATGACACTGAGTCACTTACACCACACCAACAACCTACACTTACCACACACACACAGACACAACAGATGGAATATAACCAATTGGTAGATAGCTATGAAGAATTAGGGCGAAAACTAGCACAATACAAGACTGATGCCAACCCTAGTAAATCAGATTCTCCCCAAATTAGTTGTAGCTTGCCTGTGAATGTAGCTGGAGAGCCTAGTGGTGGAAAAAGGGAAAGTATGATCTCCCTCCGTGATCTTCAGCTACTGCCATTTCAGCACAGGGAGTTCAAAATTCAGGGGGGGCAGATTGGTGACAGTGCCTCTGATATAAGCTACACAAGTGTAACCAAGCAAATAGATGAAGGACTAGCAGCTAACCACAGTGAAAATGACATCATCAGAGGTGTCTTGAGGGTCATTAAACCAGGGAACTTTAAGGACATGTTAGTTAACAAGGAGGGACTAACAATCCTGGAGTTAAAGAGTTTCCTTCAGTCACATCTGAATGAGAGAAGTAGCTCTGAGCTATTCCAGGAGTTAATGTGCGGTAAACAGAATGACAACGAGACTCCCCAACAATTCCTGTATAGATTGATTGGCCTGAAACAGAAACTCATTTTCCTGTCTAAGCCAAGCTGTCACGGACCTGGAGTATGATGAACAAACGATTCAAAATGTGTTTTCTGAGAACAATTTATCAGGGCATGGCTGCTAAGTACAACCAGTTTCGTACGGAATTGAAACCTCTGCTTACAAACCGGCTGGGCGACAGATGAGGCACTTCTGCGGCAAGTAACTCAGATAGCCAGTGACGAGAGTGAAAGACAACGTCGGTTGGGACAAGTTTCACGTCAAAGACTGTCGAATGCCCTCAGCGCCCAAGTGTGAGTCCAGCCAAGGTAGAAATGCGGATTGCAATAGACAAATTGACCAAACTGAGACGATTCTTCGTTTAAGTGCACAAATTGAAGCTCTTACAAAGACTGTTGAATCACTGGCAAGGGCGAGAACAACAGAAGGTCCGTGCAAAGTCTCTGATTCCCAGATGCAGCGAAAGCATCGTAGACAGAGGTGTCCCAAATGTAGTAGCAAAGATGTTACCACTTGTAATCACTGCTTTGCGTGTGGTGAGGAAGGACATCGTGCGGTGGGCTGCCTAAGAAGGGAAAAGGTGTCGGGAAACGGCCAGCGGCCACTGACGAGGGGCGAACAGTGACCGTGCAACCCCAGCCCCAGGCTAAGGAGAAAGAAGCTCGAATGGGTAGAACAGTTGATTCGTCAAACCAAAGAGAACATCCTCGTGACCGTGTAGCCCAGCTCATTGGGAAGAAAGCTATCCTCAAGTGCCACATTCATGGTTTTTGCAGTAACCGCTCTACTGGATACAGGAGCACAATTGAGTATGATCGACCACAAACTGGAAGAGTAAATACTTACCAGAACAAACTCTGAGACCGCTGTCAGAGATAGTCAATGGGAGCGACTTCAGTGTCTCAGCTGTTAATGGAGAACCATTGCCATTCGAGGGATGGGTAGAACTGACAGTGAACTTTGCCTGGGAATGATGACCCAAGTTTGGTTTATTCAAGTGCCTTTCCTTGTGGGGAAGATACCATTAGAGCGGCGTTGTTGGGGGTTGGTTTAATGTCATCGAGGAACTAATAAGAGGAAAGGAGGGACACTGAGCATGGTCTATGTGCATTTTCAGAACTACTACAGGTAGCCCTGGACATCAAAGGTGAACAAGTCAACTCGATAGTGAGCCTCATTCAGGAACAACCCCATGTGGACCCTGAGGCTTTTGTCACAGTGGGCCCCAGAGATGTTGTCATACCACCAGGTCAAGTGACTCATGTGAAGTGTGAGGTACCAGTTGACTTGGAATTCTCTGAGCCAGTAGTGCTGTTTGAGTCCAGTGAGGAGAGTGCATCATTGACTCAATTAGACATTGGAGAAGGTCTGATGGAATTAGAGGGGACAGATCGGCCATATGTTAGGATTCCCCTGTGCAACCCTAACACTTCTGAAGTCACTATAAGACGACGTACGCCTCTAGGAAGTATACAGCCTATAGCTAGTATAATCAAAACGGAGCAACAAGATCTGGGAAAGAATGGTGACCTACCAATGAGCCGGGGAGAAGAACCAGGTTCCCAAGTACAGGAGGAACAACTGCAGGGCAGACTGTTTGTGGCATCCACCGGTCGATTTAAGTCATCTTGAAGAAGAACAGCAGAAATTAGTCAAAGACATGCTTTATGAAGAATCCAAACGTGTTCTCCCATGGGGATGATGATATTTGGGTGTATCCCAAGCTTACAGATGACAATTAACCTGAAGGATGACATCCCTGTTTCAGCGAGCTTATGCCTCCATACCAAAACCCCTCTATAAGGAAGTGAAGGAATACGTCCAGGACTTACTAGCTAGGGGTTGGGTGGTCAAGTCAAAGTCTCCGTATGCAGCCCCGGTGGTGTGCGTCCGGAAGAAAGATGGTACGCTGAGGACTGTGTATAGACTTCTGTTGAATCAGAAGACAGTCCCAGACCGCCATCCACTTCCCCGGATACAGGACCTTATTGACACCCTTGGAGGCTACCGAGGTTTTCAATTTTAGATCAGGGGAAGGCCTACCATCAGGGATTCATGGCAGAGGGATCTCGACACCGGTCACTGCAATTCACGACCCCTTGGGGACTATATGAGTGGGTGCGCATACCTTTTGGATTGGCTAACACACCAGCGGCATTCCAGAGGAGTATGGGAGGAATGGTGGACTCACTGAGAGATGAATTATGCATACCATATCTCGATGATATACTCTGCTTTGGCAAAACATTCAGTGACCATGTCCAGGGGCGTTAGGAGAAACCGATTTTCGTAGAGTACTCTGAAGGATCATGGGTAAAAGTTGAGGCCAGTCAACAAAATGCAACTCTCTTCACAGAGGGTAGGGTCGATACTTGGGAAGACTAGTTTCAGAGGATGGTGTCCTAAGCATCGACCCCCAAAAGGCTTCTCTGGAGAAATAAGCCCACACACCCACAACAAAACCACCACAAACCATTAGAAATGCAGGATTCCTATGCATAGATCTTGGACAAAATCATGTACAATTGTGCTTAAATTAACACCACACACGACACAAACACCGTGTAACAATACTGCAGCAGGTCTACTTACTCTAATTTTGTCATAATGCTGTTTTAGAAATCGCTGTGCGTAACAGGTGAAAAAAACAGTAGCCAAAAATTCACAATCACGCAGGTTATCCGGTTATAACTATTAAAATCCCAAAAATTATTGCACCTTTTTATCCCAGTACATTTTATAACAGCGTACCAGCCACATCAGATTAGAGCTTTGCAGGTTATGGAACAGACATCTTTATATTTTTGATGCGCAATGTGCTATCTAACAAAAAAGAAATAGTTCAACCCCCCCCCCACCATTACACTGCTGAATTCTACTCCCCTTCGGTAATCATGTAAGGCATTTTAAGTATAACTCGTCCCTTCTGGCAACTCCCGAGTCTATAATCCATAATACGCCTCCATGTGAAAGGTCCACTTGTTGTCTATCACTCACAATCACCAAAATATTTGTTCAGAGACTGTTTTGGCTGGAAATTGGCTTGATCTGTGTCATATTATCTCCTGATCGACAGTGAATTTTTCCTGAAGAAAGCAATAAATGTTTAGAGGACTCGTGTCTACGCAATGATTAAATGTCAAAAAAACTCACCAGATATCACTGATGGACTGGAGTTGTAGTGGGGTTACTTGAGTGTCTTGATCAAGCTGTTTGGGACTTCATTTGACGGGCACCATTCATGGTGAGCAGCGACTCCATGACTGAAAGCAGCACAACTGTGTCTCTCTTTGTTTATCTAAACAGAAAACTTACTGCAGCACCACCAGTCAGACGGCGGGTGTGCTACAGATTTTGGGGGCTCGTCTGGGATCTAGCGCCACCTGCTGGTACGCGGATCCAATGCAAATGAACCACAGGACAGCTGAGTGATGAGTGATCGGCGTAAGGACCACGAAGGGCAGCTCGAGAGCAGCAGGAGAACCAAGGCTCGACAGTGAAAGTGTTTCCTGGCTGAGGAGGAGCAGTGCGGCGTGGTGTGAGCCAAGTGTGAACCCATCAGTATCAGGATCGTCTACAAAATGGCTTCTAGCGAGAGAAAAGCAACGGTGTGGGAAATCAAGAAAAGACTTCATCAGCTAACCCATGATGAACTGATCAGCCTGATGGATTGTCTGGAGCCAACTACAGACCCAGAAAGACACAGGTTGGATATAACTGATGAAGAGTGTTGCTTTGAGTACATTGTTGATTACATGGCCAGTGACTCTCTTCTTGGATTAGAAGATGGGGGGTTGTCTCAACTATTACTGTTGAAAGACAGTGTTGATTTGATAATCCAGAAACGTAATTTCAGATCTGCTGTGCATGACACTGAGTCACTTACACCACACCAACAACCTACACTTACCATACACACACAGACACAACAGATGGAATATAACCAATTTGGTAGATAGCTATGAAGAATTAGGGCGAAAAACTAGCACAATACAAGACTGATGCCAACCCTAGTAAATCAGATTCTCCCCAAATTAGTTGTAGCTTGCCTGTGAATGTAGCTGGAGAGCCTAGTGGTGGAAAAAGGGAAAGTATGATCTCCCTCCGTGATCTTCAGCTACTGCCATTTCAGCACAGGGAGTTCAAAATTCAGGGGGGGCAGATTGGTGACAGTGCCTCTGATATAAGCTACACAAGTGTAACCAAGCAAATAGATGAAGGACTAGCAGCTAACCACAGTGAAAATGACATCATCAGAGGTGTCTTGAGGGTCATTAAACCAGGGAACTTTAAGGACATGTTAGTTAACAAGGAGGGACTAACAATCCTGGAGTTAAAGAGTTTCCTTCAGTCACATCTGAATGAGAGAAGTAGCTCTGAGCTATTCCAGGAGTTAATGTGCGGTAAACAGAATGACAACGAGACTCCCCAACAATTCCTGTATAGATTGATTGGCCTGAAACAGAAACTCATTTTCCTGTCTAAGCAAGCTGTCACAGACCTGGAGTATGATGAACAAACGATTCAAAATGTGTTTCTGAGAACAATTTATCAGGGCATGGCTGCTAAGTACAACCAGTTTCGTACGGAATTGAAACCTCTGCTTACAAACCGGCTGGTGACAGATGAGGCACTTCTGCGGCAAGTAACTCAGATAGCCAGTGACGAGAGTGAAAGACAACGTCGGTTGGGACAAGTTTCACGTCAAAGACTGTCGAATGCCCTCAGCGCCCAGTGTGAGTCCAGCCAAGGTAGAAATGCGGATTGCAATAGACAAATTGACCAAACTGAGACGATTCTTCGTTTAAGTGCACAAATTGAAGCTCTTACAAAGACTGTTGAATCACTGGCAAGGGCGAGAACAACAGAAGGTCCGTGCAAAGTCTCTGATTCCCAGATGCAGCGAAAGCATCGTAGACAGAGGTGTCCCAAATGTAGTAGCAAAGATGTTACCACTTGTAATCACTACTTTGCGTGTGGTGAGGAAGGACATCGTGCGGTGGGCTGCCTAAGAAGGGAAAAGGTGTCGGGAAACGGCCAGCGGCCACTGACGAGGGGCGAACAGTGACCGTGCAACCCCAGCCCCAGGCTAAGGAGAAAGAAGCTCGAATGGGTAGAACAGTTGATTCGTCAAACCAAAGAGAACATCCTCGTGACCGTGTAGCCCAGCTCATTGGGAAGAAAGCTATCCTCAAGTGCCACATTCATGGTTTTGCAGTAACCGCTCTACTGGACACAGGAGCACAAGTGAGTATGATCGACCACAACTGGAAGAGTAAATACTTACCAGAACAAACTCTGAGACCCGCTGTCAGAGATAGTCAATGGGAGCGACTTCAGTGTGTCAGCTGTTAATGGAGAACCATTGCCATTCGAGGGATGGGTAGAACTGACAGTGAACTTGCCTGGGAATGATGACCCAAGTTTGGTTATTCAAGTGCCTTTCCTTGTGGGGAAGATACCATTAGAGCGGCCGTTGTTGGGGTTTAATGTCATCGAGGAACTAATAAGAGGAAAGGAGGACACTGAGCATGGTCTATGTGCATTTTCAGAACTACTACAGGTAGCCCTGGACATCAAAGGTGAACAAGTCAACTCGATAGTGAGCCTCATTCAGGAACAACCTCATGTGGACCCTGAGGCTCTTGTCACAGTGGGCCCCAGAGATGTTGTCATACCACCAGGTCAAGTGACTCATGTGAAGTGTGAGGTACCAGTTGACTTGGAATTCTCTGAGCCAGTAGTGCTGTTTGAGTCCAGTGAGGAGAGTGCATCATGACTCAATTAGACATTGGAGAAGGTCTGATGGAATTAGAGGGGACAGATCGGCCATATGTTAGGATTCCCCTGTGCAACCCTAACACTTCTGAAGTCACTATAAGACGACGTACACCTCTAGGAAGTATACAGCCTATAGCTAGTATAATCAAAACGGAGCAACAAGATCTGGGGAAGAATGGTGACCTACCAATGAGCCGGGGAGAAGAACCAGGTTCCCAAGTACAGGAGAACAACTGCAGGGCAGACTGTTTGTGGCATCCACCGGTCGATTTAAGTCATCTTGAAGAAGAACAGCAGAAATTAGTCAAAGACATGCTTTATGAAGAATCCAACGTGTTCTCCCATGGGGATGATGATATTGGGTGTATCCCAAGCTTACAGATGACAATTAACCTGAAGGATGACATCCCTGTTCAGCGAGCTTATGCCTCCATACCAAAACCCCTATATAAGGAAGTGAAGGAATACGTCCAGGACTTACTAGCTAGGGGTTGGGTGGTCAAGTCAAAGTCTCCGTATGCAGCCCCGGTGGTGTGCGTCCGGAAGAAAGATGGTACGCTGAGACTGTGTATAGACTTCTGTTGAATCAGAAGACAGTCCCAGACCGCCATCCACTTCCCCGGATACAGGACCTTATTGACACCCTTGGAGGCTACCGATGGTTTTCAATTTTAGATCAGGGGAAGGCCTACCATCAGGGATTCATGGCAGAGGGATCTCGACACCTCACTGCATTCACGACCCCTTGGGGACTATATGAGTGGGTACGCATACCTTTTGGATTGGCTAACGCACCAGCGGCATTCCAGAGGAGTATGGAGGGAATGGTGGACTCACTGAGAGATGAATTATGCATACCATATCTCGATGATATACTCTGCTTTGGCAAAACATTCAGTGACCATGTCCAGGGGCTTAGGAGAGTTCTTAGAGTACTGAAGGATCATGGGGTAAAGTTGAGGCCAGCAAAATGCGAGCTTTTCAAGAGGGAGGTCAGATACGTGGGAAGACTAGTTTCAGAGGATGGTGTCCACATTGACCCAAAAGACCTAGAAGCAGTCCTCTCCCTAAAAGGACAAAAGCCCACCACCGTTTGGGAGTTGCGGCGATTGTTGGGGTTCCTCAGTTATTACCGCACCTTCATCCAGGATTTTTCACGAATCGCTAAGCCACTGTACGAGCTCCTCCAGTCTCGGGGAACAATAGCAGCTGAGGAGCAGAATAAATCTGGTGAAGTTGGGAAAAGAGGAAACCAGTTACCATCCCGTGTGAAAGTAGAGTGGACGAGTGTGCACCAAGGGGTGTTGGAGAGACTCATTGAGGCTCTAACCACTCCCCCAGTACTAGCTTACCCGAACTTTGAACTTCCATTTGTGCTCCATACAGATGCGTCCGAACAGGGGCTTGGGGCTGTGCTCTACCAACAGCAAGAGGGCCGGCTCAGAGTCATTGGCTATGGTTCCAGGACGTTGACTCCTGCTGAGAGAAGTTATAGGCTCCACTCCGGCAAGCTTGAGTTTTTGGCACTTAAATGGGCGGTCTGTGAGAAGTTCCGCGATTACTTGTTCTATGCGCCACACTTTACAGTCTTCACCAACAACAACCCATTGACGTATGTCCTCAGGACGGCCAAACTCAATGCTGTTGGACATAGATGGGTGGGAGAATTGGCGGACTTCAGATTTGACATTCGCTACAGACCAGGCAAAGTGAACATGGACGCAGACATGCTCTCTCGATGTCCCCTCGATATCGATAAGTTTATAACTGCATGCACTGAAGTTCTCACAGAGGAGGTGGTCCGGGCTACATGGGAAGGACTTCAGGTTGACCAAGATAATGATATTGCCTGGGTTGCAGCATTTAATGCACGTCAAGAGGATGTAGAGTGCCTATTTGGAAGGAGGTTAATGACGCTTGACCACTCTGAGGTGAGAGCAGCTCAGAGGGAAGATCCTGTTGTTGGGAAGGTGATAGAATTAAAGGAGAGTGGTGGGGAGATGACACCTGACATGATGAAAACTGCGAAAGGAGGCTTCAAGAGACTGTTGTATGAGTGGAGGAAATTGGATCTCCAAGATGGACTGCTCTTTCGTAAGACCAATCACAGATCTCAACTTGTTCTACCAGCTAAGTTTAAGCAGGTGGCCTTGAAACAGCTACACAATGACATGGGTCATGTGGGGACGGAACGAGTTCTGGACTTAGCAAGGAGCAGATTTTACTGGCCTTTTATGAAGAAGGAGATCGAGCACTATGTCACCCAGCAGTGCCGATGCGTTAAGCAAAAGAAACCAGTAATGAAGATCAGAGCTCCGATGGGATGTCTTACCTCAAGTTGCCCACTGGACCTCGTGTCCATCGACTACCTTCACCTGGAGCGGAGTCGTGGTGGATACGAATATATTCTGGTCCTGGTGGACCATTTTACCAGATTCGCCCAGGCGTACCCGACAAGAGACAAGTCTGGAAGGACGGCAGCTGAGAGGATATTTAATGACTATATCCCAAGATTTGGTTACCCTTGTCGGCTTCATCATGACCAAGGCCGTGAATTCGAGAACCAGCTATTCGCAACTTTGCAGCGGTTGACGGGTGTCAGCAATTCCAGAACAACACCTTATCACCCCCAAGCAAATCCAGCAGAACGCTTCAATCGCACCCTGCTACAAATGTTGAGGACGCTGGAGGAGAAAGAAAAGGACAGTTGGAAAGATCACCTCCCAAAGGTAGTGCATGCTTACAATTGCACTAAGCATGAGGCGACAGGGTTCTCTCCATTCTTCCTCCTGTATGGACGTCACCCTCGCTTGCCCATCGACTTGTTGTTTGGTCTAAGATCAGAGGATGACCAATACTCGCCTCAAGAGTATGCAAAGAAGTGGGCCCAACGGATGGCTGATGCTTATAAACTAGCTTCGGACCACAGCAAACAAGCGAGTGCACGGAACAAGAAATACTATGACCAGCACCTTCGTGGTGTTGTGCTGCAACCCGGAGATCGAGTTCTAGTTCGGAACCTGAGTGAAAGAGGAGGGCCTGGAAAGTTAAGGTCATACTGGGAGAGAACAGTGCATGTAGTCAAAGAAAGAGTAGGAGATGGACCAGTCTATCACGTGTACCCTGAGTCCAATGGAGGTCAAAATCTGGCGACGATACGTACCTTGCATCGGAACCTGCTTCACCTGGTTAATGACCTACCTGTAGATCCGCAACCTCCGGGAGCTGATGACCTATGTAGACCTAAGGAAAGGAAACAAAGATTGTTAAAATCATCAAGACAGCCTGAAGAAGCAAATTCAAGTGATTCATGTTCGGATGACAGTGATGTTCCGAGAGCGTACTACTGGTTGCGATCCTCAGAAAAGCAGAGAGCTGAGCAGAGAAGGACTATTCCTGACACTTATGAAAGAGAAGATCGGAGATGGAGAAAGGGTGAGGTTACACCAGCAAGGAATGAAAAGATTGCTGTAGGAGTAGAGGAAGAATACTTACCTGAGCCGGTGGCAACTTACCCATCAACTGACTTATCTGCGGCCCTGGAACCTGAGGTGATGGAGGATGAGCAGGGAGAGATGGTATCTGTGGAGGGAGAAAGACAAATTGGTAGTTCAATAGGAAAAGCTACCGAAGATGGATATGTGAGAAGATCTAGCAGAGAAAGAAAACCCACGCGGGTCTTTACTTACCCCTCATTGGGTCAGCCCAATTATGAACTGTCTGCTGAGATAGGGGCTGCTCAATTTATGCCGACACAGCAGTTACCATATTACTCGAATGGGGTCCAGGGACCAGTATATGTGACTTGTGCTTATGTCCCTCCTACATTTCCTTACCAGATAGGTTCCTATCCTGCTTTATCATCTTATACTAGCTTTTGTGGACACTAGAAAATTAGTACCGACAACAAAATAAAATTAAGACACATACACGGACATGACTGTGAACAATGGACACACTTACACATTATACCTTGACACAGGAATCTTGAAATTGGTTGCAATGTGAGTAGAATGTTTGTGTTCTTGTAAAGCTGTTTATAGGAGTTCAGGGATCAGTGTTATTTGGAGCTATTTCTTTTGTCGGGGAGAGTGTGACACCCTGTATGTGTAGTCACAGGAATAATTAATAATTAGTTTTTTTCCCCATGTGTTTGATTATCTCTTTTCTGTTTATGACATTGTTTGCTGTTATTAGGTTTAATGGTGATGTAGTAATCTCAGTGGACAGTAGGGGGAGACGTTGTGCTGATTAGGGACTGTGTGATTACCTGTGAGTCGCAGAGAAGAGGCCATTACAAGAGCGACTCCATGACTGAAAGCAGCACAACTGTGTCTCTCTTTGTTTATCTAAACAGAAAACTTACTGCAGCACCACCAGTCAGACGGCGGGTGTGCTACATATACAGTGTCTACAATATGGGATCCTAATTTGATTGGCGTCCCACACATAGCTTACCATCGGTTCTGAACGAGGACAGGAGAGGAGCAGCGATCAGCTCCTCCACTGATCCATCCATCCGTCGCTCTCCATCGATCACCCACGGCGTCTGCTGAAGAAAAAACTTATTATACCGACCTGCAGAGACAGACGATCAAAACACGAGTCAGTAAGAGGTTTCTTTTATTATTTAGCATATAAACATGACATAAAAGGCATTTGTAATGTTTCAAAATATTTGTTTCAACCAAATGCGGTTCTTTTGAACTTTCTATTCATCAAAGAATCCTGAAATAATGCATTATGGTTTCCACAAAAATATGAAGCAGCACAACTGTTTTCAACATTGATAATAATCAGAAATGTCTCTCGAGCAGCAAATCAGCATATTAGAAAGATTTCTGAAGGATCATGTGACACTGAAGACTGGAGGAATGATGCTGAAAATTCAGCTTTGCATCACAGGAATAAATTACATTCAAAAACATTATTCAAATAGAAAACAGTTATTTTCAATTATAATGATATTTCACAATATTTATAGTCACTTTTTTTTTTAGCCTTACCTGCTATGAAGACAGACGTGTGGAGACATGTGGTGTCCAGTGCTGTACATCTAGTGTTTGTTTTCTTTGGTGGACACGGGTAATGCCTGCACACAATACACATATTGAAAGGGAACGACCAAAAACGGAGTCTCATATGAGCAGGAGATTGAAAACACTGACCTGCTGAACTTCTCTTCAGAGATCTTCTCCAGAGCTTTAACCACTGCCAACCACTGCCAACATGGGAAAGCATACCGCTTTGTTTTTGGTGGGTTTGAAACAGTCCGGACAGGAGTTTGCTCTGTACAATGAGGACATGTGTGTTAACCAGGAAGTGACATCATTTGGACTCATTCTACATCATGATGGCAAGACGAGTAAATTTACATTTCACATTTATGAGACACTTTTTTCCAAAAAATCTTACATAAGTCCATTTCCAAAACTTTTCATCGTAGTATTGACTGCATTAGTCAAGCTCAACTGCTTAGGCTAGTTAAAAATTATTTAACGAACACTTCTTGTCATAGACCCACTTACAAGAAATGACAGTCCTCCTCTGTTTCCGGATGCATAAAGCCGACGCTCACTTCACACAAGCTCTGTGGATCACAGAACCAAGAGATCAAATAATAGCGTATTATTCAGAAAGCCAATCAAGAAGAAGGACTCACATTGGCCACGACAGCAGCAACCAGTTCCTGTCCGATCTTTCCCCACTTGAATCCGTCCTTCACCTGGATGACATCATCTTTACCCAAAGACATGCTCTTCTGCCTGGAAACACAGCATTATGTGACTTCACATGGATGCCCCCGCTGCGAGGTATGATGATGGGAAATGTGTGCTGCTTACATACCTGGTCTCCTTTTTGACATACAACCAGCAGGAATGCTGTGGAAATGCACAGAGAAGCACATTTTCCATCGTCAATATAATTACACAGCCATGCATCTTGGAAAAAAAGCCTAATAATGCAAAAAATGGGCCCAATATTACCTTATTTTATTGTTTTTCACACAATAAAAAAGGTTTTTCAAATTATATATATATAATTATTATTTTGCAAAGCACTCTAAATGCAATCCCAAGATGTAAACAATTCATAAAGAAGTTCTTGAAATCACTGCTCTTGACTGAATTGCTTTAGTAGCCCTAATAAGCATTCATCTAAATTTAATATCTTACACCATGAAATAATCAATTAATTATAAATCAATCTATTTAAAATAACACATAATACATAACAACAGAAAAAAAGACCATGTTCTTGTTTCTTTATGATAAGTGGTTTTATTTAATTGTGAGAGATACATGTCATGTGTCAGAGCAGTTAAATCTGTGTCTATACTGCATGATCAAACCTTAATATCATTCATATTATCAGATTAATAGATGTTTTCTCTGGGAATATGTAATGAGTTTGGAAATTGAAAATGTCTATATTAACACATCAGAAGAGCTGCATGAGTTCATCACGCATTATTTATATGAGAAACACAGATGGCACGTGATGTATTGACCGAGCTCTCTCTAAACATACTACTGATCCAGCAGCTATGAACACAGCTCACTGTCACGCTCTACAGCAAACTTTAGATTTAACTCATGCATCCTAAAGCACAGAAACTGCGTGAATTATATATAATAATTCATTTAGCACAACATACTCTAATATACATGTATAAGAGGGCGTCGCTAATAACGCATCTCCTCACTCCGCAACTGCATCTACACCGGGCATGTTTTAAGACACCACTTACGTCATCCTCACGCGCCGCACTGTCACGCTCGGGGTCCTTATCTCTGTTACCGTCGCAACCGGAGGATCTGGAAGGTTCTGCTTGGAGTATCCGAGCCGAACGTTATCTGAACCCATCCGAACCGCACCGACGGGCTACAGAGCCCGAGCAACGTCCATCTCCTGCTGTGATTTCTGAGGAACAACTGTACTTAAATATTAGCCATCATGCCTGAAGGCGGAGCGGCTGCAAACGGGTATAAATACAAAGGAGGCGCGTATGTGGACCGGGACAAACCCGCTCAGATCCGCTTCAGCAACATCAGCGCCGGGAAAGGTGAGAGATCTGTATATTCATATTAAAAGAGTTTAACAATACTGACAGGGGTTTGTTTTCTTGTATTGTTGCAGCCTGTGACGTATAGTGGAAGCACGAGTCAATAAAAGTACGATTCCGTTATAAACATCACAGTATCTGGACACACTTGTTTAATTTCTGCAAATATGGCCGTGTTTAAAAGCATTAGATGAGGAATATGAAGCTGTGACATCTTATGTTCCTCATATTAAAAGTGCGCACTCACTTGCATCCTCATAAGGTGTGGTCTTCTTGATGACAACACATGACGTGCACAGTCACGAACACTAGAGGAATATACATAAATAGTTTAAATATAGTCAAAATATGATTCTCGTCAAATGCAGTAAAAGTGCGTCACACACGTGCGATTATGTAAGTAAAGAGAGTCTCTACTGTTTCTGGAAAATTTTATTAACAGAAAGATTTTCAGGCACTGCATGTTAAACACATCATCAATAGTTTACCTTAATTTCTGAAAATTATTTAGGTTTTAGTTATGAGTCATTAATATGTATATATGTCCTAAATGTTATAAAATGTGATATTTTTTGTTAAAAAAACAATATGTTTAATGTTTGAAAATAATTAAGTATATATATATATTGATGATTGGTCATATATTTTGTTTGACAGCTGTTGCAGATGCCATCAGAACAAGTCTGGGCCCTAAGGGCATGGATAAAATGGTTTGTTTTTATGATTCCCTGACATAAATCTTATCATATATGAACGTTTTATGCTTAACCTGACTTGGTTGTATTTCAGTAGATTTGTGTTTTCAGTGCACTGAGTCAATCTATTTGTTTTCTGCAGATTCAGGATGGAAAGGGCGATGTCACCATCACTAACGATGGAGCCACAATCCTCAAACAGATGCAGGTGCTGCATCCTGCGGCCAAAATGGTACATCGCTGATTCAGGA
Source organism: Cyprinus carpio (assembly GCF_018340385.1). NCBI lineage: Eukaryota > Metazoa > Chordata > Actinopteri > Cypriniformes > Cyprinidae > Cyprinus > Cyprinus carpio. Next base: position 33,186,202 of record NC_056572.1, on the reverse strand, counting down.
ATCTGAACTTGGTTTCTCCGTGGCTTGACTTGCCTGTTTCATTGCATATGCATTGTGGTTCTATCATCTACCCCTTTGAATTGATTCACAAATTTCAAAACTTAATTTTAGTTGATAAGTTATATTATTAGTTATGTTATATTACTATGAGAATGGTGCAGTACATTGAGAATCAATTTTGAATTGAATTGCACATGTCAGAGGGAATGTCTGGAGTATTATGGGATGTTTCTGTGTGTGTTTCAGATGGTGGAGCTGTCTAAAGCTCAGGATATTGAGGCTGGTGATGGCACTACATCAGTGGTGGTGATTGCTGGAGCTCTTCTTGATGCCTGCGCTAAACTGCTACAGAAAGGTAGGCTTTAGTAACATTAAATCTTTATACAACATGTGATCATTTACTTAACCTCCACTTGTTTCAACAGAGGAAAGAAACTCGTACAGGTTTGAAACAACTTGAGCATGAGTAAATGTTACAGAATTATGGGTGAACTATCCCTTTAAATTGTAATAGATTTAAATATGTCAGTACTGGTTTGCCGTGTATTGGTTAATCATATTCTGTAATTAAATCTTTTGATACTGTACTGGGAACAGATCTTTCACAGCCATTTTCAACCATTTAGGGTGTCCTTTGAAACTTTTACGTAATTCTTCATATGTTATGGTGGTGCTTTATTCATGACATAAATTCAACAGGATCTTTCTGGTCTGTTTTTCCTGCCAGGAATCCACCCGACCATTATTTCCGAGTCTTTCCAGAAGGCCGTAGATAAAGGTGTGGAGATCCTGACGTCCATGAGTCAGCCGGTTCAGCTCAGTGACAGAGAGACTCTTCTGAACAGCGCCACCACCTCGCTCTGCTCTAAGGTGGTGTCCCAGTATTCCAGCCTGCTCGCACCCATGAGCGTCGATGCTGTCATGAGGGTCATCGATCCCGCCACCGCCACCAGCGTTGATCTCCGTAATATCTGCATCATCAAGAAACTCGGGTGAGATGCAGGATAGAGTTTAAATATTGCTCAGTCAGTTATTAGTCCGCAGAAAGTAGTAGTTTCTCTTTGCAAAAGCAAATGTATTGACGTGTTTGTGTTTGCAGAGGGACCATTGATGACTGTGAGCTGGTGGATGGTCTGGTGTTGACTCAGAGGGTGGTGAACACTGGAGTGTCCCGTGTGGAGAAAGCCAAAATCGGCCTCATCCAGTTCTGCCTGTCCCCTCCCAAAACTGATGTATGTGACCATGCTTAAAACTGAAATAAAAAATCAGACAATGTGTTAAGATCATAGTCATTGAGTTAATGGGTCTGTGTGATGCTCTTGTTGGAACAGATGGACAATCAGATTGTGGTGTCGGACTATGCTCAGATGGACCGTGTGCTCCGTGAGGAGAGAGCTTACATCCTCAACCTGATCAAACAGATTAAAAAGGCCGGCTGCACTGTGTTGCTCATCCAGAAATCCATCCTGAGGTACAAAATCACCACTGAACTTCAAGACACAGGCACTGCTAAATGTTAAAGGGGACATAACACACACAGAAGGCCAAAGGGGCGACCCTTTCAGCCATTGCAAGAGAAGCTAGTCATTCCAAATCTATGATTTATCAAATATCACAGCTTTAAAATGACTAATTCAATCAAGTCCAGCGAAAAGGCACGTAAGACAAATGCACGAGAGGACAGGATAATGCAGAGACTCTCGATGGGGAATTTGTCCAACACTGGAAGCAGCTGGAATTGCTTGATAGTTCAGCGCTGAACAGGGTATGGATCTGTCTCGGCACCTTTAAGAGAAGTCGTCAGCAGAGAGAGTCGAAAGGCTAGACTCACCTTTGCTGAGGAGCATCTGAGGAGAACTGGTTCAAAGTTCACTTTAGTAATTAGAGTAAGTTTAATTTATTTGGGTTCGGTGTCAAACTGAGGAAAGACTGAAGCCTGAGTGCATAAAGAAGTCAGTGAAAGGAAGTGTCATGGTTTGGGGGATGTTTTCTGCAGGAGTTGGGCTCTTGGACAGTTACATGGCAGGTGAATGCAAATGTTTATCAGAACCTCATTCAGCAACACGCAGTTCCTTCCCTGCAAGCATCTCCCAATCAGCCTGCAATTTTCATGCAATTTCCCTGTCACACTGCAGAACGGATAAAGCAGATCCTTGAAACCAAGAACACTGAAATAATGAAATGGCTGGCCTAGTGTCCTGATCTAAACCTGATTGGAAATCTCTGGAAAATTCTTGGCGTCAAAGTTATGGCTAAGAAAACCACTACAGTTACAAAAGATGTTTTAAAGTCACTCAAAGCAGGGGCCTCTACACTTCCTACTCATTTCTGACAGCTGTAACCCTCCAAAATTTTAGTTGTAATTGTCTTTCGTGCTCCAGTGGTTAATGTTCTCTAATTTTGATCATTGTGTTTTCCACAAAATAAAGAATATATATACACACACACACACACACACATCTTATAAACTTTAATTTGTATAGTTTCCATTTATATAGGACTGGGCGATATATCTAACAATATGATCATGCACATCTAGTCAGTAAATCTGGTTCCCTGATTAGCGCTAAATCGCCATCACCTGCTTTCAAATGGAGCGGCATTTAATAGACAGAGCCGTAGATCACTGGCAAGCTACGCAATATCACGTTCATTATCCAAGGCGATTCATCTTGGATAATGAACGTGATATTGCGTAGCTTGTCAGTGATCTACGGCTCTGTTGAAAGCAGGTGATGGCAATTTAGCGGTAATCACGGAACCAGATTTACTGACTAGATGTGCATGATCAAATTGTTAGATATATAATGCCCATCCCTACATTTATATTAAATTAATATAAAATGTATCCGTGTCAGAGGTTCTCATGGTGTTTGTGGTTACTGGTGTCTTTCAGAGATGCACTGAGTGATCTGGCCGTTCACTTCCTGAATAAGATGAAGATCATGGTCGTCAAAGACATTGAGAAAGGTATGTCATGTTACTACTATCCCATCAGACTCTTGGCACCATGTCATGGGACTATTAATTGCTTTTTTTGAGGATGCATATGCTGTAAAGTGCACTTTCTGCATTGCCTGTCACGATTATGAAGTATTTTTCTTCTGTCCCATCAGACTCTTGGCACCAAACCTATCGCTCATATTGACCAGTTCACTCCAGAGATGCTGGGAACAGCAGAGCTAGCTGAAGAGGTTAACCTGGATGGATCTGGCAAACTAGTGAAGGTAACCTACCTGTTATAACCTAGATGCATCTCCAAATGAGCATGTTTTGTTTTTCTCATGCATACTGGGCGAGAAACATTATTTAACAATTTTTTCTTAACTTAAACATTTACTTATAGACAGATTCTCCAGACACAGTGATGCATATGTTTTTATTCTGTCCGTGCTGGAAAATGAGAGCAGTGATTGATTTGTGTTTGTAGATCACAGGATGTGTAAATCCAGGAAAGACGGTCAGTATTGTCGTTCGTGGTTCCAACAAACTGGTGATTGAGGAGGCAGAGCGATCCATCCACGATGCCCTCTGCGTCATCCGCTGTCTGGTCAAGAAGAGGTAACCAAGATTACAAGAGACTCCAGTGATTATATGGATTTCTCCATGGAAAAGATTTTTTATTAATCATAAGCTGAAAGAATTTGCTGATATTTGACTATATCCAGCTTTGGCACGCTTTAGTATGTTGCATTAAAGGAATAGTTACCCAAAAATGAAAATTTGCTGAAAATGTACCATCCAAATGAGTGTTTTTTTCCTTCATGGAAACAGATTTGGAGAAATGTAGCATTGCATCACTTGCTCACCAGTGGATCCTCTGCAGTGAATGGGTGCCGTCAGAATGAGAGTCCAAACAGCTGATAAAAACATCACAATAATCCACTTGACTCCAGTCTATTAATTAACATCTTATGAAGCTAAAAGCTGTGTGTTTGTAAGAAATAAATCGATCAAGATGTTTTTCACTTTAAACTGTTGTTTCTGGATAAAATAGGAGTTCTCTATCCAAAATATTGTCTTCTCCAGTGAAAAAGTTGTCTCGTCTGAATCAGGAGAGAAGCTTGCACAGATCAAGCAAAAACAGCTTTAAACAAATATGTTGGTGGATTTTAATGTGAGAGGACAACAGGAGATGGACTTTTTCACTGGAGGAAGTGTTGTGGATTATGGTTATGGATTTTTCAGCCAGAACAAAATGGTTTAAAGTTAAAATGCCTCAATGTTTCTTACAAACATGCAACTTTTCACTTTACAAAATGTTAATTGATAGACTGTAGTGGTGTGGATTATTGTGATGTTTTAATCAGCTCTTTGGACTCTCATTCTGACGGCACCCATTCACTGCAGAGCATCCACTGGTGAGCAAGCCATGTAACGCTACATTTCTCAAAAATCTGTTTCCATTACATCTTGGATGGCCTGAGGGTGAATACATTTTCAGCCAATTTAAATTTTTGTTAACTTTTCAGGTCTTAGAGTGAGTAGAAGCTGTTTGCTAACTCATCCTCTTCCTGTGCGTCTGCAGGGCTCTGATCGCTGGCGGTGGAGCACCAGAGATTGAGCTGGCGCTGAGGTTGGCAGAATATTCCCGCAGTCTGGCTGGCATGGAGGCTTACTGTGTGCGTGCGTACGCCGATGCCCTGGAGGTCATTCCCTCGACTCTGGCAGAGAACGCTGGTCTTAATCCCATCTCTACGGTCACGGAGCTGCGCAACAGACACGCACAGGGAGAGAAGACGGCCGGGATTAATGTCCGCAAGGTGTGCCTTTCAACAAACAGTTCTCAGTAGTGCTGCCTACTGACAAAACCCCTTAAAAAGAAACGGAGCGTTTAACATGTCTTTTGGTCTCTCAGGGTGGGATCTCTAACATCCTGGAGGAGCTGGTAGTTCAGCCTCTGCTGGTCTCCATCAGTGCACTCACCTTCGCCACGGAAACGGTCCGCAGCATCCTCAAGATTGATGATCTCGTGAGTGATTTGCTATGTGTAATGAGTATTTAAAGGACCCTGAAATTAGTACTGATGTTGACTGTAAATGCACAAGCATTAATGGCTCCTTTCTTTTGCAGGTGAACACACGATAAAGTGCACGTGATTAGTGAAAGAAGATCCAACCCCATGCTAGCACCCCAATAAGACCAACTGATCTGTCGCTGTCTGTTGCTGTTACCTGGTGTAATTTAATAAAAAGGTTTTTTTTTTTTTTGTTGTTGACGGTAACTCTTGTCTGTTGTTATTTGTTATTGATATATGTGGTCAATGTAGTAATTTATTTATATGGAGGTTGTCGTGCTCAGTGCATTACAGCATGACAAGTTAATAAGTTTGTAAGTATAATCTTGTTAGTTAATAGTCTTATCTAATCAGAGACAGGGCTCCGCTCTAAGTCCTGAGAAAATCTGAAATCAAGATCTGACAATTTTCACTTGTAATCAGTTTTGCATTTTTATGAAGAAAAAAATATTATAAAAAATAATACACCAGAATGGGAAACGGGGTCAGTTTTTGCCTAAACTAAATCAAGCAATAAACTTGTATTTCCCATATAGACCAAGAATTATGATTTACTTACTGCTGTATCGGGGTTGATGAATGCAGCTGCTAGAGTTAATGCAATGCTACAATTTGTTAAAATTGTGTTATGTAAATGCCCTTCTTAATTTTTATTATTTTCATTTTATTTCTCATAATTAAGATGATCCAATTCTATTTTTTCTTATGATTTTGCTGAATACAGATAATCAAGATAGCTGGATGTGGAAAATACCACAATTACCATATTTTGGGTGTGATACTTACACATTATTTAATTATATATATATGTATATGTATGTATTTCGTTTAACATAATTGGAAATCAGTTTGCACACTAGTCATGGAAAATACCATCTGATTTCTTTTTTTATATTTAAGTATTTGTATAATTAATAATAATGGAAGGGAAGTCACAGGAAACAAAATGCCATGCAAATGCTTTAGGGCACATCTGATTAAGTTTTGAATATTGAACAATTTTTATTTATAACCTTTCTACAATCAATATGGCCATAATTGACTTTATTTTATGATTTTGTTGAATTTTGTTGTTTCAGCCAACCCTGAAACAACATACAGAACTACCAAATTTTGCTACAAGTTTGATTGCATCATATAATAATTGCAGTAAACTGGCAGTCACCACTGATAAGATACTACTAAATATTGTAGAAACTTAAGTTGCTTTGCAGCGATTTGTATTGTAAAAAGCGCTATACAAATAAACTTGAATTGAAGTCAAGATCTTTGAGGTGGAACAGGGCGGAATTACCACATTTACGTTTAAAACTTTTTAATTTGTACAGTAGTCATAAAAAAATACTAAAAAAAATCAAATTCCAACATATCTCTCACTGCTCTTAAAGCCTCTTTCTCATGCTGGTGGCGGTTTCATACGCGCGCGCTCCCGAGGCTGAGCGTCACATATACTACGCTGTCGTCAAGGAGACGCGCACTTGTCACAGTAAAAGAAGCGGTCGGTCAGTCATTCCTTTGAATCTTCCAGTCTGGAAACAGACGGATATGAAGAAGTCTCACTTCACTAATGTCCTGGAGAACTCCTGTCTGAAGACGCCAGGGGACCCGCGCACTAAAGTACCGTTAGCTCAGTATTAAAGGGACGCGCTCACGGACAACAGGCTCCATGAAGAAGAGGTGACAGAAAGATAATAAACTGCTTTTCTTGTTGAGTAAACTATCAAGCGATGGTTTCGCACTTTGTACTTAACGTGTATATTGCAAAGACGTTAATTAAAGAGGTTTTCAATTTTGTTCGGACTTCAAACATGTTTTTGATGATACAAAATGAAAAACAATAGCAGGGTAATAGACTAGAGATGGTTAAACCGTTCACTAATGATGAAGTGGAAAGATTAACCTTCTAACTCTTATAGTCTGACGTGATGAAATCCTCTTCTTGAGGTTCAGTAAGCATGCTATCATCATTTCTAAGTAAATCAATAGGCTTCTGTGGTTGTGAATGTGTTTACTTTGGTATGCTAAATATAGCTAAATTAACCTCAAAAGTTTAAATCATTCACACATATGCAAAACATGTGCAATACATATCCTCATTTAGCTGCATAAATGTGTGTGTAATATAGTGCTGGTTTCATGTCGAGTACGGTGAAGAACTCCTGTATGAATGAAGTACACAATCTGCCAGCTGGCCCTAAAGCTAACAGACCTGCAGATGAACAGTTTACACACGGAGAGACTCTCTTGTGTTACATACACAGCTACTGACCGCACACACCTCAGTTTTCCAGACAGAAATTTCACAAAAAAAGAGTGTGATGTATGAAAACACTGGGTTTCTACCAACACTCATCGATTTTTTATCTTTTGGTCAGTCAATGCATCAAAATCTCAAAGAATTGTACCGATTAAGTATCTTAACCTATGGATTACAGTGAAAAGTATCTAAGCAAATCAGCCTTTTCTCACTGTGTGTATCTTCATAGATGGAGTATGACTCTGGACCTGAGCTGGTGACTGATGACCCTCCTGCTAAAGACATCAGTGCACTGCTGATCAAAGACTATCATGTGACAGGCGATCACATCGATCTCAGGGAGTTCTACTTTTCAAACCAAGAGCACTACCGTGAGATAGAGCAGCTGAAGAAGGCTAATCTCCAAACCATGGCCGAACTTGAACTCATGTATCGCAAGAAACTGGACCTCAAAGGGGTGAGTGCTGCGGACAACACTGATCGGACCAGTCTGTGAGTTTATACATAAAAATATTTATTTTTCAAAACTAAAACAAAAATTTTTAATAGATGCATTTGTTGTTGTTGTTAGCTTTTATAAACTGGAATTATTCTAGGTATGCACATCTTCAAAAGTTTGTGAAAGATGTCTCTTATTTTCACCAAGGGTACAAATAAAAAATACAGTAAAAACAGAATATAATATCTCTTTTCTATTTGAATATATTTTAAAATTGTATTTATTCATGTGATGGCAGAACTGAATTTTCAGCATCATTACTCCAGTCTTCGGTGTCACACGATCCTTCAGAAATCACTCTAATATGCTGATTTGCTGCTAAAGAAACATTTGAGCAACGTTGAAGACATTTGTGCTTCTTCATATTTTTTGTGAAAGCTGTGATAAAAAAATTCTGGATTCTTTGATGAATAGAGAGTTCAAAAGAACAGCAATTGTTTAAAATAAAAAAATATTTATAACATTTATAATATAAGAATGCGGATATCCGATGCCAGGTGGAGGAGCTTACCGAGTGCCAGAAGAAGTTCCACGCCTGTCCGGCGTCTGCGCACGTGCGCCTCCCGCTGTACGAGGACCTGCAGGAGCATGACGAGGAGCGCCGACGACTTTATCGGGAGATGGAGCAGCAGTGTCTCCACACCTCGCAAAGACCCTTCAGCTTCCTGGAGCGCGAACGGCTGAAGAAAGACCAGAAGGAGGCCAAGCTCCACGAGCAAATGCTCAAACACAACAAAAGAGGAATGGAGGAGAGGAGGAAATGCCCATTCAAGGCCAAACCCATCCCATGCGTGGAGCAGCAGAAGGAGGAGGAGCTCTACAGGGCCATCAAGATGTAGATGCGTGCAAGAGAGTTGCTTCATAGTGCATCCATGCCTCCTAGCATGCTTGCATGGCAGCTGAGTGAAAAACAGGTGCAGAAAGTCGCCCAGGATGACGAAGATACACACCAACCCAAAATCTATGCCGAACTTCCAGACTTCGACGCCAGCTACAGGAAGTTTTGGAAGCTCACCTGAAGTTTTCCACCTGCCCTCTCGCCCAGAACGCCCTCGTCATCCCTTTGCTCCTCTCTGTCCGGTAGCCAGGAATGCTTGTCTGCTAAAATCACAGATGCAGCCAAAAAACGGCAAGAAGCTGTGAGATAACTGTGACGTCCAACTCCGCTTTAAACATTCACCCCACTAGAACTTTCCAAGTGAAGTCCTGTGTCTCCAGCTTTTTGGAATTCCAAAGCAGGAATGGGACTTTCCCTGCCACTGTGTCTCCTATTAATAACCCCAACAACAGTGAAAGACTTTATTGGGTATGTTGACGATGCTCCTAAATCTTCTTGCTGCCTTCAAGTCCTTGTGGGAAGTTCATACTTATGAGTTCACCAATGAATTCAAGATATTTCAGTCAAAATTAAATGGAAGTGTTTAGTAAATCCATATTTATTTCTCTTTATCACTTCCTAACAATGAATGTTTTTAACTCTAGTACAAAGGCTGAATTAAAAATAGTATATTACACTCTTATAAAGTTTCCAAAAGGGGGTTTTCGCAGTGATGCCATAGAAGAACCATTTTTAGTTCCCCAAATAACTTTTCAGTGAACTGTTCTTAAAATAAACAGTTTTTTTCTTAGTGTGAAGAACATTTTAAATAAGTAAAAAAAAATAGAACCACTTTAAAGAACCTTTTGTTTAATGGAAAGGTTCAGTGGATTCTTAATGGAACCATCGATGGCAATAAAGAATGTTCATTTTTAAGAGTGTAGCTTATTACTTTTACTAAAGTGTGCAACAGTTGGGTTCAAGAAGAAAAAATCCTGCAAGATTGTCTAGTCCTGGTCCTTGAGGGCCTGCGTCCTGCAGAGTTTAGCTCCAACTTGGCCCAACAAAAGAACAAATTGGTAAGAGTAGTAATATGCTATTCTGAGTTCAGCCAAAATGAAGAGCAAATGATATGATGTAAATTATAGAGGGAGTGACAGAACATGTAGTTTTGTCATGCAAGCTTGTCACTTCATAATCCAGATAAATGCATAGTATTTCCTAGCAAGCTTTAGCGCTGTTCATCAAAAGTCCACAAAATGTGTACGAACTAAACTGTAATATGAACAATTGCAATAAAAAACATAATTACGACCGACATCAATTTGCTCTGCAAAACTTTAACTGACACCCCCAACTCAAAAATTTGGCACTCAAAAATAAAATCACTAGAAATTATAACATTATTGTGGCACTAATGTGTAGTCATATTGAAAAATGTGATCATTGTGAGATTACTTGAAGGCAGCATCTGTCCATTGTGCCCAAACCCTGTCCCTGCTGGCTTACCGTAGCATCATCCCATTAGTGGAGTCCCTCCTTCATAAGTTCAGTTCTGACAGCTCTTTACCCGTATGAGTAGAAAAACGTTCTTGAGCAGAGAAAGCGGGCAGAAGAAGAGGAGAAGCAAAAACAGAGAGAGAATGGACTACAAAAAGTGATCAGAAAGTGAGCCCAGGCGAATGACCCGCATGTGGCCCTGGCCCAGACGTGCCAGTCCAGACTAAAAGATTTCAGGTAAAGCAATTAAGCCTCTGCTCTTGAATTTCTCAAACTACATTCTTAAAAATAAAGGTTATTTAATGGAATTGATGGTTCATGGAAACTTTCCATTTCACAAAAGGTTCTTAGATTATTAAAATATTCTTTACACTAAGAAAAAAAAAATCACTTTATTTTAGTTTCTAGGGTGTTGCTAGGTTTTTAAGGTGTTTCTAAATGGCTCTTCTATTGCATTCCTATGAAAACTCCCTTTTGGAACCTTTATTTCTAAAAGTTTTTGTAAACATTGTAGACATCATATTTAGCATCATATTTAGATGCAGATTTCTTGCATATATCTCATATATATGTGCACATGGGAACAGGAAACAAGATCTTCAGAGACAAAGAGAGTACCGGGAGGAGATGAGAGAAATCCGGGAAAGAGTGAAGGGAAGACCTCTGTTACTGGAACACGTCACAAAGGTGAATTGAATTGAATTTTTGATTTTATTTTTGTAATATTATTATTATATGTTGGCATTTTGGTCTTTTTTTTATTTTTAAAATGTTATTTTTACTCAGAAAAAAAAACCTTTTAGGAAAAGAGAGGTCAAGCATCTGTATTAGAAATGTTCATGGTGATGATAATGCAAAGCTCTCTCTTTCTTAGATGAATGCTAAGAGAGCAGAAGAAAAGCTCTACTCTGCCACTTTGCATGGATGTGGTCTAAGTGAATCTTTTATCGGCAGTAAAGCTCATAAAGGCTTGAAACACAGACAGACTCCAAGCCCCGCCCACTCTGGCAGCCAGGCTCCACCCACATATAGGTATAAGAGTCTCTGTTATGATACATTTTAGAAGTGTATTTAAAGAAACAATTCGCCCAAAAATGAAAATACTGCTTATTTTGCACATTTAAAACCATATTTATTTTTGTCAGCGTCTCTGAATTGTTTCTATTCATTCTTTTATAGTAAAAACAGAACTGAAGATAATGGGGAATTTCCAGACTTGCAGGATTCCCTTCTCAATGACTATGCAGATGATTATGAGGAGTATGACCATGACATGGAGGCAGGACACATGGACAGAGATGATGACAGGATGACAGACACAATGAGTGTCGTGACACTGATAAGGAAAAGGCCAGCGATGAAGGACACTCATATCATGATGAACTGAATTGTGATGATGATGAACAGGATGACCGTTATAAAGATGATGACATCAACAATAAGCACAGCCAGAGTGAAAGTAACAACAGTCACCATAGCGACAGGAGCAGAACAGGTAGTTAAGTTACAGAAAAATGGGAAGATCAGAAAAGTGAAGAGAGGACTGGTGTTCTCCTAAGATACAATGGAGATCAAAATTAGAGAAGAACCTACGATTTCCTCAATTTCAAGGTCACTGCAAGATGGCGGGCCGCTCTAAGGTGACTGAAACCAGGGGGGCAGGGTTTCATATTTTATTGAAGCATCCCTGGGCGCCGCCATTGGCTAGTGGACCCCCACCTGCTGTAATAACTCCATTGACTCCCATTCATTTTGGTGTCACTTTGACAGCGAATAACTTTACATCTGAGGCGTTTAAAGACTCCATTTGTCCATTCATTATTTCTAAAGAAACACGAAAATGTATAAAAGGCCCCATTACCTTGTATCTTACGTTATGGCCCCGTAGAAGCAGTTTTTGTAAAAATAGGCTAACGATTGCGTCATAACCTGCGACTCTCTGTCGCACAGTAGAGAAATTACCATATGGATAGGAGGAGAAGCTCGCAGGCAATCTTTTACTGTCTATGAGGCTATCGGGGGGACGTGGAGGCATGAAGTCAAGGGAGAAGCCCATAGAGAGTCCATAAAAGCACCGGGACAAAATTTTCAACAACATCTGCAAGATTTGGTGGGTGATTCAGATTTCTCTTGGCACAGCGATTAGAAGACTTACAATTGTCAGACAAGTTGCTCACGTGACATTTACGTCATCAAGCTCAGTTTGAGTCTGCGTAGTATGCTCGACCCCCAGGAAGTGCGTGCTTCTAATTGACTTCACTTGTCTCCGTTGAATCCAACGGGGTCGCTGTGTCCATTTCTTTTACTGTCTATGACTGAAACCCTGTGACAGGAAGTTGTCCAGATGAAGGCCAAAACGGACGACCCTTTCAGCCATCGCAAGAGAAGCTAGTCATTCCAAATCTGTGATTTCTCGAATATTGCAGCTTTACAATGACACTAATTTATTCAAGTCCCCCAAAAAGGCTGGTTGTCCACTTAAGAAAAATGCACGAGAGGACAGAAAAACGCAGAGACTCTCAATGGGGAATCGGTTCAACATTGCAGCTGGAATTGCTTGATAGTTCAGCGCTGAACAGGGTATGGATCTGTCTCGGCACCATTAAGAGAAGTCGTCAGCAGAGAGAGTCGAAAGGCTAGACTCACCTTTGCTGAGGAGCATGTTGTGTGGAGACAGTAGAACTGGTTCAAAGTTCACTTTAGTAATTAGAGTAAGTTTAATTTATTTGGGTCTGATGGGAAACATTATGTTCGGTGTCAAACTGAGGAAAGACTGAAGCCTGAGTGCATAAAGAAGTCAGTGAAAGGAAGTGTCATGGTTTGGGGGATGTTTTCTGCAGCAGGAGTTGGGCACGTTGTACAGATACATGGTGAATGCAAATGTTTATCAGAACCTCATTCAGCAACACGCAGTTCCTTCCCTGCAAGTATCTCCCAATCAGCCTGCAATTTTCATGCAAGACAATGTCCCCGTCACACAGTAGAACGGATAAAGCAGTTTCTTGAAATATTTTAGTTGTAATAGTCTTTCGTGCTACAGTGGTTAATGTTCTCTAATTTCGATCACTGTGTTTTCCACAAAAAATAAAGGTTTTGTTGAAATGCCTTGGTTATTTTGTCAGACATGTTTGTGGAACAGTGGTATACCTACAGCTAATAGTCCTTAAAATTTTGAGTGATGAAGATTAACAATATTTCAGATTTTTTTTTATAGATTATTCTGTAATGTTGATCTGTACTGTATAACATTAGCTTCTGCTTATATATAAAAAAATAACTTAACATGCGAAAATTAACTTTACTATTACAATTGTATTGTTTATTGGTTATTTTCATGCTTCGTGAAAATAAATACAAGCGTATAAAACATTTAAAACATGAGCCACAGCCTAAAAATACACAACACGGTCAGTTACTGTGTGTACATCAGAAGCAACATCTCAGTAATTTTCCATGCTCCACGCGGTCCGGCCCAACGCACGATCACGCTGTGATGCAAAACCCGCCTCATACATGAGACCAAGGGCGAAAGACGCGCTGGGAGGGGTCGAGTCTGATTGACGGCACCTCTACCCAATCACACGCGTGCACGGCTTCCGTGTCGCTCTCTCCAACCAATCAGCTGCAGCGGAGGGCGTGACCACAGTCCGAATTTTACGCGGCGCTACGGCGTGAAAACTAAACCGAGATGGAATATGCCAGTCTGAACCGGTTTCAACCGGTCTTGCGTGTGATGCATGAGACTAGAAAGGAGCTGGGTCACAGTCTCTCGCAGATATCTGCTTCCAAAACAACGGTTTTTCTGCAATAGACAAAAGAATAAACTAACGATTGGTTTGATGCTGTGGTTATAAAACGGAATGAGTAGTTAAAGCGAGCTGTAAACCGCCATACAGAGAGACAGATGAACTGACACGAGCTGCTGACTGAAAGAGGACTCGGACTCGGACTCAATCACTGAAGACATTCATTAAAAATAACACCGAAATTGTGTGTTTCGGGGGTTTTCATGTCATCGTTTGCTTTGCACTATAGTGTGTTTGGCTATACAGTGAGGTAACAGCCACTTAGCAATTGAAGTGAACTTGCTAGATTTTTGAATAACGTTAGTTTACATACGCTTTCGTGTAAAATGAGATAAATCTAATAGACTTTTCTTTTTTTTAACCTCTCGTCTTGTTATTGTTTTGACGCGACGCACGTTTCCACGACACTTAACCTTGCTGCTGATTCCTAAACCACGTTAGCTTTGTTTTTTCCCCGCGAGGACGAGTTTTTGTTAAAACAGGTAAGCTAAATGTTGTTGTTGTTGATGTGTTTGGTGAAATGGTTATCCGTTACAAATATTATCTACTACTAAATGTGAGTTGAATGAAGTGCTAGTTTGCTGACACTGTGCTGATGTTGACCAGAAACGAAAACGCGTTTTGATCCTCATCGCTGCCCGTAATTGCGCTCAACTAGAATTCATGTGGGCTGCTTAATAAAAAGTTTGATCAGTGTACATTAAGTTGACTTAAATGCTTGATTACTCTTGTGTTTTTCTAGCCGTGGAAGGAACACACGTTTAATGTGTTAAACTGCAATGTTGGCACTTTTTAGAAGCTTTTAACTAATAATACTAGCTGTTGTAACGATGATCTCAGCAAAATAGCACTCAGAGTCACAAGTTGTACTTCAGTGCAACTGCATGCTTAAGTATTGTGTTTTGTGGACTAAAGTGCACCCACGTGGTTTGAGCCATTGGTTTGGTGTCTGACTTTTAACATCAGAGATCATTCTGGATAAACAGCTAGTAAAGTGTTAGGAGGATGAATGGTAAAAGAAGGGTCACTATTGATTTTTGATAACTAAAACGATGTTATCCGTTTTGTTTTGCAGCTCTATGCCGGCAGACATGACCATGTTGGCGGATCACACAGCACGACAGTTGCTGGACTTCAGTCAAAAGCTAGACATCAACCTGCTGGACAATGTAGTCAACTCCATGTACTATGATGTGGGATCTCAGGTATGAGGTTCAGGTTCAAATCATAGTTTGTTGTTTATTAGACATGTACAGTGCATCATAAGTGTTCTGTGCTGTGATTATTTTAGCAAAGACTTGCACAAGAAGTTCTCACCAATCTAAAGGACCACCCAGATGCCTGGACCCGAGTGGACACCATATTGGAGTTCTCGCAGAACATGAAGACAAAAGTATGTCAACATTAACGTTAGGGCTGTCACTAACTATTATTTTGTTAATCGAGTAATCAGACAATTATTCTGTCGGTTAATTGAGTAATCAGATTTTTTTTTTTTTTGTGGTAATAAAAATAGGACTAAGCAAACAGTAGAATTTAAAATGTCTTAAAATACATATAAAATAACAATGAGGCAGTGATTACTGGTTCAAATAAAATATCAAAACCAAGTAATCATATGGTTTTATTTAACAAAACAGTTAAAATACATAAAGTAATAAAACAATATAGTCATAACTTATGTACATTATGTATTATATTAAATGCCCACAGATGGCGCCAATGTCCACTTCATCTTTATTATTGGGTCACTCCCTTAAGATATAAATGCTGGAGCCGCTGTCATTTCTTAAATAAGAACAAGTGGCCATCAAAAGATGCAAACTCAGAGCAAGGGTTGAAACTTTTATTTTGAAGCCATGATGAACAGTTAGCATATTTAGAAAGATAATGGTGTATTCTCCTGTGTTGGCATAGGGTTGTAAATGATTTACCTTATAAATCTGATAGAATGGTGCACCTTGTTCCCAGATGAACATTATAAGCAAAGATGCATAGACTCACAGCATGCAAAGATTGAGTTTGAGACGATCCACGGATGCAAATGATAACTGTTTGTGTGGAGCAGCATTTACTGTGAACGGAGCTGCACTGAGATGCACTTATCCTGCACGCATATAAAAAACACATTAAACCTGCAGCACATATATTTATTTAATTGAATCACAGCCTTCGTGAATTCACAATAGCACTATGCTTTGTAATTTTAAATGGTTTTAATACTTTGTGCAGGCTTAGAAAACAGTGTAATAATGCTTTTGCCAGTTAATTGACAACGACAAATAGCAAATTGAGAAACACAAATTTAATCAAGGAATCGTGACAGCCCTAATTAACGTGTTTCCACATTTAGCCAGTTTATCGAGTCCTGCTGCTAGATGCCAACCATGATAATTTATTCTGCCACATTGAACTGATGTTTACTCTTTTTGCTGTTTGTATTGTAGTACTACGCTCTTCAGATACTGGAGACCGTGATCAAAACACGCTGGAAGATTCTTCCAAGAAACCAGTGTGAAGGTAATTTACACACACTGACCTTAGTCTCTATGGAAAATCTATTACACACCTCCACATTATAACCTAATTGCCTATTTTAAGAAATGCACAAATAACTGAGATCTCTGTCTGTCTTCAGGAATTAAAAAGTATGTTGTTGGGCTGATTATCAAGACTTCCTCTGATGCCAACAGCGTAGAGGTAAATAAAATGTTTCAAATATTAAGTATTAATATTGCAAATTGTACCATTTGAATTACTTTGAATTATTTTTTATCTTATTTTCAAGTAGGTATTAGGGCTGGGCGGTATATCCAGTTTGTACGATATATCAATATTTTCTTTATAAGTGACTTGATATGAGGCAATACCGTTTATATAGATATACAGTAGTTTTAACGAGTGCATCTTAAAATATAGCGGAGGACACAGCTGCTGCAGAGAAAGTGCATAATCCAATTTGTTCTAAACATGTGACAAGCTTCATATTAAGGCCTTTAAAAACTGGTAAGACAGTTTATAGTTTCGTTTGGCATATTAGTTTAAGCGGCTCAGGCCGTCAGATACTCTGACAGAAAGGTAGAAAGACTCTAGGCTACTCGCGCTGTTGTCTTCCTGAAATATTTCCATTTTTCTGTCAGAAGTGCATGTGCCTTCTGCTTTGGGATTCTCCGCTAAACTCCACAGACTTCAGTGAACAACTGGTGCCCAAACAGACAGAGCTCAATTAAATAGGATCACAGTATTTCTGACTAAAATATACATTTTGCTGAAATATTTGTAGTTGGACAATAAATGTGACATATGTAAAATTTTAAATCTACAAGTAAGTCTATTTTTATTAAAGCAGTGACTGTAATGGGGTAAACAAAACACAACTCTGTGCTTTTGTTCACATTTATTTTCATTTTTAGCTTACTGAATTTAACTTCCGTTTTAAAAGCCTTATTTTTGTTTTTAGATTGCAACGTTACAATGTTAGAATGAAATATTATTTTAACCCTTTTTTGCACATAATATAAAGGCTTACATGGTTACATTCACTTTATTTGTTTTCGTAGCCTTTAATATGTTTTGTTTTGTTGGACAACATTGGTTGGTAAGTGAAATAAATAAATAAAATAAATATATATAATATGAATATATAATAAATATATATATATATATATATATATATATATATATATATATATATATTATATATAGAATGCAAATCCAAAAACGAAAATATATCGCAAATTGGCCAAAAAATACAAGGATATGATTTTTTGCCCATATCGCCCAGCCTTATTAGGTATGCTTGATATTAGATTGTTTCCCGATATGCCGATATTTTTCAACTCATTTTGGCCGATAGCCGATGCCAGTACCGATATATATTTCCCTTTGTTTTGACACCAAGTCTCCCCTGTGCAGAAATTATAAACAAATAATTTTAAATTTTGGTGAGTTTTGACAAAAACTTATTTGTTAGAATTAATAAATATTAGTTTTTATGCTATATAAATATATATATATTATTATTATTAATAAAATTATTATTTTAATGAATATGAATATTTTTTTTTAATGGGAGCACATTGAAAGCCTAGAAAATAACTAATAAAATCAGTCTCTGCTGTTTTTTTTTTTTTTTTTATAGACAGATGCAGTTGAAACATTAACATTTTATTTGTGGAATTAACATAAATAGATGGTCTAAAGCAAAATATATGTAAAAATTCTAAAAATCTTTGGAGCTCCTTGTATTTAAGTTTTCATAATCCATTTGAAAAAACATATTACAAATTAATTAATAAATCTGCATATTAAATTACTTAATTTACGAGTGTCATGCATGTGAATTTTAGTCATGTAAGCCAGTGGTTCTCAAACCTCTACATGAAGTGCCCCCAGAACCGCACATTTTGTATGTGTCCCTGTATCTGACACACCCACTTCAGGTCTTGCAGTCTCTTCTAATGAGCTGATGAGTTGAATCAGGTGTGATAGATGAGGGAGAAATGTGCAGAGCTGGGGGTACTCCAGGAGAGGTTCGAGAACCACTGATCTAAGCTATGGCTTCTGAACTTTAAAAAATAAAACAGACTCGTGATTTTATGATATCTATACTGCTTAATTTATTCAGAAACACAAGTATCTTAATGATATTTGTGTATTTTACTTTCATTTTATTACAAGTAGGCCAACAGCGCCCCCTAAGTAAATAAAACGCCTTATCGGACGGGCATTAGGACCCGGGGGAGGCTGCTGCTGCTGCTACTGCACAGGCTAGTAACTGTTGACTCTTATCACACACCGGACATACCATTCTGTACTCTGTACAGCGAAACAGTGAATCTAATCACCCTTCATGCAAAAGTTCAGTTCAAGAATGAGCACACTGCTGACCTGACACACCCTGAGCACATGTGATTTATTCAACTTATTGGCAAGGCATATCTGCATCATTTTTTCAAAATGGCCGATGCTGATTTTTACATTTTAATCCTTTATCGGCCAATTCCGATAACGTTCTGATAATATCGTGCAGTCCTATTTTTAATTTGAATTTTAGTTAGAGTTTTAGTAATTTTGTTTTTGTCAATTTTATTATTCATTTATTTATTAATTTATTTTTTAACCCCTTAACTGTCACCGTCCCACCTGTGGGACGCTTGGCGCTCTTTTTGTTGTCCTTTTTCTCCATAAAATCTTTTAGTAATTATCAAACATTAAATATCATTTGAAAGCTTAGAAGCCCAAGATTCATCCCGTGAAAACCATTGAAACCATTGAAATCAGACATTGCATTACCATGGAAATGGTATTTTAAAATCTTATGGCGGTCTCCTCCCCCTTAGTGGGCAGTGTCAATTGTCATATTACAAAATGCATTACGGTCTTTTAGAATCAAAACTTTTTATAATCTTGGCAACAAACATATCACTGGAAAGGTCTGAGTCTCAGGATTCCATATTTGGTGGTTATTTTGAGTATTGAAGTAAAATTGACAAGAGAAATCTAGGAAAAAAATTCATTAAACAAAATTCAAAGTAGTTTTGATGGCTCCCTGTGGCTGTTTGTGGTATGACGCCCTAAATAAAATCTCACAGGAACCTCAATTTTTTTCATATCAACTTCAAAATTTGGAACATAACTTATAACAAATTTAAAATTAAAATTTATGCCAATTTTAGAGTAAAACCTGTTATGTAAAATATTTATAATAAATAAAAAAAAATAAAATTAATATAGCACATTTTATTTACAGTACATTTAAACTTCTATAACTTTTTGATACTTTAATTTTTAAACTTTTGCCAAAATCTACTATTTTTCTTCTTTAAAAAGAGACCAACCTTAGGTCTATATTCCAAAGTGTTCATAAAATACAACAATTTAAGTTTGGATAGTGCACTTTAATGCCTATTTTAAAAAAATGGGGGGTGACAGTTAAGGGGTTAATATAGTTTTGTATTAACTTTTTTAGTTTTAGTTATTGTAGTACTTGAACTTTTGATGAAAGTGAGAGATGTTGCCTTGGCAACTAACTAAAAAATACATTTTTTAAATCTTATTGTATTTCATTTAATGTCTGTGTTATTCAAAGTAGTAAATTTCAGTCAGTTACAACTAAAACTTAAAAAAAATCATTAATTTATATAAAATAAACAACTGAAATTAAACAAACTTTAAACTTATTTTCATTTGGCATTCAGTTAGTTTTAGTTAACTGTTATAACCCTGAGTTGTACTAGTCATGTCTCTGAATGCATCCATGTTGACTTGTATTTGTGCTCTTACAGAAAGAAGGGGTTTACATAGCAAAGCTCAACATGATCCTGGTGCAGGTGAGTGTCCTTCCAGGAATATCTATAGTCGTTATATTGTGGGAACGAAGGGCTCGTGGCTTTATCGCTGATGTTGTCTTCCTGTTTGTGTGTAGATTCTGAAGCAGGAGTGGCCAAAGCACTGGCCCACATTCATCAGTGACATTGTGGGAGCGAGTCGCACCAGTGAGAGCTTGTGTCAGAATAACATGATCATCCTGAAGCTCCTCAGTGAGGAGGTGTTTGACTTCTCCAGCGGGCAGATGACTCAGGTCAAAGCCAAGCATCTGAAGGACAGGTACACTTGACCTGTGACACATGACCGTTACAGATTGTGCAGGGTGTGGTTGGTAAAATAATTGTAGTTATATTCACTTTCTCTTTCTTTTCTTCTTGCAGTATGTGCAATGAATTTTCCCAGATATTCCAGCTGTGCCAGTTTGTCATGGTATGTTACTTGTATATTATTACAGCACTAGTGTTTTTTCATTTTTACAATTAAAGGAATAGTTCACCCAAAAATTAAAATTTGCTGAAATTGTACTCACTCTCAGGCCATCCAAGATGTAGATGAGTCTGTCTGTTAATGGGAACATATTTAGAGAAATTCACCAGTGGATCCTCTGCAGTGAATGGGTGCCGTCAGAAGAGTCCAAACAGCTGATAAAAACACAATAATCCACAAGTAATCCACACCACTCCAGTCCATCAATTAATGTCTTGTAAAGCAAAAAGCTGCGTGTTTGTAGGAAATAAATCCATCATTAGAAAGTTTCTATCTTCAAACTGTTGCTTCCAGCTAAAATATTTATCTAAAATTTTTGTTTCCATAATATTACTTCCTCCAGTGAAAAAATAGTCTTGTCTGAATCAGCATAGAAATATGCACAGATCAAGACCATTTACAAGCTAAAACAGTTCTAAACAAAAATGTGGGTGGATTTTGAGAGAGGAACAGGATTATGAACTTTTATTTAAAGATTTATAGTTAAAAAATCAAATGATGGATTTCTTTATTAAAAACATGCTTTTTGTTTCAAGAGATGTTAATTGATGGACTGGAGGGGTGTGGATTATTGTGCCGTTTTTATCAGCTGTTTGGACTCATTCTGTCTCTCATTCATACTTTTGGGTCAACTATTACTATATATACACCTCTCATTTTTAAACCTCCCTTGATGCTGTGTACGTCAGGAAAATTCCCAGAATGCCCCTCTAGTCCACGCCACATTGGAGACCCTCCTTCGTTTCCTTAACTGGATTCCACTGGGCTACATATTTGAGACCAAACTCATCAGCACGCTGGTGTACAAGGTAACACGTCTCGAGGTCTCTAATTGTAACTAATTTGAATTAATGAAATGCTGTTGTAGTAGACTGCTGTCACTCCTCTCACAAAGGCGCACTGTCATTGGGTCAGCTTGCCAGTGCGTAAGAAAGAGAGGGAAATCATTGGAGCGCCGGCTGTTCTCATTGGCTCTCTGCTCAAAGCTTTGTGCCTGAGCTGGTGCTCAAACATTTATAGCCTTTCACTTGGTGAAAATCATTGAGCGTTCCAGAAAGTTTATCAGTTGTGTTCCGATTTGTTCCACAGTTCCTGAATGTTCCGATGTTCCGGAATGTCACTCTGAAGTGTCTGACAGAGATCGCAGGTGTCAGTGTCAGTCAGTATGAGGAGCAGTTTGTCAACCTGTTCACTCTCACCATGGTGCAGCTCAAACAGGTACATGCACGTGCGCACACAAACACACACACACACAACAACACCCTTTTTACCTTGTCATAAACGGCTCTGTTCACAGCGAACAGTTTTGGTGCTTGTCTCTTTAAATGCTAATGAGCTTTGCTTACCTTGCCCCTCTCTTCAGTGGTTGAGGAAAGGCGATTTGCAATCATAAAAAATATAAAGTGTGAGACTTACTACTTCTGGAGGTGTAGCTGTATCACGAACATTGCGTAGCTTGTCAGTGAACTACGTCTCTGTGTAGTAAATGCTGCTCCATCTGAAAGTATGTGAAAATACCACATTTAATAACGTTTTTACTCCAGACTCACTTCATAACGTCAGTCGAGTGTTTGAAATGAATCTTCCAGTGAGATGATGGGGCTTCTTACACGGAATAAGGCAGGCAACATATTTCATAGTATTCTAAGCAGTGATAAATGTTATGTCGATTACGTTGCATTATATACTTAAATATTTATACTAAAAATTATAATAAGACGAACTCAGATAAACCATATATTGTCGTAGTCGTGTGTTTATTAGTCACGTTGAATCAATGAAAGCAGGTAAATCCTTTGTTTATTCAGCAACTGCTATAAGGATTTCCTGGATTTCTTCTGCGTGGTGTATTTTAGAGTTTCAGCGCGAGAGCGCCCTCTGGCCTTTGGATGGAGATTTACTGCTGATCAAAGAACCGTGTTTCACTGAAAGATACACATGACAATCGCAGCTTCTGCCTAATTGCGATGTATCGCCTTTGCGATTTAATTTTGATTAATCGTGCAGCCAAAGTGTATTTGGAGGTGCATTACCATCAAAAACAAAATGAATCCACTGCGTCCTCAGTGGCTTAGATGTCGGGAGAAAATGTAGACTCTTATGTTCACTTTTATATTCAACTATAAAACACCTGCATTGCTTATAAGACATTGTTGTCACTACAGCTGCTCAAGCACGGAGAAAATGGCATACAATATGCTGAAGGCGGAAATATGCTAATATGGGACAGTCCGTCAGCGGTCGTGGGCGGGGCTTAAGCAGTATGACGTCATACTGCTCAGAAAATCAAAACAGAAAAATTATAGAATGGATTTATATCATTGTAGATTAAAAATACGGTAGTGAATGGATTTTGTCATTGTTGGGTGGTTGTGTCCAAACTGCTAAGACACATTTATATGCAAACACCATGTAAAAGTGAATTTTGCATCTGATGTCCCCTTTAAAACTTTAAAATTATCGTTTTGTGAATAGATCGGGAGTTTCAGAAAACTTTACCAAACCTACAAGTATTCATTTCTGAACAATACACCAGATGCACAAGTTTTCAAAATTATAATAACCTTGATTTACTCAACAACAGATGCTGCCTCTGAACACAAATATCCGTCTGGCATATGCAAATGGGCGAGATGATGAGCAGAACTTCATCCAGAACCTCAGTCTGTTTCTCTGCACCTTCCTCAAAGAGCACGGACAACTGATAGAGAAGAGACTGAACCTCAGAGAGACACTCATGGAGGTACACACACAGTCAAATGTAGTGAAATAAACATTAAAGTGACACACAAACTCCTAATTGGTTGACTCCCATGTGCTCAGGCTCTGCATTACATGCTGCTGGTGTCTGAGGTGGAGGAGACGGAGATCTTTAAGATCTGTCTGGAGTACTGGAACCATCTGGCCGCTGAGCTCTACAGAGAGAGTCCCTTCTCTACCTCCACCTCTCCGCTGTTGTCAACCAGCCAACACTTTGACGTGCCGCCCCGCAGACACCTCTATCTGCCTGTGCTCTCCAAGGTCAGTTAGCCACAGTGTACAGCAGCTCCACTTCAAAATATTGTTTGCTGGAGAAAAACTGACTGTGTTCTTAACCCGTCTCAGGTGCGTCTGCTGATGGTGAGTCGCATGGCCAAACCGGAGGAGGTTCTGGTGGTGGAGAATGATCAGGGTGAGGTGGTGAGAGAATTCATGAAGGACACGGACTCCATCAACCTCTACAAGAACATGAGAGAGACTCTGGGTAATTATTATGGGCTGTTCTCTAACTGAGCGGAAAAAGGTAGATGGAGAAAGCTTCATAATGATCTCTTTCTTCTGTCCAGTCTACTTGACTCATTTGGACTATGCCGATACGGAGCGGATCATGACGGAGAAGCTTCATAATCAGGTGAATGGTACCGAGTGGTCCTGGAGGAACCTGAACACGCTGTGCTGGGCCATCGGCTCCATCAGTGGCGCCATGCATGAAGAGGATGAGAAGAGATTCCTCGTCACCGTCATAAAGGTATTTATTCATGCATTTGTTGTTGCCAGGAAGTGAAAAATGATGCTGAAAATTCAGCTTTGCATCACAGGAATAAATTACATTTTAAAATACATTCACATAGAAAACATTTATTTTAAATTGTAATAATATTTCACAATATTTCTGTTTTTACTGTATTTTAATAAAATAAATGAAGCCTTGGTGAGCAGAAGAGACTTCTTTCAAAAACATGAAAAAGTCTTAACACCAAATATCTGTTTGTGTCTCAGGATCTCCTGGGTCTGTGTGAACAGAAAAGAGGGAAAGACAACAAGGCCATCATTGCCTCCAACATCATGTACATCGTCGGTCAGTATCCACGATTCCTCAGGGCCCACTGGAAGTTCCTCAAGACCGTCGTCAACAAACTCTTTGAGTTCATGCACGGTGAGGAACAGATTGTGTTTGAGAATTTTGTCCGGTCATGCATGATTTTTTATTTTTTTTGCTTAAGTGCAATCTTTTCATAAGGGTTAAATGTTTCTCTCTTTCTCTCAGAGACCCATGACGGCGTGCAGGACATGGCCTGTGACACCTTCATCAAGATCGCTCAGAAGTGCAGGAGGCATTTTGTGCAGGTTCAGGTGGGGGAGGTGATGCCCTTCATCGACGAGATCCTCAACAACATCAACACCATCATCTGTGACCTGCAGCCGCAGCAGGTGCACACCTTCTATGAGGCAGTGGGATACATGATTGGAGCACAGACAGACCAGACGGTCCAGGAGCGACTGATCGAGAAATACATGCTTCTCCCCAACCAGGTGTGGGACCGCATCATCCAGCAGGCCACCAAGGTGAGAACGAGTGTCATAGTTTTTAGTAATGTTTGGTAATGGTTTTGTTACATTTTTATTTATTTTATTGTCTTTTTTTATGAGAAATGCTTCCTTGGCAACTACCTGAGATCATTTTTATTTTTTCATTTTATTTTTTTAAACATTTTAATTTTGTTTGTTTATTATTCATGCTTATTTCATTTAATGAATTTTATGATTTTAGTTAACCATAATGGCTGATATCTAGTTAGTTTTTATTAATTTATTGTTTTATTAATGTTTTAGTACATCAAGTTAAACTAAAAAAATTGAAATCTGTTTTTTTAATGTTTTTTTTATTTAAATAAACTATGGTTTTAATTAACTAAGAGTTATTTTAATAAAACCAGAAAAACAGAAAACAGGATTTTTAAAGTGCTATTAAACTCTTAAGGTTAAGTTCTAACTACCAAGATTGAAACAGTAGCACCTGAACTCAAAGCACATGATGTCTCTCTTCAATCAGAACGTGGACATCCTGAAGGACCCAGAGACGGTGCGTCAGCTAGGCAGCATCCTGAAGACCAACGTGAGGGCATGTAAAGCCGTGGGTCACCCTTTTGTCCTGCAGCTGGGACGTATTTACCTGGACATGCTCAACGTCTACAAGTGCCTGAGTGAGAACATCTCTTCTGCAGTCCAGAGCAACGGTGAGTCACGCACACCAGCATGGAGCACATGACCCAACAACTGGCACATAACAGCTCACGATTGACTCTTTGGTTTTCTCTGCAGGTGAGATGGTGACCAAGCAGCCTCTGATACGTAGCATGCGGACGGTGAAGAGAGAGACTCTAAAGCTCATCTCTGGATGGGTCAGCCGCTCCAACGACCCACAGATGGTTAGTTCTGACATTCCTGGATCAGTCTGCACTCGTGCCAAAACAATAAGTTGAGTTTGACAGCATCACAAAGGGTTGTTGTTGTCTTTTCAGGTTGGAGAGAACTTTGTTCCGCCTTTGCTGGAAGCAGTTCTCATCGACTACCAAAGGAACGTTCCAGCAGCTCGAGAACCAGAGGTGCTCAGCACTATGGCAACCATCGTCAACAAGCTCGCCGCACATATAACAGGAGAGATCCCCAAGATATTCGATGCTGTGTTTGAGTGCACCCTCGACATGATCAACAAGGTTAGTTCATCCTGTCTGTCAGCGCAAATTTTATTTTATATCTTGAGTTGTTTTTTCTGAATCAAACCAGTATAAGTCTGGAAGTGAGTATACACTACTTTTCACAATGTAGGGCTGAGTGATTAATCGAGATAGAACCAAAATCGTGATATGGCTTAGTGTGCTTATCAAATCGCAAAAATCTGTGATTTAATATGACCATATGTGCTGTGTGTTGCACTGCAACTTTTTCTATCGTGTGCATCTCATGAACATGTGTTTTCAGTGTCTCAGAGCTGCTCGGTTCACAGTAAATGCTTCGCATGAACTCATAAGTTGCTTATGAACTGCTTATAATGTGCATTTGGGAGTGCAAAGTGCACAAATAAAATATAATATATTAATTACATAATATTGTTTCTATTTTTTAAATGCTTTCATTTTACAGTGAAATGTTGTTGTTATTATTAAATAGTAAAATTTCTTATTTTTATCCAGTAATAACTATTATTAGTAGTAGTATTTTTCTTAAAGGGATAGTTCACCCAAAAAATAAAAATTTGATTATTCATATCGTTCAAAAACCGTAAGATCTTCATTCATCTTCAGAAAGTGCTTTCTGACCCTCCATAGACAGCAACACAACTACCACATTCAAGGCCCAGAAAGATAGTAAGGACATTGTTAAAACAGTCCATGTGGCATCAGTGGTTCAACCGCAATGTTATGAAGCTATGTGATTACTTTTTGTGTGCAAAGAAAATAAAAATAATGACTTATAAAATCATAATTCATAAAATGAAAAAATTGATACCCTTTCGTGCCCATCTCTGGCGCCATTCAAGACCGTACCATGACGAATGTGTGTGCATTCCTCTGCTTGTAAACAAGCGCTGCTCATCGAGGTTCTACATCAGAACACCGGCTCCTGCATGAGCAACTTCACAGGCGTGCGTCGTGCTACTCATGTGAATGGCGGCTGAGCCTGACATGGAAGAGAATAAATTGTTGAATAAAGTCGTTATTTTTGTTTTCTTGCGGCCCTGCTTTAATGCTCTTTGTTTTGCCTCTGTCAGAACTTTGAGGAGTACCCCGAGCACAGGACGCATTTCTTCTACCTGCTGCAAGCCGTCAACTCCCAATGTTTCCCAGCATTCCTGTCCATCCCACCAGCACAGTTCAAACTGGTTCTGGACTCCATCATCTGGGCCTTCAAACACACCATGAGGAATGTGGCAGACACAGGTGAGTGGAGAGAACTGTGGTTAAACAAATAAACATAAATAAATACTCTACACTACTGTGTGAATGCAAAGAGCTTCTGGTTACATTCAGTTTTACAGAAATCTTTCAGAAATATAATTCTTAAAGGTGCTGTATGTAAGATTTTGACTAAAGCATAAAAATACCATTATACGTTTGCAGATATTTAAGAAACATGCTAAGTTAACATACTTGTTTATCTGAAAAACAATGCTACAGTCAGTTATTCTTCTTTCAAAATGTGCGTTTGGGGCCGGAATGCCGGTCTTTGTTTTGGTTTGTGAAACCCGCCCACTGCCAGTTTACCCAATTGTATTTTGGCCCCTGGGTTGCCAGTTGGCGGAAAACACACCATATTTCATTTAATTTCATTATCAAGTGCACTCGTTCCTGTTGGTGTCGTCAATCTGGCAACCTATATGTGTCAAGTCTGAGGAGGAGGGGCTGGGTGGAAAAAAAACCCTCTGATATTTTGAATTTGGACTGCAATACCTAGTTCAACCACTCGGTGTCAATCCTACATACAGCACCTTTAACTGCTAAGCATTCGTGACCCGCGTTTGTTTTTGCACAGTATGTTTTTGACATTAATTGCCGAGTCACATGAAAATGCTGAGTGTGTTTGTGCATCTCCAGGGCTTCAGATCCTGTTCACCATGCTGCAGAACATCGCACAGGAAGAGGCGGCAGCTCAGAGCTTCTATCAGACATACTTCTGTGACATCCTGCAGCACATTTTCTCGGTTGTCACGGATACGTCTCATACTGCTGGTCAGTTGCTAGGCAGAGAGAGAGTGACATGTTTACAGTGTAACTGATGGAGGTGTTATTTTGTACAAAATGGCTTCATATCAGTCACGCAGTGAACCTCACAAACACTGTCGTTCAGGTGATTTTTCACCTGAAATAAAAAGGGGGGAAAAAAACAAAGATTTTAGGAAAATATAAAGAAAACGGGGATTTGTTTTGAGCTTTGACTATTATTTTTTTTTTTTTTGTAGTTACTATTATTTGCGTTCATTATTCTCATTCAAGTATATAACATTTAAATTGTGAAATGTTTTACTGTCTTAATTTATAATGAATTAAACATAAAAAAAGACATTTTAGTGCAGTAATGATATTGCAAATTACAGAAGTTACTCAGAAGTTAATTCAGTGTGTGTGTGTGTGCTCTATCGTTTGTGGCGAGCAGGCCTGACGATGCACGCCTCCATCCTCGCCTACATGTTTAACCTGGTGGAAGAGGGTAAAATCAAAGTCACTTTGAACGCAGGCTCCACGACCAGCAATCAATGCTACGTGCAGGAGTACGTGGCCAATCTGCTGAAGACCGCCTTCCCACATCTGCAGGAGTAAGAGCAGCCTAGAACATGTTTTCAGTGTGTTGTCGCTTTCATGTGTTCATGTTAATGATGTTTGTTTTTCTTTCAGTGCCCAGGTGAAGGTTTTTGTCACAGGTCTGTTCAGCTTGAATCAGGACATTCCTGCCTTTAAAGAGCACCTCAGGGACTTCCTGGTCCAGATCAAGGTACGTCACTTCCTTCCGGCTAGATTTTGACTTCCTTTTTCTCTAGTCATAGACCAGCGCATAGCCAGCCAAAAGTGCACAATATAAATGTGGGTACACGTATATGAGGAGGGTTGAAAATGAACTTTTACCCCAACAGCCACAGTGTTTGTTCAATTTATAGTAGTAGTAGCAGTTATAATAATTATAATGAATATTAATAATGATGATAATAATAATGGAATTTATTTTTATTTAATTGATTTGAATAATTAATCATTACATAGTAATAATACTCAATAAAATTCTCTTATGCATAATAAAAATATGCAAAACAATTGTATTGTTACTATAAACTATTAATTTAATAATTAAAATGCTTATTTCTAAAATGTTAATACAATTCTGTTATAACAATGTTATTGTGCATGTTTTATTTCCATAAATATTAATGATAATTACATATTAATATAGTTACAGTTCCATTAATAGTTATTAAATGTTAATATTTATTCATTAAATAGTAACCATTAATAGTAATAAAATGCTCTGTTATGAATAATAATACATTAGTAATACTAATAATAAATTGTGCATAGGAGTGTTTTAATTTACAATAATGACAATTTTTTATATATATATATGTATTAATGTTAAGGAAATATTAAGTTAATATAATTAATGGTATGTTATGCTAGTTGTTGTGGTTATTATTATTATTATTATTATTATTATTATTATAAACAATCTTGTGGCATTCACACAGTTTCTGGCCTTTAAAATGGATATGGATCTGTTTTTGATTCTGAATAACATCTAGTTTATACCAATTATAAAGGGATGCATTGTTTATATCTAACATTAAAAAATTTATTTCTGTAAAGGTGCTTTCAAAAAAAATTAAAATAAAATAAAAACACACACGCACAAAAAAAAAAAAAAAAAAAAAAAAATATATATATATATATATAATATATGAAACATACTATACAAATAAGCGTGACACATCAGTGTTGTTCCAGTGTAGCTGTTCATAATCACTCACATTGTGTTTGCAGGAGTTTGCAGGTGAAGACTCCACAGATCTGTTCCTGGAGGAGAGGGAAGCGTCTCTGCGTCAGGCTCAGGAGGAGAAACACAAGCTCCAGATGTCTGTCCCAGGAATCCTCAATCCTCACGAGCTCCCGGAGGAGATGTGTGAATGAGCACCTGGACGGTTTCACATTCATGAAAGAAGCGTTTGGAGCGCTTTAAGCTCAAGCGTGTGTTTGTGTGCGTGTGTATAGAGAAGTGAAAATGAATCCAGATGTTGGTCGTTTGTCGACCAAATCCATGCCAATATGTAAATTAAAGACCCGTCTGTTATTATTAACCAGACTCCTCCCAAACCCTTTGGTTTTACATAACAGAGCATTTTATATAACGGAAACTATCTCTCTCCTATATCAATTAACTGTATATCCTTCAATGTTTCTGTTCGGTATGTTTGCTTTCCTGTTTCAAAGCACATTACTAATCATTTTAATGTTTTCTCAGCCTCATCTATTTGTGAATATGTAATATACAGTATGACAGGTCAATGAAGACGGACAGTTACTGCGCAGGAAGAGAGATTTGTGTTGTAGAGCTGTGTGGCTCGTGAATGTGACTGTTTAGGATCAGTGCTGATGCTGTTCCTGCCGCCTTTATTGGGGGTTTGTGTGTGTTTATATATATTTTTTTCGTTCACTTGCAGTAAATGAGAAAGACTGAAGTCTTTTTCATGCTATGGACCCACTGAGTGTTTTTTTTTTTTTTTTGGCACAGGGATGTGATTAAAATGAAAGGGTTTGTTCATATCATCCTATTTGTAAAGCTGTGTATTAGTACCATGGAAACATAAAGTTGGGTATTTTTACAAAGCATCGTGTGTGTTTTTTCATTTAACATTTAAAATACTATAATTCTGTAAGTATTCTAGCATACTTACATTATTCTGTCTAAATTTGCTACTGTAATACTTTACTAGAGTGTCTTATTAATCTTGATAGAGCGATAAATTTGTTAAATAAGCATATTAGAAATAATAAGAAACCTTTCGTATCAGTGTTGCTTAATAATTGTTGAAACTGACTTAAAAAAAATAAGGATACTTTGATGAATAAAGAGTTCAAATTAAAAACATTGATTTGAAATAGAAATCTTTGTAATGTTATACGTCTTTAGTGTTACTTCTGTTAATTAGTTTTCTTTTCATGACACCAAACTCTTGAACGGCAGTGCTTATTTTGCATTGCATTGCAAAGGAGTACAGATATATATTAATTAATTACACAGCAAACGGGATTTCTGTAATACAGTACAGAAATCAAAATTAAAACAGCACACGTACACGTGCGCGACTGCGAGAAATCGCGAGATTTCCGAAGAATGGCCGAAAAGGCCGGAAGCAGGCGTAACGAAAACAGCCGATATGTAACACACGGTCGCCCCTCCCTCTCGTTTTGCTCGTTTTCCGGAAAAAGCCGAACGACCTGCGAGACGACTCGGCGGAAACAGCCGATGTCTCGCACAACGTTACCCGCTTGCCTCCGAGCGACCGCGAACATTCCCGGGAAAACCCGAACATTTCCGAAGTCTCGCGACGGAAACAACCGAAGTGTAACCCTCGTCCCTGTTCATCATGGCTGCCGTATGTGCTAGTCTGCACAGTAACGCTCTGCTCGGAGACTGACTCTCCGCTCCTTTGGTGCCTCACATTTACTGTCTCCAGCCTCGACATCTCGGCAAACAATCCCGCTTGCATGAGCCCAATCCTCCCTGGTTGTGTTGTCTCATAATAACGAGCCTCCATCAAGCATTTCGTCGGGCCTTAAGCACCCCCTTAAAAAAGACAGAGAGAAAAACAGGCAACATTTTATTTCTCCAATGATCTGAATACACTTTCCGCCTTTATGAACCATGTGTGAAAACTGCGCCGAGCTGCTGGAGGTGCTCAATGAGAGTAAGTCAACAGCATTTGATTGTTTCTTGTGTGTTTTTTGTAGTTGTTTGCAGCAAGTTGTGATTAGCATGATTGTCCGAGCATGCGGCTCACTGCCTCGATTCAGCGCAGATTTTTGTTTAATATTTAAGCATTCATACTTTTTGTCAACGTGTGCATTTAAAATAGCCTTCAAACACATTTTGGCTGTCATTATGTTTGATTTTGATATCTGTTTTTATTAACGCAATGCTAGTTGAACGTGTTAGCCCCTCATCCGTTCAGAATTAAATATAAAAACAACAACACAAACACAATCTTATTTTAAATCTTAAAAACGGAAGCATCAGAAAACCTCTTCGTGCGTGCGCTGAACATCAGCCTGTTTTCATATGTTTGGAGGCTGATGGGAAGTTGAACTGACATCAGCATTAGCATTAGCCTAAGCAGAACTGTTTTTGACATTGTCATCCTTCAAAATGCACCCAGATCAACATCTGATCGGCCGACACGATTCACGCTGCGGTGTGATTCTGCTCGAGCAGGTCATTTATGAGGGTCAGTGTGATCAGTCTTTGGCCCGCTGCTGGACAGCAATCAGACAGTATTTGTGTTTGTGTGCTTTGTTGGATGCAGAGAGTGTGTTGGGGATTAATGCGCTCTCTTTGCTTCAGTACTGATGTCTTGGCAAGGCAATGACCGATGGATCAGCATGACTTCTGTATGATACTTTAAAGAACTACTGTGATATTGTGTCAAAACACAATGGTAAAGTCCAAAAACCATGGTACTCTGCTGGTATAGTTATATGATGTTAGATATATACCATTGTGCTGAAGATTACCCCGTGGTATTTCCATTATATTTTAAAGAATTACTATGAGATATGGTAAAATACCTTGGTAAATTCCCCCCAAAAAACATGATACTCTGCTTGTACAGTTATAATGTCCGATAGTACTTTTGGTATATTGCATTGAAGGATTGCTATGGTGTTTGCGTAATATTTTAAAGAATGCAATGGGGTTACTATTATACAAAAAAGTCCAAAAAAGTGGACAGATAAGTGTTGTGCTTTGATATTTACAGTGATACATTGATATACCATGGTTTTATATAGTACTCTGAAGAATGCAGCTGAATTACCATGAAAATGTAAAAAAAAAAAAAATTGGTATTACCATGTTATTAAAACACTATACTATCATGTTACCCCCCCCCCCCAAAAAAAAAACAACAAAATTGTTTTACAATAGTGCCATAAATAAAATGCAAAATGCATGGTGTTACTATAGTAACATGTCCAAAAGCATTAAAGCATAAAACTTGTTTTTTTTTTTCTTCCTGGTAACTTATAAGTGAGTTTGTTTTTTTATTCTATTAAATTCAATCTCACATGTTGTTGCGCTGTCATTGCTTGTTACTGAAGTGTTAGATCACCATAGCTTGAATGTGTAATGCTGTTTTATTTCCATGTGTTTTTGTGCAAGTGCATCTGCATTTGAAATGTATTGTAGAATTGTTGTGTTTGTCGACACCGTCCCCATATGACAGCAGGTTCTGTTGCTTAACTGTTAGACGATAGCGTCGTGTAAACAGGATTCATGGGTGCCAACAGTTTGGTGTTATTAAGTAGCAACTAATAGGGCCGGTTGATAAAAGCACCAAATATATCTGTTAACAGTATCGTATCACGTTTATTTTTAATATATACTTAAATCTCACAGAGGGTGTGAAGCCATGTTTTCCAAATAGTTTTTATGAAATGAACACAAGAACGATTGCGCTTAATATGCACAGATTTAATATTAAACTTCAGTGTTTGCTGCTGCTGTTTGTAAGTTATTTCATGGTGTGCATTAGCATGTGCGTTTTTGGCCTTCAGGCATGTCTGGTGTCCTTGAGTGGCAGCCGCATGTGTGCATGTGCAGCTTAACATCTCAGCCCTCAAACGCTGTGCTGTGTGTAGATAGACCTCAGACCCACCCTTTAATTGTGTGGGCCAGTTTGACAGTGTTAATCTGACCCAGCGTGCTGTGCGTTTGCGTTCAGGAGAGAGCTTAAATGCAGTCTCAAGTGTTTGTGTGTTTGTGTGTGCGCTCTCCCTGTATTTGTCAGCAGAAGTCTGTTTATGCATACTCTGTAATTTCACATTTTCTGAAAGGTCAAAAACAGCCAGACAGTCACTGAACCAGTTGTGCCAGACATTATAAAAAGTTATGAATCACAGGTCATTTTGACTAGATTTTGAAAGTTCTTCTATAAAAGTGATCTTTGTCATCATCATTTACTCATCTTCATGATGCTCCAAACCCATATGCCTTTCTTTCTTCTGTGGAATACAAAAGGAGATGTTTTGAAGAATGTTCATGCAGCTCTTTTCAACACAGCAAAGATACAGTGACCAGGAGCTTTGAATCTTTAAAATGCATGAAAAAATGCACTGTAATTCATTTGAATGCCATATTTCAAGTCTTCTGGAGTCACATGATGGCTTTGTGTAAATTCAAGTTGTCATTTGCTAAAAATCTCCTCTATCTAAGCTCTTGTATGGTGTTTAGGGATGTGTATCGTTAAGGTTTTAACCACTTTTAACAATACTGCTTATCATTCCGGTATTTTAACAATACTCTCCAAGCCGGCCGTTTTGACACAGTTTTGTGTGTTTGATCATTTGGACACGCACCCGAAGCCCAAAGTGTAATTGGCTTGTTCGTTGTGGAGCTGCACACAATTCATCCTGGGGAACAGTGTCTCTTGTGTGGATTATTGTGCTTTTTTTAACGTTTTATCCAACATGTCCTGCTATTTAGCAACAGTAACGATGGCAATTTAACAAAAATCACTGATTGTGCTGATTCTGACGTTAAGTTTGGGTTTTAGGGAGGAACGAATATTCACCGCTGTTAGGGAGAAAGAAGTTATGTGGCTAGTTTTTAATAGTTTTTCCTCATATCTTCTTCTTTATGATCCTTGGAATCGAAATCCGCAATAAAAGTTGCTTAATATCACAGCTACAGGCCTAAAATGCATGTTTGAATGTTTAGTTCTCTCCTCTATCCTCACAATTAAACGGGGCTTTCATGATGTGCGCGCTGTAGCTCCTCCGCGTGAGCGCGATCTCTGAATTGTGAATAACAAAAAAAGAAATCACAAACAAAATTGCATAAAAAAATTGCAACTAAAACCGCATACTCAAAGCACAAGACAGAACCGACTACAGAAAAAAATAAGTAAAATAAATTTAGTCTGTTCCTCTCAGAACGTGTTGTAATATAGCTTGTAAATTGTAATTGTACATAAGTTATGAATAAGTCGTTTAGACTACCTTTTTTTTGGTGCTTTTTGTAATTTTCGGAGTACAACTATATGAAAAAAGAGCAGCATGAACATTCTTGAAAATATCTTCTTTTCTGTTCCGCAGGAGAAATAAAGTCATACGGGTTTGGAACGACACAAGGGCAAGTAAATGATGACATTTATGAATGTCCATTTTGGTTGAATTAGTCCTGTAAGTCATTAAGTTCAGACTGTTTTTCTCTTGGAAGGAACCAAGTACGATAATTCAGTCAGTCTCTGTGTGCAGTTGTGCTTTTTTTGCTTTTCCGTGAGATTTTTTTGGTGCTTTGTGGTTTCGAGTTTTCAGCTTTGATAACAGATCCTCATATAACAGCGCTGTCAAACTGTTTCTCAATCCTAGAACACAATGCCCTGGATTGTTACTGTAGAGCTGTGTGGAAACGACAGAGGGAAAAAAAGACAGGAAAGCCATTTTTCAGAAAGAAAGAACAAAAATCTCATGTAGGTCAAGGCTAACCAGCAGCCCGCGTGAACTTTACAACCCCAAGGTAGCATTCCCGAGTCCAGTAACTCCCTCGTCACTGTGGAAACCATTAATTGTGCTCTGTGTGTGTGTGTGTGTGTGTGTGTGTGTGTGTGTGTGTAGTTGGTTGGGATAGGGCACCTAAATTGATGTTAAAGTCATGCAAATGCAGAATGTCATGTGTTCATCTGTAATGATCACACTTGATGTAAGATCTGTGATTCCCACATCTAGTGTTACTGTGAAAAAAAAAAATCTGAGAAATGTACAGTAAAAATGGTTGCTTTAGCTTTACAGTGAAAAATACAATTGCAGCATTTTAAGTTTTACAGATGGAACTTAAATTTGCAGTAAAATAATTTTTCATTACCTGAAATGATAATATACCAAATTAATAAAATCTGTTTTTATTCTGACAATCACCTTAAAAACACCAGTGGTACAGAGGAAGCCACACGTCGAATCAAAGCTCATCACACAAGTAGCTTTTCCTCAAGCTGAAGTAAATACTAATATAT
Source organism: Cyprinus carpio (assembly GCF_018340385.1). Taxonomy (NCBI): domain Eukaryota; kingdom Metazoa; phylum Chordata; class Actinopteri; order Cypriniformes; family Cyprinidae; genus Cyprinus; species Cyprinus carpio. The sequence goes on along the minus strand of NC_056572.1, from coordinate 33,149,958 downwards.
AGAAGGTGCACAGTGTCATAAACACAAAACACAATCATGTTAACACACATGACACTAAAATAATGCAATATTTATTTAACAGCATAAGATGAAACACTCCCTGATTTACGTCTCACTGATGTGAAAAACTAAGAAGAAAAATAATTATTTAAAGGAAAAACCATCAAATGGGTCACACATATTTGTCACACAGGGAATTCTGGGAGCGTTAGCTGTACATTAAGCACTATTGTACTGTAGAATTACATGAAGTGTCTCATTAGTAATCATAGTTTTTCAGTGTATAATGTTAACCAGTTAACAGGTTTTCACGGAAGTCTTTTATCATTAAAATTACACAAATTGAGTATTAAACCTTTGTGTGTAAGTAATATTTCAGCGTTTGTGCTTGTTTGCTGTCTTTAACAGCGATCTGATCCCAGACAGCTCCAGAAGCCTATCGTCACTTGATTAACGGCTTTCTTGGTCTGTCTCTGTGTGTTTGTGTGTTTCAGTCTCGGATGCAGACAGCACAGACGGCCTGCAGCTGAAGAAGGAGCATGCCTTAAGAGTCTTCACTTACATCAGCACATGGACACAGAGGTCAGCTCTCAGTCATTCACACATTCACTGCATTAACTCTCTCAAATATTCAGTTACACATTCATTGCTAAATCGGATGGTTTGTTGATTTGTTCACTTCTCATTAGCTCATTTATTCAGTTGATTCACTTATCCATTCCCTCCTTGACTTCTCACTCGATAGCATGTTTATTCCTAACATATATCTCAATCTTATTTGTTCATTCACTCACTGCAATCTTTCATACATTCACTCACTCATTCATCACTTGAAGAATCATTCAATGATGCATTCATTGATTTCCTTGTCCACTCACACAGTCTTTATTTATTTAATAATTTATACTCATTCACTGGCTGACTCACTCATTCATTGTCATTCACTCACTGATTCCCTCATTCATTAATTCTCAATCGCTCGCTGACTGACTCACTCACTGACTCACTCATTCATTCACTCACTCACTGATTTTATCACTGACTTGCTCGTTCATCCATTTTTAATTCGTTCACTGATTCACTTACTAACTCATTCATTAATTCTCATTCGCTTACTGATTCACTCATTCATTCTCATTCACTCACTGATTTTATCACTGACTTGCTCATTCATCCATTTTTCATTTGTTCACTGATTCACTTACTAACTCATTCATTAATTCTCATTCACTGGCTGACTCACTCATTCATTGTCATTCACTCACTGATTCCCTCATTCATTAATTCTCAATCGCTCGCTGACTGACTCACTCACTCACTGACTCACTCATTCATTCATTCACTCACTGATTTGATCACTGACTTGCTCATTCATCCATTTTTAATTCTGTCACTGATTCACTTACTAACTCATTCATTAATTCTCATTCACTTACTGATTCACTCATTCATTCTCATTCACTCACTGATTCGATCACTGATTTATTCATTAATTCTCATTCACACTGATGATTTAATCACTGACTTGCTCATTCTCCATTCATTCGTTCACTGATTTAATCACTAACTCATTCATTAATTCTTTTACAGATTCAATTACTCATTCTCATTCACTTACTGATTCGATCACTGATTTTGGCACTGATTCACTCATTTATTCTCATTCACTCACTGATTTAATCACTGACTTGGTCATTCATCCATTTTTCATTCGTTTACAGATTCAATTACTAACTCATTCATTAATTCTCATTCACTTACTGATTCACTCATTCATTCTCATTCACTCACTTACTTGCTCATTCATTCTCATTCACTTACTGATTCGATCACTGATTTATTCATTAATTCTCATTCATTCACTGATTTGCTTGCTGATGCTCACTGATTCACTCATTCATTTGCTCGTTTATTCACATTCATTCACTCACCAATTGGCTCATTCATTTATTCTCAGTCGCTCGTTGACTTGCTCAGTGGCTCGCTTATACATGCATTCTCATTCTGTTACTGATTCCCTCACTGACTCATTCATTCACTCACTCACTGAATTGCTCACTGACTCACTCATTTAGTTGTTCATTCTCTTGTTCACTCACATACCCATTCACTCACTGATTCGTTTGCTGATTCATTCATTCATGTTTCCTACTCCATTCTGCATCATGATGTTGTTTTCTTTGTCATCATGGCTGTTCTTCATGGATTAATTTATGAACTCTGTTGTTTGACCTGTTGTTTGGGATGAATTGAAATACTGTTAAATTTGTTAAACTGAGCTGAATGTACTACAGTTGGTAGCTTTGCGAATGATTTGCTGATGGCAGATTCTCTCTGTGTTCATCTGCAGGCAGTGTCTGTGCTGTTTCAAAGAATACAAACACCTCGAGGTGTTCAGCCAACTGGTTTATGCCCTCATTAACTTGGTCATTGTCCAAGTGACCAACCTTAGGGACCGTCTGCACAGTGGCCATGGAAACACTAGGACAGAGGGGGCGGAGTCAGAATGGGGCTCCGCCCATCCACAGCCATCGCCCAGTGAGGACGAGCCTCTGAATGTGGAACGGGACTCTGCTGAAGAGGACGGTGGAGAAGAGGATGGAGATCAGCACAAGAACCAAAATCAGGGGGTCAAACCGGATCCCCAGCCCAAGCTCAGTGAACCCACAGTGGGTGAGAGCGGGAACGACAGCGGCCTGGACACGTTTGCATCCTGGAGCACAGAAGACCAGGAGAAACTGCTGCTGTGTGCAGCCAAGATCTTTCAGATCCAGTTCCCCCTGTACACGGCCTACAAACACAACACACACCCCACTATAGAGGTAAAACATGCTCGTATAGGCAACAGTTTTCAAAAGTCTGGCTTCCAAGGTGTTTTTTTTTTGTGGATTGGATTTTGAGATGTGGGTGTTGCACTTAAGCTTGCACTCAGTTGTGGAGGGTTGAAGCAGACTAAATGGATTGGAGAAGTCACCATATGTCACCTAAATGTTTCCTTGTACACATAGATTCAGTTACAACATCTTACAAGGTCAAAAATAAAGTGAATTTTCATCAGAAATAACCAGCTTCGAAATGAATCACATTTGAATCCCATCAAGGTTGCTTTACTAAAATGATGCCTTAACCAATCCCAAAATTAAAAATGGTTCCTTATTTGATGCTCTTTCTGTAGATGTTACTGAATTTCTGTCATGCAGCTAAGTACGCTTATATGTGCAGTTATAATCAGATGAATGCGTAGTCAGACTGACCAATAAAGACTGTTGCTCAAGTGTACACGACAGTACGTAATCGAATATTTGATAGACTAAATACACATCACATATAATTTTTGACTTTTAGTGCAAGCTCACAACTTCAAGGCCAATTGTAATGCAATTACACGTATATGTGCCAAACAAAGCTGAGCTACAGTCATATTTACACAACATTTTTAAAAGACAAATCACCTAAATCAAACTTTTCAAGCGCATGTAAAAGCCATTAGAGTGGTTGTCCTGATCAGTCATTGCTGTCAGCACTGAGTACTTGTGTGCATTTCTAGTTTATCTGTAAACAGTTCACTGGAGATTTTGAAGGCATTTTTACTTCCACAGTCTATCTTTTGGACAACATAAACACTATGTACTCTTCCAGTTAGTGCTTTATTACTGCAAAATGATTTAGATGAGCTGAATAACCAGAGCAAATTCTCAAGACAAAAATAGAAGCTGTTTTGTGTTGAAAAGTTGAGTATGGTTTTATTTGGGTCACTTTTTGATATCCGTTTGTTGTTTTTGTCCTCAGGATATCTCAGCACAAGAGAGCAATATCCTCGGCTCTTTCTGTGATATGAATGTAAGTCTCTCTCTCTCTCTCTCTCACACACACACACACACACACACACTCACTCATTATGATGGGCTTGATTACACCGTTTAGAGATAATTCAAAACCACAATAGATGCTGAGTGGATGGAGCAGGACTAGATTTAAGTGACTCTGAGATCACAGCTAGGTGTGTCCTGTGTGTGAAAGTATGAGATGTTCTCTGTTTAGACGTTGGCTAGTGTGATTCATCTGCGCACATGAATCATCACAGGTTTTAGTAATTAAATGCAAACTATTCACACTCAAACTCTATGTAAGGATGTTTTCTGAAGCTCATTTGATGTCATATAAATGAGACTCTCATCTTGGCATGTTTTTGTCGCCTGTAATCAGTCCTGCCTGCAACAATATTGATTCATCTGTTGATGATTTCACATTGTCACACAATATGTCTGCATTATCATTGTATGCAAAGTATTAAATAACATTTAATATTTAATAAATGCATATTTTTGCAAACAACATATAGCATACATGACAATTTTATATTGTTGTGATGATTATTATATTATTACAGCAGCTAAATATATTACTTATAAGGCTATTTTTCTGGTAATTATATGACAAATACCTGTTTATATTTAATTATCAAAATTATCAAGATTTTAATGAGTGCTAGGTCATGCATGGTTTTCATAATTCATGTTAACTATATATATAATGTTTTATAGACATGTAATATGTTAGTTTTGTAATGTAATCTTATATTCATATTATATATTATGTTCTTAATACGATTATATATAACAATTCAAACATGTTTTATAAGTATATTATTGTGATAATTATATTGTCATATTATTTTATTATTATTAATAAAGTAGGCTTTGGAATCTCACTCATGATTGGCCGGAGAGAGATCTTCTGAAGTTTATTTTGATTAAACTCATTTTAATGTTTGTTTCTGTCCTGTAAGAGCATCCGGCACTGGGTCATGTGACCACACAATAATGCAGTTGAGATAAAGGCTGTGTTTTCTTTGGGCATAATTTAGGAAAATGATTTGGGTGTGTTTGAAGTGATTATATTGCATGCTAATGTGCTGACGTGTGTGTGTGTGTGTGTTTCAGGATGTGGAGGTCCCTCTGCATCTGCTGCGATATGTGTGTATGTTCTGCGGAAAGCACGGCCTCTCTCTGATGAAGGACTGCTTTGAGTTCGGCGCTCCTGATACTCTCCCCTTCCCCATCGCACATGCCTTCATCACCATCGTCTCTAACGTGAGTCCACAATCAAACAAACCTCAGTCAAACCAGAGTCTGACTCGTTAGATCTGTAACCAATCACAGGTGTGTTTTTACAGATCAGAATATGGTTGCACATTCCCGCTGTGATGCAGCACATCATCCCTTTTCGCACTTATGTTATCAGGTAAGAACACCTTTCTAAACTAGACCTAAAGGTTCAAAATCATTAATTGCCAAGTGTGCAGGAAAACCTGTTTTCATCTAATCGATCCTAACTGACTGAATGAGAGATATAAACGAGACGCAGGCTACTCTTAGAAAGAGCTCTGCCGCCAAGAATCTGCTCTCTGCTGAGTTGCTAGGAAGAGCATCCCTCACCATAGCAACAGTCGCCATGGCTCTCCTCACATGACCTTGGGGGGAGTCAGACGGCTGGCGGGGGAGCTGAGAGAGTGCCGGTCATGTGACTCGAGCCAGACAGGATTAGAGCAGCACACAGAGATTCACAGAGAGAGAGTGTATTTGTTTATTCACTCGGAGACTTCCAAGATTTTCTCTGATTTTCTTTTGTGTTATATTTTATCATATTGTGTAAATATGTATCCCACCTCAAATTTAATATATTAAAATACTATATTATATATAAATCTGCCGAACATATAAATATCCACATAGAAAAATAATACAACTTCAAAATGACTATTGTTATATTGTATTATGTCATGTAATATTGTTATATTATATACAAATCCACATATTATTTTAATGCACATCCACTTCAGAATTACTTATTATAATATAATTTGCAAATCTGCATATGTATATGTAATTGTTATATTATTATAATAAAAATATTGTTTTTTTTTATTAAATGTTATGTTTTCTTACAAAAGGAACATTTGCAATAAACTGGAAGTCATGCTGCTATTATGTAACACATTACAATATGCAGCTTAAATGTAACCCTATAAATTCAAACACACTTTTGTTGGGAAATGATGACATGTTATGCAAAATAGTTTTGTAAATTGAATTATTGAGCCTCTGTCACACTTTTGTATGTTAACTGCTTTTAATGGAGTCTGATATATCCTTTATAAATACAAAATGAATTTTTGATAAGGATCCTTAAATGAATGTTTCAAGTTTAAGCTTCCTGCTGATTAGTTAATAGTTTCAACTAGTCCCTCAGTTTGGAGAAGAAGAAAAATCGGACTGTTGATGAATATTTGTGCTCAGTTGCTTTTATGCGACTCATCTGACTCATCTGGTTTAATATGAATCTCCCTCTGTCTCTAGGTATCTGTGTAAGTTGTCGGATCAGGAGCTGCGTCAGAGCGCGGCGCGTAACATGGCCGATCTGATGTGGAGCACGGTGAAGGAGCCGTTGGACAGCGCGCTGTGTTTTGACAGAGAGAGTTTGGATCTAGCCTTCAAATACTTCATGAGTCCGACGCTCACCATGAGACTGGCCGGCCTGAGCCAGATCACGGTACGAGACACAAAACACAAGAACTCTCTGCTATCGTCTCCAGCCGGTGTTGAATGATCTGTGCTTGTGTTTCTGTAGAATCAGCTGCACACCTTCAATGACGTCTGTAACAACGAGTCCCTGGTGTCTGACACTGAGACGTGAGTGTTACGAGTCCACTGCTATTAATAGTTCAGTCCAGCTAGACGTGTATTGACATCTTTCTTTCCTCTCTCAGGTCGATCGCAAAGGAACTCGCCGACTGGCTCATCAACAACAATGTTGTGGAGCACATATTTGGACCAAATTTGCACATTGAGGTGAGTCCAGTACACTTTCATAGATACAGAAAATTGCACAGGTACGTTTAAAAAGTGTGCAGGTGATCTGACGTTTCGTTCTGTCCAAGCTCTGACTACAGGTGTATTATTTCTGATTGTGTTTGTGCTGTAGATCATTAAACAGTGCCAAGTGATCCTGAACTTCCTGGCAGCCGAGGGCAGGCTGAGCACTCAACATGTGGACTGCATATGGGCCGCCGCTCAGGTACACACACACACACACACTATTTAGATCACACCATTTTATATATTGTGCACATTTTCTGCATAGAATACATTTGTAAAAATGTGCAGTAAACTATTAGAGCACAATGTAAGTAACACTTTATCCTACAATGCAGTGGGATAGTTTTAGTTAACAATAACAACAACTGCATTGTATGCAACAAGAAACATTTTGATTCACATCTGAAATAAAAATGGTTATTTTTCTTTTTATACAATTTAGTGTTTTGGAAATAATTTACTATTATTTCAAAATTACATTTATGAGCGTGTGTGTGTGTGTGTGTGTATATATATATATAAAATTGACTCCTAAAAGCACTTTTTAAAAAGCAAAAGTGCAACAACAACAAAAAATTGTTTCTGATATAATAACTAAATATATATAATAGATTATATTAATAATAATACTACTTAGAAATACTTCAAAATCTTTCTCATTGCATACAGTGTAACAGTGTTGTTGTTAAACGAAACAATTAAAAGTTAAAACATTTTTTTGTTAATTGGAAGTAAAGCTGAAATAAAAGGTAAAATAAAACAATATATAACTATAAAATAACTATAAAAAAATACAAAATATAACTATTAAAAAATATACATAACTTTTGGACATTTTTATACAATTTAAACAACTTACTGAAATTTAAAAAAAGAAAATAACTGAATATAATTATAACTGAATATAAAATAAATAAATGAAAGCTGCATTGAAATATTTTAAAAATGAAACTAATTCAAATGACAAAAGCATATAACATTACTAAAACTTAAACTAAAATATCATGGAAACCAAAAATATAAAAAATAAAAACTCATTTAAAATATGAATAAATGCTTTAATGGTATTATATAAATAAAACTAAGCCAACACTGCATGCTACTGTATGTACTGCATCAGAAACTAATTTTTAAATGTAATAATTTTCTGTCCACTCTGTCTCTGTCTTTAGCTGAAACACTGCAGTCGCTACATCCATGACCTCTTCCCCTCGCTCATAAAGAACCTGGACCCTGTTCCTCTGCGGCACGTGCTCAGTCTGGTGTCAGGGTTACACCCCAGCGCACACACCGAACAGGTACCACACGCTCTCAGACCACATCCACACGTTAGAATTACACACTCAGTTTAGTCATATATAGGGCTGCACGATATATCGAAATTATTGAAATATAGCAAATGTAAATATTGCAGTATGCATATCGCAAGGGGTGTGTGATATCTGAATCATTTTAATAATAGGCTGCTTGAATAAAAACGTTGCAAAAGGTCAACATTTTAGTTCAACGCATATAGCAGAGAATTGCTTTACGTTAAAAAGAGTTAAGTGCAATAAGTTGCAGAAAACAACTCTTTGCCGTCTTGTCTTGCTGTGTGACTCACACCTGAAGCACGCGCACAAGCTGCATCTCGCACTGCGTCTCTTCAGTTCTTTTTTTTTGTGTTATCACACTGATGTTAAAATGACATTTTCTGATTTGTGACTTACTTTTTATGTACTGCTAAAACACTGCTGGTCACTTTCAGAAGTTATAGTGATTCTTTCTTTTCCAAGAAAGAATGTGAAAGAAATTGCTTATATAATATATTGCATATCGTATATTGCATTTTTTAACAAGGTATCGCATATTGCATTTTTCTTCAATATCGCACAGCCCTAGTCATATACACAACTAGATGCCTGCTCTCACTAACAAACAGTTAAAACTTACCTGGCTATCCAGTACGTGGTTGTTGAGTTGTTTCTCTGCTTGTGTAGACACTGTATTTGGCGTCCATGTTGATCAAGGCCTTGTGGAATAATGCTCTGGCAGCCAAAACTCAGCTGTCCAAACAGAGCTCCTTCGCCTCCCTGCTCAACACCAACATTCCCATGGGCAACAAGAAAGGTGTGTTGTGTTTGACATCTGCTTTCTGATGTGCATGCCAAAGATTGAAAATCGAGATTTCTCAGTTAGAAGTTGGGGTAGATATATGCTTTTTAAGTGTATTCTGAATTAGAGTTTTAGAATTATTGTATTAAATTTAGGTCAGAATCCAGGAAAAGTAAAAATGAAATGGAGTGCACAAATTATTTTATTAATAAAATGTGAAATATTTCTAAGTGCAATTGAGAGTTTCTGTTGAAAGATTTTATTTATTTACTCAGGATCTCAGTGTCGTGTGTTTTTTGGTTAAAACGTCAGTTGTGTTTTATTTTTCCCCCAGGTTCTCCTGCAGGAAGCCCAGAGAGCAGTGACAACAGCGACACGCATCACAGTGGAGGAAGTGACATGGAGATGGACGAGCCAATCATGAGCAGTGGAAAACGAGGGCAGCAGAGGCTGTCGGACACGGAGGTGACACATTTTCCAAAAGATGATTTGAAACCATTTCATTCAGCTTTAGCTTATTAGGTGTTTTTTGCGTTTCCACAGGAGTCTCTGCAGGGCAGCTCTGATGAGACGGCCAACAGCGGCGAGGAGGGCAGCAGCAGCGGCCGCAGCGAGGCGTCCAGCAATGAGGCTGGATCCAGCCGAGCCAGCCAATCAGCAGGCAGCCCGGGCAGCGAGCTGCACTCCGACGACATGGCTGACAGCGAGGCCTTGAAGGAGGATGAAGAGGAGGAGGAAGAAGAAGAGGACGATGACGAGGATGATGAAGACGATGACGAGGACGATGAAGACGACAGGCCCGCTGTCGCCTCCGAGGGCAGCCCACAGAAAGACACCAGAGAGTCGTCCACGTCAGAGCTGCGCAAACGCAAAGCTGGTGAAGCGCTCGGAGAGGTCCAAGGTCCTCCGGAGCGACCCGGAATTTCCTCCGGCGTTCCCGGCTCCATCGCCTCCGCTCCCGGACTTTCCAAAACCAAATCCATTCCCTTCACCCCAGAGGCAGCCGCTGCCCTGGTAGCCTCGTCTTCCCTTAGGATCCTCGAGCCTTGCACTTCTTCATCTGTGTGCCTGGAGGGAACGTCGGGAGAGCAGACTGATTCCCAGAACCCCCAGCAACCACAGCAGGGTGGCACAGAGATGGGCTCCTCACATGGAGCGTCTGTTTCCCAGGAGCCGCCCTGCATGTCTCGACCAGCAGACTTCCTGACGGAGGCCATGGGCAACGAGCTCTTCAACTGCAGGCGTTTCATCAGCCCTCAGCATCACCATCATCATCACCACCACCATCATCATCATCACCACCATGATGGGTTAGTGGTTTTTAATGTGACTTTGACATTACCTCTGTTCCAAAACCTAGTGAGCTCCCTAGCTGTCTTCATAGGCAGCATCTGGTACATCATAAGTGCGTTTTGGGATTGCCTATTCCAAGAAGGTGTCTTAAAAGGTTGCTTTGATGCTTTAAAGTGTTGTCTAGGTAGACGGCCCACTTGGTTTTTATGCCGTTGCGTCTTCTGGAAACAGACTTTCAACACAAACTCTCCCTCTCCACAGTCACATGGTAGAGGACATGCTGAGCGCCGATGACGTGAGCTGCAGCAGTTCCCAAGTCAGCGCCAAATCCGAGAAGAACATGGCGGATTTTGATGGAGAGGAGTCTGGCTGTGAGGAGGAGCTGGTCCAGATCAACTCGCACGCAGAGCTCAGCTCGCACCTGCAGCAACACCTGCCCAACCTGGCCTCCATTTACCACGAACATCTGGTGCAAGGTACGTACACATCAACCAAGACCAAAGACTGCCACCACAGTGCTAGGATGTTCTGGGTGTGTTCTAGGGTGTTGCTTAGTTGCTATTAGGGTATTCTGTGTGGTTTCTAGTAGAGCCCGCCTGATGCATCATTTTGCCAATATTATCGGCCGATATGAGCCAGTATCAGTGATATATCTGTATCAGCGAATATCCTGCCGATATGAAATTTTAATTTTTTTTACAGAACATATAATGCAGATAAAATGCTTGAAATGGTGTAAATACTTAGTTTGTCCCGCAGAGCGTGCTCCATTGTTTGTTACTGGTGACCTGGATGAGACGCTTTAAAGCTTACGTTTTTGGAAAAACATTGAAACTTTGAACGACCATATCTCAGTAACGGCGCGGCGAATCTGCACCAAATTTGGGGGATCCCTTCAGCTCGAGGAACCCTCTCGAACGCGAATAAAGTTTACGTCTAGAAGCACTCTTTCGAATGACACCACTCCCGCGTCAATAGCCCCCGGGGTTCAGGAGTTAGCAATCCCTGGGGGCTACCGACACGCAGAGGGTGGCTTTCGAGAGGGCTCCTCGAGCTGAAGGGATCCCCCGAATTTGGTAGAGATCCGCCGGCATGTTCACGAGATAGTGACACCAGTCAACACTTTCACTTCAGTAAGGAGGTCTCTTGTTCAGTCAACATTCAAGCGTTGTCTTATTCGACCGTAATTGCCCTGCGAAGTGGACTTCACATGAAATTCCACAATTATCCAATAACAAACGTAACTTACACATTACATTCAAAGGGCATTAAAGTGCGCGAGACATGAATTTATATTATATTTATTTACAGACGTTTATTATTCACACTTCACACTTCTCCAGTAAGTTTCGTCTGTGTGTGAAGACAAAAGAGCGCAAATCCTTGAATAAATGTTCCGAAGTGAAATAAACTTCAGTGGAATAAAGTTGAATGGAATTGAATTGAATTAAAGTTGAATAAACTTCAACTTTACTGTTCAGTCACCGATGTCAGACTCATTTTGGTTAATAAAGTTTATTGTTAAATTGTTAAATGCCCTGCCTCCATTACATATCTCTGTCACCTTATTATAAGTGTTTGATCACCACATTTGAGTGATCATTGCAAAAAAAGTGTTCATGTATATACTGTATTCTATATATAGTACCTTTGGACACACGAATGGGAAAGTGTCCAAACTTTTGACTGGTACTGTACTATATTATACACGGCCGATATATCGATATTGGCCCTTTTTTTTACTCCCTAATATCGGTATTGGTAACGGCCCCAAAAAACCCATATCGGTCGGGCTCTAGGTTTCTAGGGCATTGCTAGGTTTTTAAGTGGTTGCTAGGCATAGCTCAGCTCTGTGGTAATTAGGGTATTCTTGTGGTTTCTTGGTTGTTTCTGCTCGGTTTTTAAGGTGTTCTAAATGTTTGTTAGGGTGTTGCTCTGTGGCAATTAAGGGTGTATGGGGTGGTTTCAAGGATGTTGCTAGGTTTCTACAGTGTTCTAAGTGGTTGCTAGAGTGTTGTTCTGTGGTAATTAAGGGCGTTCTGAATGGTTTCTAGGGCATTGCTGGGTTTTAAGGTGTTTCGAAGTGGTTGCTATAGCATTTGCGACCAAAAATATAAATTTGCGAGTTAAGTTTTTTTGCTGAGATCGCCACTGGCGACTACATAAATGTACATGTTATGATTTAAAAACTTGCATATAATGCCTTTTTTCCTGCTTGTTTTGCGTTCACATCGTTTGTTATATTGACGTAATAAACTGAGACGATGCACATCAAAGTTTTAGAGGAAAAATGGTCCTCATCTCTGCTGAACACCAGCGCTGACGGCACGCCTGCTGAAAGCAGCTCCAGTTGTGGCAGCATGAGAGAGATCGAAAATGACTGGGACGTGCGAAGTAAAAGTGCAGAAAGGCAGGGTCTATTTCATGCACAACTTGAACAAACTACAACAGGTAAAGCTGTCAGCTGTGTGGATATTAGCAGTATCGTTAACAATTCTCATTTATAATCAATTCTAATATGGCTACTTGTAATCAAGATATTAAGTCTATTTGTTGTGTTCTGTTAATGCGTGAACTTTATATTATTTGTAGCGCACTTGACATCCAATAATCGCAATAATTGCGTAAACATAGGATCAGCTTTAAAATTCTGCCAAATTCATAATGAAATTCAAACAATAAATACCATTTTGGTGCTCTCTAATGCGGCATGAGCGATCGCTTTAGCGCCTTAGTTCAAGCGGCACCTGAACCCTTCATATCTTTCTCATTACTACTATAGTATGTAATAAACATGAATGAACATCAGTAGGTATATTATAAGAGCCTACAGTAGATCTTACTGAAAGGTCTCATGTAATCGCTCATTCAGTGTTTCAAACTGCGGAAAACGTTTAAAGCTTGTAAATAATGCCACATAACAATACATTTACCTCAGATTAACCATTCGGCTTCCATAAGCTCATCAGCCAGCTAGAAAAAATAACTATAAAGAGGAGCATTTTGCCAAATGTATGCACTATATTGCATACTCATATTTTTACTTAACCTGTTGTCCACTTAATAAGAAAGAATGCATGGAGCTAAAAATAAAATTCAACATCTCTTATATAATTGCATGTTACTAATGAAGAAAACCAGAATGGATGTGTGCGGGACATATGACAATATTTATGGGATGCATTGAGGAGGAGCCCAAACTGCACTCGAGGGCCAAGTGATGCTGAAATAATTATGGTCTGTGATATTGGCACAGATTCTGTGTAATTATCAATTATATATAGTTCTCAAGCTGGAAAAGACGTTTAGTTCCCACTTTAAGTCAACCTTAGTTCCCAGGACGTCTACAAGATGGATTAAAATGCTGATAAAGACAAGGCAAGATGAGACATAAACACATGACAGTATGACTGAGAGGTTAGTGTTAAAAAATATATAAAACACATTTATTCTGTGGCATTTTTTTTTGATGCCTAATTCTGTTTCTTATAGGAGCCAGTGGCTCCTTAATTAATTTATTTTATTTTTAATTTTTTGTCTGGAGCCCTGTGTTCTGAGTGGTTTCTATGGTGTTGCTAGGTTTGTAAGGTATTCTTAGTGGTTGCTATAGTGTTACTCTATGGTAATTGTGTTTTGGGTAGTTGCTGGATTCCTGTGGTGTTGCCCTGTGGCTGTTTTGATGATTCAAGGGTCTTCTGAGTGGTTAAGATGATGTTGTTCTGTGGTGTTCTTGATTCTACAGTTCATTTGACCTAAACTTACTCAAATCTGATTTCAAACAAAAGTCTCACGATAGTTTCAGTCTGATGTTTTTCTAAACATCTGCTCCAGGTCCGGCGGTGCACAAACATCAGTACTCTGCGCACGCGACGACCGACATCAACCTGGACAACGTCTGCAAGAAAGGCAGCACCCTTCTGTGGGACCTGGTCCAGGACGACAATGCGGTGTGTTTACCTCACAGCAGACAATTCAAAGTATTTAGCCTTTAGAGTCAGTGATGTGATTCTCGTGTTGTGTCGGTGACTAGATCCACCTATCAGAAGGCTTGATCAATGAGGCAGAGAAGCTGTTGTGCTCTCTGGTCTGCTGGTTCACTGACCGTCAGATCCGCATGCGTTTCATCGAGGGCTGTCTGGAGAACCTCGCCAACCACCGGTGAGACCATCACAGATATATGAAGCGCTGTATGAAATTGCTGAAGAGGTCCAGTAGGAGATATCTGATGGATTTGTTTCTGCTTGTGTCTGTCAGGTCAGTGGTGGTGTCCTTGCGTTTGCTGCCGAAGCTCTTCGGGACCTTCCAGCAGTTTGGCTCCAGCTACGACACTCATTGGATAACCATGTAAGAAAAACTCCGCCCATCACTGATCTCCATGTTGTCATTACGTGAAACTTAAACCACTCCACAGGTGATTTTGAGAGTTTTTCCTGTGCTACAGGTGGGCGGAAAAGGAGCTGCACATGATGAAGCTCTTTTTTGATGATCTGCTACACTATATCCAGGAAGTGAGAGAGCAGCGCCACAAATTCGCTCTGTAAGTTTGGTGTCTCTATTTCTATATTACTCCTCAAAAGTTTGGGGTCGGTAGGATTTTTTCAATGTTTTTGAAACATTATGCAAAATCACAGTAAAAACTACAATATTGTGAAATATTATTACAATTTAAAAGAACTGTTTTCTGGTTGAATATATGTTTATTGCTGTGATCAAAGCTGAATTTTCAGCATCATTACTGCAGTCTTCAGTGTCACATGATCCTTCAGAAATCATTCTAATATGCTGATTTGCAGCTCAAAAACATTTTTTCTTCTTATAATTATCAGTATTGAAATCAGTTGGGCTGTTTCATTTTTTTCAGGATTCTTTGATGAATAGAAGTTGAAAAACCTGCCAAAAATGTCTTCACTCTCACTTTTGATCAATTGAGTGCATCCTTGCTGAATAAATGTATTCGTTTTGTTTTAATGAAGTGCAGTGTTAACATCCTGTGTGTCTCAGGTACAGTCACAGTGCGGAGGTGCAGGTGCGTCTGCAGTTCCTCACCTGTGTGTTCTCAACGCTCGGATCACCTGACCACTTCAGTGAGCACCTCTCTTTATCTTTCACACGTCGCTGCACATGAGAATTGCTCCATATGTAACTATACGAATATCCCGTGTGTGTGTGTGTGTCAGGGTTGAGTCTGGAGCAGGTGGACATCCTGTGGCACTGTTTAGTGGAGGACTCTGAGTGTTACGACGACGCCCTGCACTGGTTCCTAAACCAGGTCCGCAGTAAAGATCAGCACGCCATGGGCATGGAGACATACAAACACCTCTTCCTGGAGAAGGTCTGGCCACTGTATCTTTGAAGCACATCTTTTATACGATACGTGCCGCGAGAATGAATCTCTAATCAGGTGATTCTCACTCTCTCTCAGATGCCGCAGCTGAAGCCAGAGACGATCAGCATGACGGGGCTTAATTTGTTTCAGCATCTGTGCAATCTGGCTCGTCTGGCCACCAGCGCCTACGACAGCAGCTCCAACTGCGAGGTTCACAGCAGCGGATCTCAAAATCTCTGCGGTTTCTCTCGTTATGTTTTCACTGACCGTTCTCTCTGTCTGTCTGTAGTTGTGTGGTATGGATCAGCTGTGGGGAATCGCGCTGAGGGCTCAGTCTGCAGACATCAGCCGCGCTGCCATCCAGTACATCAACTCCTATTACATCAGCGGTCAGTAAACACCAAACACTTACATATTTTGTATCATTCATAACAGTAAAACATTTACATTTTGATAACCCCTCAGTTTTAGTCATCAAGTCAGCTTTATTTTTTTATACCACTATATACAGTAGAGATTGTTACTGAATAATTCAAGTCAGTTCAGTAACTGTGTAAAGTTCATTCATTATGAAACAAGTTCAATTCAGTGATAAGCAAACTAGTGTTCGGTTATTCAGCTGATGTCAGATCAGTGTTGATTTAGATTAGATTAGATGTAGGAAGAAACTTTTTTAGCTTTTAATACTATCATTTTGGGGTGGTGTATCCCTTTAAGCCTAAATAGTAATATTAAAAAATAGTAATAATAATAAACTATAATTAAAATAACTAAAAATATACGAGTACAAGTTTTATTAAAATCAATAAAAACTATAATAGTATATAAATAATGCTGAAATAACAGTGGTTGTAAGAAACTTATTGTCCCTTTTATTTTAAACTACTAAGATAGATAGATAGATAGATAGATAGATAGATAGATAGATAGATAGTGAATAAATAAATAAATGAGGGTTGAGTTTTGATTTTGATGAACTGACAAATCCTTCAAATGGCAGGTGATTTTACATCATTTGATGACTGATTAAATCTGCCATTTGTACCATTGGAGAGTGATGGTTGTGTTTTTTTGTTTTGTATTCTGAATATATGTGAGTGTGTAATGTGGTGTATTTATTAGTCTGTGTGACCGCAGGTAAAACGGGTCTGGAGAAGGAGCAGGAGTTCATCAGTAAGTGTATGGAGAGCTTGATGATGGCGTCTGCTAACCTGGAGAAAGACGCCCACTCCAGCCTGACCATCATCGAGAGAGGACTGCTGCTGCTCAAAACACACCTGGAGGCCTTCAGACGCAGGTACACACAGCCACTGCAAGAAAACCTTGTTTACACGAGAAGTGGCATTTCTCTTTTTTTATATCAGAATTTAAACGGACGCTGAATTGAATGTGTGTGTGTGTGTGTTCAGGTTTGCGTATCACCTGCGGCAGTGGCAGATCGAGGGCACGGGCATCAGCAGTCATCTGAAAGCTCTCAGTGATAAACAGTCTCTCCCGCTCAGGATCGTGTGTCAGCCAGCAGGACTGCCTGACAAGGTGCACCTTCATCATCATCATCTACCTCATCGCTAGTGTCTGCTCAGACATCACGCTGAGTTTAATAAAGCTTTCTGTGTCTGTGTAGATGACCATCGAGATGTACCCCAGCGATCAGGTGGCTGATCTGAGGGCAGAGGTCACGCACTGGTATGAGAATCTGCAGAAGGATCAGCTCAGCCAGCAGGCACAGCTGCAGGAGTTCGGTCAAACCAGCCGCCAGCAGGACTTCCCAGGTGCACAAAGAAAACAGACAACTGTGACTCTGTCGCATCTGAACCTCAAATAGAACATCCACAGACTCTGACTGTCTGATGTGTATAGCACACATATGCCCATAAGCAAAAAACAAATAGCCTTGGGGAAATTGAAAAAGAAATACCATGTATAGTATAATATAAATATGTTATTTATGTGTACAGTATTTATCCATATGTTAATTGTTTTTTTTTCTCTCTTTTATTTGAGAGGGGGTTATTTTATATATTTACATACATATTATATGTAATATCTATATTTAATACACGAGTTTCACAATTTGAGTTGAATTACTGAAATAAACTTTTCCACGACATTCAATTTATTGAGATGCACCTGTAGATAGATAGATAATTTAGATTTATAAATTTATATGTGCAGTATTAATATATAATTATTATCTACATATATATTATTTTTCTTTTTTGGTGATTTAATATTTTGGATATTTTATATATTGTATGTACTATAAATATTTCAGTCTGTCTATCTCTCTATCTGTGTACATCTTTATATATCCACATATTATAATTTAAATATATTAAAATATATTTTTATATTAAATGCTTTTTGTTTATATATAAATATTTATTCATATGCAAGAGTTTCTTTTTCTGTGACTTTATATTTTGGATATATATAATTTAAATATTGAATTTATATGTAGAATATTTATTAATAAAAAAGACTTGGTTAAACTAAATTTTATTTATGTGTGTGTATATATATATATATATATAATTTATGTATACACTAAATAATCATAAATAAAATCATTAATAAAATTAAAATAAAACAATTCACAATTATAATTTTTTTTAGTCTCTCTTATTGGCATTTGTGAATTTGTGAAATTAGTTAAAACTTATAATCAGTCAAAAGTGCAAATGAATGCTCATATGGCAACATGTTGTAGTTGGACTTGCCTTGTAAAGCCTTTGTGTGTGTGTTTATGTGCAGGTGGTCTGATGGGTCCGGTGCGCATGATCTCATCAGGACACGAGCTGACCACTGACTATGATGAGAAGACCCTTCATGAGCTCGGCTTCAAGGACATGCAGGTAACGCAAACAAATCCTCATACGCCTGTGAACCTGCAACACAAGAAATAAACACTAAGAGGCGTTTGTGTGTGCAGATGGTGTTCGTGTCTCTGGGCGCTCCGCGGAGGGAGAGGAAGGGCGAGGGTGTCCAGCTGCCAGCGTCGTGTCTGCCGCCCCCTCAGAAGGAGCACATCCCCATGCTGCTGCTCCTGCAGGAGCCCCACCTCACCACCCTCTTCGACCTGCTGGAGATGCTGGCCTGCTTCAAACCGCCCGGCCCTGACAGACCCCAGCACAGCACTGAGGTAACGTCCAGCTCCATGCCTCAGACCCGGTCCAGACTGAGTTCAACCAGCATCCAATCCAGTGTGTTTCCTCCTGCAGAGTGTTCGCTGTGAGGAGCTGCACCTCCACGCGGAGAATCTGTCCCGTCGTGTGTGGGAGCTGCTCATGCTGCTGCCCACGTGTCCCAGCATGCTCCAGGCCTTCCAGAACATCTCTGATGACACAGTTAGTCTCGTGACCCATGCTGCCCATTCATTTAAGAGATTTCTAGCATTTGTTTGCCTGAATGTGTACACTGTTAAAATGATAATAAGTAAAAAAAAGTAAATAAAACTAAGATTATTGGAGTATGTTTTACAATATATCAATATAAATTTCTACAAAATGTGTTGAAATTTATTAGCAGTTTCACCTTAGGTAACATTTGCATTAAATAAATATTCTTTAGCTTTAGGGGCAAAAAAAAAAACTGAATACATTATAATTTGTAATGTAATTTTTTTTTTTCATTTACTATGTATTTTTATACTTCAAAATTTCAAATTCAAAATTTCATGTTTAATTCAGTGTGTTACAATTTACTAGCAATTTCTGAATGATAATTTGCATTAGATTAAATTTGCATTAAACAAGTAGTTTTTAGTTTTGGGGGGCAAAAACTGGATACATTATGATAAAAAGAAAATTTATGTATTTAATATATAAAATTGTATATTTTCATACTCAAAATTTTCAAAGTCTTTCTATTTAATTAAAAAAAAAAAAAAAAATATTTTACTAGTGCTAGCGATTTTGAAGTGAAAATTCTTTCTGCATATGTATCTGCATAAACAAATAGTTGTTTTTTGGGGGCAAAAAAAACTGATACATATATATATGTTAGGGGAGCACCGAAATGAAAATTCTGGACCGAAACTGAAAATTCTGGATGCACTTAGCTGAAAACCGAAACCGAAAATGCTTTGTAATAATTAAAGTAAAATAAAGTAATTTTCAAGACTTTTAAAATTTACTCAATAAAAAAAAAAATAATTTCAAATTTAAATTTAAACTGAATTTAAAAAAAAAACACAAGCCAATAAAATAACTACACTTTTATTGAAAGTAACACAAAATTGGACAGAACATATATTGATATTAAAGGGATAGTTCACCCATAAATGAAAATTAGCGCATGATTTATTCACCCTCAGGGCATCCAAGGCGTATCTGACATTCCTCCTTCAGACGAACACAATCACAGTTACATTTAAAAATGTCTTGGCTCTTCCAAGCTGTATAATGGCAGTGAGTGGTGCCCCTGTTTTTGAAGCCAAAAAAAGTGCATCCATCCATCATAAAACTACTAAAACGCACATTCATAGAGCAGAATATTGAGAGGAGCGTCACACCACGCAGTGACGACGGCTAGAGGGAGAGAGAGAAACCTGTGTGCTGGACACTGCGGGACAACTGAAATTTGTGTTCATTGTGACTTTAGGGATCTGACGGTTTGTGCTGGAAGGATCTGTTGAGGATCAAGAGCCCTCATAAGCTGCTCTACGCTTTAGAAATCATAGAGGCCCTCGGCAAACCCAACCGCAGGATTCACCGCGAGTCTACGGTACACATCCAGAATCACACTCAGATCATCTTCTTCACACTTGCAGATGCTCTTTCTCTTGAAACCTGTGTGTGTGTGTGTTTCAGGGCAGTTACAGTGATCTGTATCCAGACTCTGACGACTCCAGTGAGGAGCAGATCGAGAACAGCAAGAACACTTGGAGCTGTAAGGTACAAACCCCTCCATCTGTTGCTTTTGTTCACTGACTTATGGACTAGGTAACACCAAATCTATGGGTTTTAGTAAAATTATTATGCGATTTGTAGTTGTTAATATGTGTGCTCCAGTCCATGCGCTCTGGGTAGTGTGTATTTGAGCTGAATGACAGACTGCACCTGTGTCTCTGCTGTAGTTTGTGTCGTCTGGAGGTCTTCAGCTTCTGTTGGACATTTTTAACTCTGCAATTTTAGAGCCGAAAGAGCAAGAATCCTGGACTGTGGTGAGTGTCAAGAACAGACTGTGTTGTGTAACATTTGCAAATCTTTCCTTTTGACTTTGAAGTGAAATAAGTCCAGGGGATTTTCTTTTGCGCAGCTGTGGATGTCTTGTTTCTTCTCTTCTCTCTCTAGTGGTTGCTGGACTGTCTCGCGTGTCTGCTGAAGCTCATTTGTCAGTTTGCGGTGGATCCGGCCGATCTGGACTTGGCCTATCATGACGTTTTCGCCTGGTCTGGTCTCACGGACACACAGAGGAAGAGGGCGTGGCCAGGGAAGTCTCGCAAAGCTGCCGGGGATCATGGGAAGGGCCTGCACATACCTCGTCTCACAGAGGTGTGAAACTGCTTCTAAATGGATTTTTCTCTGTGTATGTGAGCTTTTTCTCATTTCGGCATTGTTTTCTCTGTCAGGTTTTCCTTAGTCTTGTTCAAGGCACCAGCCTCATCCAGCGGCTCATCAACGTGGCCTACACATACGGCAATCTGGCACACAGGTGAATAGCATGCACATACACAAGATCCTCACCCGCGAGGACTCCTTTTCATTTATTTTTTTTATTTACTTACTGTTTTTTTTATTTTTTTGTGATTATCCTGCAGGGTTTTAAAGGCTCAATCAGATCACAGATCCAGACACGAGGGTAAGCACATCATCGGTTATATATATGTGAGGGTTTTGGCTTTTCTCTCATTACTGGTGACGTTTCATTAATATTTATTAATAATGTTTACGCAGTGACACATTACTCCATGTGGCTGCTGGTGAGCTGGGCTCACTGCTGTTCTCTGGTGAAATCCAGCCTGGCTGATAGTGAACATCTGCACGACTGGCTGAAGAAGCTCACGCTGCTCATACCTGAGGTAAACGAAAGAATGCCATGATTTTATCCATCTCTGAAATTAATTCTACTGATCACCTGAGCGGGGAACGATTATATCAACCAATCAAACCATAGCTATTCAAACCAATAATTAAAAAATACCAGCTCCACTCTACATTGCACAAAATATTTATGTGAAATATGTTGAATGTTCTGGGGAATGCATGTTAAATGTTTTGTGAATGCCATTTATTTATTTTTTTAAAGTTCAATTTATGCATTTGGCAGGCGGTTTATCGAAAGTGACTTATATTGCATTCAGGGTATACATTTGTCATGAGTTGTGTTCCCTGGGAATCAAACGCATGACCTTGGCATTGCTGTCACCACTCTCTGCTGTTTGAGCTGCAGGAAGGCTGTTTTGGGTTGTATTTTTTTATTGTATTGTCGTATTGTATCTGCAGACGGCGGTGCGTCAGGAGGCGTGCAGTGGTCTGTATAAGCTGTCTCTGTCAGGTCTGGAGGGAGGAGAATCCATCAATAGATCCTTCCTGCTGCTCGCCGCGTCCACTCTGCTCAAGTTCCTGCCAGACGCACAGGCGCTTAAACCCCTGAGAGTAAGTACAAACACTGACAATGTCTATGTGCTTCTGTTAGTTTAATATTATTTATATACTTTTATATACTATTTGTGTGTGTGCATGTATATATGTATGTGTGTGTGTATATGTGTGTGTGTGTGTGTGTGTGTATATGTATATATATATATGCTTCATGCATCCATTTCAGGTTTTAAATTATTTTTCATATTTTTTTTTTTTTTTTTTTAAGTTAGTTGCCAAGGCAACATTTTTGCTGCTAATTTTTAGGGCTGCCCTCGACTAAAGACTTTTCTGGTCAAGTAGTAGTCGTTCATTTGAAGCATTAGTCGACTAATCGCACGTTTATTAATAAACCATTTAAATCATGCTAATGAGCCTTTAATTGCCTACATAGTCTAATAAATTTTCAGTTTAAGAGAATTCGGCGACACTGACTCGTCATCTCCAAAGTAGTTTATGCGCCTGCATGCAAGTTACGGATTACATTATCTGAGGACATTTTTACTTTTATTTTTTAAATTTTAATTGTTTACTTTGAAAGTAGACATTTTACTCTCCATAGATGTATTTTTCATGTCTGTAAGGCAAGTATACATGGAGTTTCGTGCTCAAGTTCACAAAGGCCGAGACGGCAGAAAGCGCATCCTGTTATTTTACAAAAGCGCAATGTTTTGTTGTTATGGTGAGTGCACCCAAATAAATGTTGAGGCTTTATAGATTCGAAAGATGTATTGCTCTTATTTGTATGACAAAAATGACAGAGTAGGCCTATTTCAAGAGCAAGCAAGCGCATCCTATGCTGTGAGCACCCTACTGCACATTTTTCTAGGTTAACATTAGGTTGAGCGGCCATGTAAAGTTGCTACTAACATATTTCAGATGATAAGACATATTTGAGACATATGAACTGTATTACCACGAAATCCAGCCGTTAATGATCCCTCACAGACTGCGTGACCTCACCACTTCCTGTGGATTTTTATTTTCTGCGACTAATAAAATTTTGGTCGACCAAGCCTCTTCTCGTCAACTAAAGGTTAGTCAACTGTTCGGGGGCAGCCCAAATTTTAATATTTATTATTTATAATTTAAATATAAATTAAATTACATTATATTTATAATTTATATTAATTTATTATTTATTTTCTATTTCCGCTTTATTTGTGTGAATAAAAATGTTTTTAATAGATTTAGTTTTCGTTAACGATAACAACTCTGGCTCAGTATTATTTGCCCATTTGATTTTTGTGTTGCATAATTCCTTTAAATGTATGTATGTGTGTGCGTTTCGCCGGTGCAGCTGGAGGATTTCGAGGAGGAGGCCATGTTTCACTCCGGCTGTAAGGAGTATTTCTGGCTGCTCTGTAAACTCATTGACAACATCCACGTGAAAGATGCCAGTCAGACCACCCTGCTGGACCTGGACGCCCTGGCGCGACACCTCGCCGACTGCATCCGCAGGTCAAACACGCTCCTTTTGCTTGGATTATGGCATCAGTTTCCTTCTGAAGCTTTAGCTTAGCCCTTGAGAGCGCAGCCACAAGCAAACAAACTTTTTTAGTTTTAATGAAAAATCACTGGTGACATTATGCTACTAAGAAAGTAATTGAGCAAAAATGCACCATTTATCTTTTTAAATACTGAGCATGCTGTTGTTTTTCCACTTGCAGTCGTGAGATTTTGGACCAGCAGGACGGGGCGATCGAGGACGATGGTCTGACAGGTCTCCTGCGTCTGGCCACCAGTGTCCTGAAGCACAAACCTCCCTTTAAGTTTTCTCGGGAGGGCCAGGAGTTCCTCAGGGACACGTATGATCTGCTGTTCCTGCTGCCCAGCCTGAAGGACCGGCAGCAGCCTAAATGCAAGAGTCCCGCGGCCCGCGCCGCAGCCTACGACCTGCTGGTGGAGGTGGTCAAGGGTTCGGTGGAGAACTACAGACTGCTGCACAACTGGGTCATGTCACAGCACATGCAGGGTGAGCACAACAACCATGAGTGTGTTGCACTTTGTGGACATTTCTGACTTGTGTTGTCTTTAAATTAGGCTGATTAGATTTTTGGTAACTCCTTACCATAAACCTTCTTACTTAACCTTAGTTAGTTAACATGAACTAACAATGAAACATTCTTCTTAAAGTTAATATCATTATATGTACTAATAATTGTTTTTTTTTAATTAGAACTTGCTGATTTAAATATTATATTTGTTAATATTATTTAATAAACCTGAGCTAACATGAACTAACAAGGAACAGGTGTATTTTTATTAACTAACATTAACAAAGATTCATAAATACTGCAACAAATGTATTGCTCATTGTTAGTTAATGCATTAACTAGAGATGGTTATTGTAAAGTGTTACTGATTGATTTTTTTTAAATCCTAACCCTTATTTAGATGTAGACAACAAAATTATTTATCAAGGTTGTCCTCGTAAATTGATTTGAGGTTTCACTATGCCTTTTAGATCTCACAAGTATTATAAAACACTAAACTGACATGATATTTTTATTAGTTTTTTTAATTTAAATGAAAAATTTTAGCTTTCTTTTTTCCCCCATTTTTAGTCATTTTAGTACTTCAATTTAAGTGAGTGAGTGAGGTTAAACTTATCTTTTTTTAAAGTATTTTATTTTTTTCAGCTTAATTTCAATTAACAAATACAATTTTAACAGTTTTAGTTTTTGTTAATATCGACACTGATAAATGCATACTTGTTTCTATGTAAACAAGCGTGTCTTGCTTTGATCTTTGGGGTTTGTTTGTTTGTTTGTTTTTAGCGTCTCATGCGCCGTATAAATGGGATTACTGGCCTCATGATGATGTCAGAGCCGAGTGTCGTTTTGTGGGATTGACTAACCTTGGTGCCACGTGTTACCTGGCCTCCACCATTCAACAGCTCTACATGATCCCAGAAGCCAGACAGGCCGTCTTTACTGCTAAAGTGAGTTCATAAAACAGTCTGATCTGATCAGAGGTTTTCTATTTAAATATATTGAAAAATGTAATTTATTGCTGTGATCAAAGCTGAATTTTCAGCATCATTACTCCAGTCTTCAGTGTCACATGATTCTTCAGAAATCATTCTAATATACTGATTTGCTGCTCAAGAAGCATTTCTGATTATTATCAATGTTGATATGACGTAATATTTTGCGTATAACTATGCTATATTTTGTTTCAGGATTTTGTGATGAATAGAATGTTCAAAACAACAGTATTTATTTGAAATAGAAATCTTTTGGAACATTATAAATGCTTTACTTTTGATTAATTTAACAATTTAATATTTAATAATAAAAGTATAATTTCGCTGTCATGACATAAATGTGATAATACATGACAGGCCATGCATTACTTTCATTTTACCACAGTTCAAATAACTGAAGTGTTATGAAGTGTTTAATAACGCACAGACTCCATGGTTTGAGATGTTGTTGGATTTGTGCTTTATAGTAATATCTGTGTTTGTGTCTGTGTTGATTTACAGTATTCAGAGGACATCAAGCATAAGACCACATTGCTGGAGCTGCAGAAGATGTTCACTTATCTAATGGTATGTGACTTTATCACATGATGTAATCTCACGACTGCAGATGTGATTTTAATGTTTCCGATGTGCATGTGCAGGAGAGCGAGAGGAAGGCGTACAACCCTCGTCCCTTCTGTAAGACCTACACGATGGACAAACAGCCGCTGAACACAGGAGAGCAGAAAGACATGACTGAGTTCTTCACAGACCTCATCACCAAGATAGAGGAGATGTCTCAGGACCTGGTACGACATCCGTCTCTGTGTGCTTTGAGTGAGTTTAGTGAAACAGTCGCACACCTGTAATGCTTGTGTGCTTCTTGTTTCAGAAAAACACAGTCAAAACGCTGTTTGGAGGCATCATCACCAACAATGTGGTTTCACTGGTAAGATTGAGCTCGTGTGTGAATGTGTCTTTTCTGAAAGAGCCCGGTCATGGGTGAGCGTTTCATTGGATATCCATGTGTGTGTAGGACTGTGATCACGTGAGTCAGACGGCTGAGGAGTTTTACACAGTCAGATGTCAGGTGGCTGATATGAAGAACATCTATGTGAGTGTTTCTCATTTTCACACACACAAACACACTCATCTGAAGGAAACTTCATGCTCTGTGTGTACAGGTCATTAACAGGAACAGGATTTAGAAGTTTTACTACTAAATATGAGTTTTTCAATGGATGTTTTTTTAAAATGTTATGTGATGGGAGCTTTGCATAAAACCAATAGCAATTTGTAGTCACACTCTTAAAAATAAAGGTGCTTCAAAAGGTTCTTCACAGCGATGCCATAGAAGAACCATTTTTGGTTCCACAAAGAACCATTCAGTCAAAGGTTCTTTAAAGAACCATCTCTTTCTTACCTTTTTATAATCTGAAGAACCTTCTTTCACCACAAAGATCCTTTTGCAGGGTTTGTACAAGGTACTTAAAGTGCTTGAATTTGACTTTTTGAAATTTAAGTCCTGGAAAACCCTTGAAAACAGTCATATTTTTGAGAAGGTACTTGAAAAATACTTGATTTTTAAAAGGGCAGTATATATGAAATTAGTGTTCTTTCTTTCCCTCGATAAAAAATCTTTTTATGCAAAATTCACAATGCAGCGCGTCTGATATAAATACAGAGCCGTTTCGCCGGGCTTTTAGCAGCACACAAGATCTCGCGATATTACCCGAGGAATTTCATTTTGCAGTTTCTGTACGAACCCTGCTTTTGTGAAACAGAAATGTTTTTCAGATGTGTAAGGTTCTTTATGGAACCATTTAGACAGAAAGGTTCTTCTATGGCATAGTGAAGCACCTTTGTTTTTCAGAGTGTACTAATGCTAAAGCACTATATCATTTCAAGCCTGCAACAGTACATTTGGTAAAGATACACTTTAATATGAATTGTTTACTGAGTAACTTCTTGTGGCATTGCTCTATTTTTATGTCTTGTTATAAATCACACATTGTAATTGGAAAAAAATATATATTAGTAATCCATAATAGAAAAACACTATTACAATCAACATGTTTTGGGTGGGTCAGTGGAAGAACGGCTAATAATAGCCACATTATTTACAGTCAGTTTTTTTGTTCTTCGTGCCAAGAGAAATATTTTGTAATTTTTTTTTCTCATGATAGAGCTAGATGAGGCCAAAATAAGTTTAAAACATAATGAAATACTGCTTAAGACTATTTGTTTTTTACATATTCCTACAGTAATACAGTACATACAGTAAAAACAGTAATATTGATTAAATATTATTATGATTAAAAATAACTGTTTTCTAGTTGAATATATTGTAAAATGTAATTTATTTCTGTGATCAAAGCTGAATTTTCAGCATCATTACTCCAGTCTTCAGTGTCTTCAGAAATCATTCTAATATGCTGATGAAGAAAATCACAGTATATAAAAAAGTAAATGTGACAGGGTGACATAAATGTGACACAAATGTTACTGAAACCAGAATCCAGCCCTAAAACGAATGTAAATACATCCTTCGTGTCTCCGTCTCTGTGCTTCAGGAGTCTCTGGACGAGGTGACCATTAAGGACACTCTGGAGGGTGATAACATGTACACCTGCTCTCAGTGTGGGAAGAAAGTCCGCGCTGAAAAACGGTACAGTCTTCCTCTGAGAGCTGAAATCTTTCTGTTTTGGCCCTGAATATTTTCTGACAGCTCTTTGTGTCTCTCAGGGCTTGTTTTAAGAAGCTCCCGCAGATCTTGAGCTTTAACACCATGCGCTACACGTTCAACATGGTGACCATGATGAAGGAAAAAGTAAACACGCACTTTTCTTTCCCGCTGCGGCTCGACATGACGCCGTACACCGAGGACTTCCTCATGGCCAAGGGAGACAGGAAGGAAGGTAAAGCGATTGTTCTGCTGAAACAGCCTTCTTAAATTGTGTTTGTCTTCTCCAGTCGGCTAATCATGATGTCATTTGCAGGTTTCCGTGATGACAGTGATGCAAAAGTGGCGGAGAGTTATGAGTATGACCTCATTGGGGTGACGGTGCACACGGGCACAGCGGACGGTGGCCATTATTACAGCTTCATCAGGGACATCGTCAACCCACACGCTTACCGCAATAACAAATGGTGAGCATTCACACTGCATTTACAGCTACTGAATCATTTCAGCCCAGAGTTTGTTATTGAGAACTGACCGACATGTGCGTTTCTGATGATGCCATTTCCTGTTGCAGGTACCTGTTTAACGATGCGGAGGTGAAGCCGTTTGATTCGGCTCAGCTGGCCTCAGAATGTTTTGGTGGAGAGATGACCGTATGTTTTTTTATATTTTTCCCATCAGATCAAGTCATCCAATATGTTTTTGGGATAAACTAATAAAAATAACAGTCTAGTTAATGTTGTTTTAATTCAGAAATGCTTGTGTCTCATTTCAGACAAAAACATATGACTCTGTCACAGACAAGTTCATGGATTTCTCCTTTGAGAAGGTTGGTTTTGCGATGACAACAACAACAATACTAATAATAATTATAAAACAAAATAATGATAAATATGATTTGATAAATTCATGATTATTATTATTATTGTACAACATTATTTTATATATTAATATATATTTATATATTTTGTATTATAGTAAAATTCTAATAAAATAATTATTAAAGTAATAATAAATTATTATTTAATTTAATTTTACATATTAATTACACGTATTATAGTAATAGTATCACATTTTTATATATTATAAATATTTTTTTATTATACATATTTTTTATATTATATAGTAAAAAATTATAGGTTGTTGTGTTATTATTATTATTATTATTATTATTTCATTTTATTTATTAATTATTAGAATTGTATTAACAGTCATACATTTTTATATATTAATTTTAAATTATTTTTATATTAATTATAATTATTTTAGTAATAAATAATGATAGATTGTTATTACTATTATTTCTATATTCATTATAATTGTAAAAATTGTTATTCTTATTTAAAAAAGTCTCGCTCCAGAATTTGAACTGCCCATAAATGCTCTGTAAATAAAAGTAACGTGAGATTTGTCTGCCTTTCAGACCCACAGTGCCTACATGCTGTTCTATAAGAGGGTGGAGGTGGAGGATGAGAATGAGAAGGACTTGAACTTTGACATCTCTCCTGACCTTCTGGAGGTACGGACCTCTCGCCGTCAGTCTTCCCTGCACACATCTGAGCTTTTCACTGACCGCTCCTCTCTCTCTGTCTCTCTCATAGTGGATCTGGCACGACAACATGCAGTTTCTCCAGGACAAGAACATCTTTGAACACACATACTTTGGGTAAGAGACCAGTCTAGAACAATTTCACAAAACTATGGATATCTTTGATAACTCTTTTCTTTTCTGTTTATATTTATGTATGGTGATTTATATAATAAGTCTGTTTTCTGTTTTATTCTTTTGTCGTCTCGCTGTAGTTTTATGTGGCAGCTGTGCAGCAGTATTCCCAGCACTTTACCCGATCCTAAGTCCGTGTCGCTCATGACAGCTAAGGTGAGTCTGACCACATGAACAGCTTTATCAGAGCAGCACGTCATCTTCATCCTCTCCAGTATCATCATCAGTTATTGTCCGGGGGGAAATAGCGAGGTTCAGAATTTGAGTCATTTTTCTCTCTTTCTCTCTCAGCTCAGCACATCGTTTGTTCTGGAGACATTCATCCACTCCAAAGAAAAGGTGAGATGGACTTTACTGCCCTTGGGTTGTTTTTCTGTTGTAACTTACAGGACAGGCCTGATGCCATTTTCTGTAGTGTTTAATAGCTTTCATTGTTTTTTTCCATTTTTGTAAGTCAGTTTTACTTTTTAACTTTTTCTCTCAGCCCACAATGCTGCAGTGGATCGAACTCTTGACCAAACAGTTTAACAATAGCCAAGCTGCCTGCGAGGTAACACACACACACACACACACACACACACACACACACACACACACACTTTACATCTAGCTTATTGTTTCATAGCATCTTCTGCTCTGGAAAATCACTTGTGTGCAAAATGAATTGAGTGAGTTGATGAGATCAGCATTGTTTTTGGGTTGTGTGTGTGTGTGTGCGCGCAGTGGTTTTTGGATCAGATGGCAGATGATAACTGGTGGCCAATGCAGATTCTCATCAAGTGTCCCAATCAGATTGTACGTCAGGTGAGTGTTACATAAACAACTTTATTTAAATGTAATTTTAAATAAAGATGATAATAATAATAATAATTCTAATTTTTTAATCATAATTATTAACCAACAAACCCACACTCTTCCCCTAAAAGAAAAAAATTAGTGTAAAAAAAAAAAAAAAGAAAAGTTTATTTTATTTTGGAAAGTTTGATTAAATTAACATGTAATACTCATAATGTGATGTTTCAGATGTTTCAGAGGTTGTGTATTCACGTGATCCAGCGCCTCAGACCGGTCCACGCTCACCTGTACCTGCAGCCGGGCATGGAGGACGGGTGTGTGATGCATCCCTTTTTCTCTTCCTCTGGAGCCAAAGAACATCCTTTCCTCATGTCTTCAAAGCCATATACTGTCTTACTGTCAGGAAAAGGGGACTTGTTCTATAAACGTTCTCATTTGTGCTGTTCTTCTGCTCTGTCTGCAGCTCTGATGATATGGACGGGCCGGTGGAGGACATCGGCAGCCGCTCGTGTGTGACGCGGTTCGTCAAAACGCTGCTGTCAATCATGGAACACGGAGTGAAGCCGCACAGCAAACATCTGACTGAATACTTTGCCTTCCTCTATGAGTTTGCCAAAATGGGAGAAGAGGAGGTAACATACTTACTCACTCGCCTACTTTATTTATTTTTACCTACTTGTTTATTTACTCTTTTACTTTATGTATTTATTTATCTATTGAATTGTTTTACTTTATTTACCTACTTATTTATTTTACTTATTTATTTCTATTTATCTATTTATTTTATGTATTTAATTTGTCTTATTTTATTCATGCATTTATTTTATTTACCTTCTTATTTATTTTGCTTATTTACTTTTATTTGCTTATTTTACCCGTTTCATTTTATTTATCTATTTACTTTAGTTATTTTACTTATTTAATGTATTTATTTACTTTTTCTTAACTTATTTATTTACCTATATATTGTACTTGCTTCATTTTATGTATTAATTTATTATTTACTAAAATTGGACAATTTTTAAAGTGTATTCTTTATTTTCTTGTTTTAAGCTTTTTTTCTTCTTGTTTTTGTCTTCACAGAGTCAGTTCCTCTTGTCATTGCAAGCCATTTCTATAATGGTGCATTTCTACATTGGCACTAAAGGACCTGAAAATGTGAGTGCTGTCTCATCAGGCTTGATCTTCTCTGATTCAGGCTTTCCCTGATCTCAGATCATAACGTCCATCTCTCTGTCTCAGCCTCAGGTGGAGGTGTTATCTGAGGAGGAGGAGGGCGAGGAGGATGAAGAGGAGGACATCCTGTCACTGGCGGAGGAGAAGTACAGGCCGGCCGCTCTGGAGAAGATGATCGCTCTCATAGCTCTTCTGGTGGAGCAGTCCAGATCTGAGAGGTACACACTGAAGTATTTGGTTTAATCTCATAAAACATGTCATATTTCACCTTAAGTGAATCATATTTCATCCCAAAATTCCTTTAAAGAAAATGAAAATGGCTTTGTTTTAGTAATATCTGATTGCCTCCGTCTGTCTGCAGACACTTGACTCTGTCTCAGAGTGACATGGCCGCACTGACCGGAGGAAAAGGTTTCCCCTTCCTGTTCCAGCACATCAGAGACAGTATTAACATCAGACAGACTTGCAACCTCATATTCAGCCTCTGCAGATACAACAACCGTCTGGCTGAACATGTAAGCTGTGCAGATCCCAAACTTTTTAACAGTAGTGTATCTTAGTTCTTGCGACAGTCTTTGTCCTAACAAAAAGTTCTATAATATCAAACTGTAACATAACTTCTCATGGTTTGTGTTTCTCTGTTGGTATAGATCGTGTCAATGCTGTTCACCTCCATTGCTAAACTGACTCCAGAAGTAAGAACAACTCTACTACTATTATTGAATCATTATCTTAATCATTATCGTTCCACACACTAACTAACATTTTGTGCATGTCTAACAGGCGGCAAATCCGTTCTTCAAGCTGCTGACGATGCTGATGGAGTTTGCTGCAGGTCCTCCGGGAATGCCCTCGTTTGCGTCCTACATCCTGCAGAGGATCTGGGAGGTAACTCTGGAGGCCCACAGACAGTCCCATTACACTTCCTCACTTCTTCACTGAAATGTTGCTTAACATGTGCGTTTTGTGTCAGTGATGTTTGGAGAACTTCATACGCTGATGTTCTGATCTCTGTCTGTCAGGTGATCGAGTATAACCCGTCTCAGTGTTTGGACTGGTTGGCCGTTCAGACGCCGCGTAATAAGCTGGCTCACAGCTGGGTCCTGCAGAACATGGAGAACTGGGTGGAGCGGTTTCTGCTGGCGCACAACTACCCACGTGTCCGAACATGTAAGAACACACAAAATCTACACACACACACATGCATTAAATTGATCAAAAATATTAACTGTTTTAAACACATATAATAATAATAATAATAATAAATGTTTCTTGAGCAGCAAATCAGCATTTTAGAATGATTTCTGAAGGATCATGATGCTGAAAATTC
The DNA here is from genome assembly GCF_018340385.1 of Cyprinus carpio. Lineage (NCBI taxonomy): Eukaryota > Metazoa > Chordata > Actinopteri > Cypriniformes > Cyprinidae > Cyprinus > Cyprinus carpio. The sequence continues at coordinate 33,117,108 of NC_056572.1, read as the reverse complement.
AGCTTTGATCACAAGAATCAATTACATTTTAAAATATTTTTACATAGGAAACAGCTTTTTTTTTTAAATTTTAATAAGATTTCACAATATTACTGTTTTTACTGTATTTTTGATCAAATAAACGCAGCCTTGGCGAGCGAAAGAGACTTAAAATCTTACCCCAAACTAGTGTTATTTTAGAATTATTGATATTATATTATAGTTTTTGTTTATATATTAAGTCAGATTTTTTCATTTTAGTTTTAAACTTTTTGTAACTTCATATTTTGTATTGATGTTTGTATTCGTTTTTTTTTTTAAATGTCAGCTTAGTTTTTATTAAGTTTAATTTATTAGTTTTAGTTAATTTAAACTAAATGAAAATGACAACTGTTGCTTTGGCAACTAGCTGAAATAAGTCATCCAAGTTTTTTTGTATTTTATTTAATTTCGTGCAACTAAAATGTTTTATATTTATGGTTTTACTTTATGATAATAACGCTGCCCCAAACTTTTGAACTGTAGTGTATTTATGAATACACACACGATAATAGCATCAAGAACTACACACGTTTAAAAAAACCTGAATTGTCATTTATGTGTCCAAACAAACATCTACAACAAGAATAGCTAATCTTATTATTAATTTGGTAAAATGTCAGACTGTACATTATTTTGTGACGTATGTAATAAATCTCTCTCTCTCTCAGCGGCGGCGTATCTGCTGGTGTCTCTCATCCCGAGCAACTCGTTCCGTCAGATGTTCCGCTCCACGCGCTCTCTTCACATCCCCACACGGGACCTCCCGCTGAGTCCTGACACCACAGTGGTTCTGCACCAGGTCTACAACCTGCTGCTGGGCCTGTTGGGCCGGGCCAAGCTCTACGTAGACGTGCCGGTGCACGGGACCACCAAACTGGTGCAGTACTTCAGCTTCATGACCTACTGCCTCATCTCCAAAACAGAGAAGCTCATGTTCTCCAGCTACTTCATGGACCTCTGGAACCTCTTCCAGGTACTTCACGTGCAGATGAAAGCATTTTAAGATGCTCATATGGTGCATATTTGAGCTCTCATGTGTCTCTCTCGATGTCACAGCCTAAGTTATCAGAGCCAGCCATCGCCACGAATCACAACAAGCAAGCGCTTCTGTCCTTCTGGTATAACGTCTGCGTGGACTGCAGTGAGAACGTGCGTCTCATCGTCCAAAACCCTGTTGTCACAAAAAACATCGCCTTCAACTACATCCTGGCCGATCACGACGATCAGGAGGTGGTGCTGTTCAACCGCGGGATGCTGCCGGCGTACTACGCCATCCTGCGCATGTGCTGCGAGCAGTCACCCGCCTTCACCCGCCAGCTGGCCTCACACCAGAACATACAGTGGGCCTTCAAAAACCTCACGCCCCACGCCAGCCAGTACCCAGGGGTGAGCACAACATCCACTGTCCTTCTCTCCAGCAGATTCTGAACCAGTTACCAAAGTTATTACAAGAAATATGACCAAACAGTCATTTTTCTTTCATTTATATGATAGTTTATCAGTAGCTACACCACCATTCAAAAGGTTGAGGTCGGTAAGATTTTTAAATGTTTTTGAAAGAAGTCTCTCTTGCTCACCAAGGCTGCATTTATTTGATCGAAAATACAATAAAAATAGTAATATTGTGAAATCTTATTACAATTTAAAATAACTGTTCTGTATTTGAATATATTGTAGAATGTAATTTATTTTGGTGATCCAGTGCTGAATTTTCAGCATCATTACTCCAGTCTTCAGTGTCACATGATCTTTCAGAAATCTTTCTAATATGCTGATTTGCGGCTCAATGAACATTTCTGAATATCAGTGCTAAAAAGAGTTGAGCTGCTTTAATATTTGTGATTGATTAAACTGTGATGCATGTTTCAGGATTCTTTAAATAGAAAGGACAGCATTTATTGAAAGAAATGTTTTGTTACATTATGAATGGCTTTACTGTCACTTCAGCCATTATCATTATTTATTATACATTTTTTATTTGATATATGTTATGTGTGTATTTACTTTTGTTGTTTAAATAATGTGTATTACTAGAAAAAAAATCTGCATTTAAACAACATTCCCAAATTTTGATAACAGGTTCGATCTCATATTAGTAATATGTAGAATAAAATAAAATAATGCCTATAATAATGCTGCATTCAGTTTGATTTCATGTTATAAACAACATTTTCAGAGAGTTAAGCATTTCAGTAAACATTTTGTTTGTTAGTATTTAGTTGAGGTTCAAGCCATGTTGTCATGAAATGTGCCTCCTGTTTCTATCTGAGGGAATATGATGTCTGAATTTAAGTTTCAGCTGTTCAGGTTAATTCCGTTCAAGCAAATAACAGCATGTTCTTTCTTTCTCTGCAGGCGGTGGAGGAGTTGTTTAACCTGATGCAGTTGTTTGTGGCTCAGAGGCCTGATATGAGAGAGGAAGAGCTGGAGGATGTAAAGCAGTTCAAGAAGACCACCATCAGCTGTTACCTGCGCTGTCTGGACGGACGCTCCTGCTGGACCACTCTCATCAGGTACACACACACTCCTTAAAATCTGTTTTTTTTTTCAAGTATTTTACAAGACGGAGCCATTTTCATTCATACTAAACTCTTTGTGTACTCTCAGTGCCTTCCGTATACTGCTGGAGAATGATGAGGACAGACTGCTGGTGGTGTTCAACAGAGGACTCATCCTCATGACTGAGGTGTCCATACTCTCACTCTTTTCATGCATCTTCACATTTTAATGGACTGTCATGTAGAATTAAATATCTCTGTGTCTGCAGTCCTTCAACACCCTGCACATGATGTACCATGAGGCTACTGCGTGTCATGTGACCGGAGATCTAGTGGAGCTGCTGTCCATCTTCCTGTCTGTTTTAAAGGCAACGCGACCCTACTTACAGCGCAAAGGTACTATATTACCCACAATACACCACACATTTCACATGGAGTTTCTGATTACCCATTATCCACCTTAATTTGCAATACAAAACTACTAATTTACCCATAATACACCTTCACATGCAGTGCAAGTACTCATTACCCATAATGCACCTTACCATGCCATGCAAAAAGTTAAACACCTAAGTGCACAGTGCAAAACTACTCAGTTATCATAATGTGCATTATCATGCAATGCAAAAGTACTCCGTTACCCATAATGCACCTTAACGTGCAGTACAAAAACTACACATTACCCATAATGCACCTTAACATGCAGTACAAAAGCTACACATTACCCATAATGCACCTTAACGTGCAGTACAAAAACTACACATTACCCATAATGCACCTTAACGTACAGTACAAAAGCTACACATTACCCATAATGCAGCTTAACGTGCAGTACAAAAACTACACATTACCCATAATGCACCTTAACGTACAGTACAAAAACTACACATTACCCATAATGCACCTTAACGTGCAGTACAAAAACTACACATTACCCATAATGCACTTTAACGTGCAGTACAAAAACTATTCATTTCCCACAATGCACCTTAATGTGCGGTACTACACATTACCCATAATGCACCTTAACATGCAGTACAAAAACTACTCATTACCCATAATGCACCTTAACATGCAATACAAAAACTACTCATTTCCCACAATGCACCTTAACGTGCAGTACAAAAACTACTCATTACCCACAATGCACCTTAACGTGCAGTACAAAAACTACTCATTACCCATAATGCACATTAACTTGCGGTACAAAAACTACTCATGTCCCACAATCCACCTTAACATGCGGTACAAAACTACTCATTACCCATAATGCACCTTAACATGCGGTAAAAAAACTACTCATTACCCATAATGCACCTTAACATGCGGTACAAAAACTACTCATTACCCATAATGCACCTTAACTTGCGGTACAAAAACTACTCATGTCCCACAATCCACCTTAACATGCGGTAAAAAAACTACTCATTACCCATAATGCACCTTAACATGCGGTACAAAAACTACTCATTTCCCACAATGCACCTTAACATGCGGTAAAAAAACTACTCATTACCCATAATGCACCTTAACATGCAGTACAAAAACTACTCATTTCCCACAATGCACCTTAACATGCAGTACAAAAAATACTAATTTCCCACAATGCACCTTAACATGCGGTAAAAAAACTACTCATTACCCATAATGCACCTTAACATGCAGTACAAAAAATACTAATTTCCCACAATGCACCTTAACGTGCAGTACAAAAACTACACATTACCCATAATGCACTTTAATGTGCAGTACAAAAACTATTCATTTCCCACAATGCACCTTAATGTGCGGTACTACACATTACCCATAATGCACCTTAACATGCAGTACAAAAACTACTCATTACCCATAATGCACCTTAACATGAGGTACAAAAACTACTCATAACCCACAATCCACCTTAACTTGCAGTACAAAAACTACTAATTTCCCAGAATGCACCTTAACGTGCAGAACAAAAACTACACATTACCCATAATGCACCTATAGAATTATTACTGAAGTACCTACAATGCACCTCATGCAATATGTGCAACACAAAAGTAACTCATTATCATGCAATTTAGCATGCAATGCAGTAATACTTTATTACCCATAATGCACCATTACAAGCCATGCAAAACTACTGGTTGGCCCTAATACAGCTTAATCTGCAGTATAAAATTACTCATTACCCATAATACACCTTTATGATCGGTACAAAAGTAGTTATTACCCGTAACACTCCTAAAGAATAAATTCTCAAGTACCCCATTACCCATAATGCACCTTATGCAATGCAAAAAGTACCCATAATTCACTTGTACATGCACTGTAATCTCAATCACTGCTCATCTGTGCGTCTGTAGATGTGAAGCAGGCGTTGATCCAGTGGCAGGAGAGGATTGATTTCGCTCATAAGCTGCTGACGCTGCTGAACTCTTACAGCCCACCGGAGCTGCGTAACGCCTGTCTGGGTGAGTCGCCACATCCATGAACCAGATTTCAGATAAACAGAAGTAGCAGATGAACGTGATCTGAATGTGCATGTTTATCATTCTCAGATGTTCTGAAGGAGCTGGTGCTCTTGAGTCCTCATGACTTCCTGCACACGCTCGTGCCCTTCCTGCAGCACAACCACTGCACCTACCACCACAGCAACATCCCCAGTGAGTCCCGCCAGAACCTTCATACACACAGCACTGATCATCATCATCACGATCACGTGATCTCTAACACTGTCTGTGTGCGTTTGCAGTGTCGTTTGGCCCGTACCTGCCCTGTAGAGAGAATATCAAGCTGATGGGCGGGAAGAATAACATTCGTCCTCCCAGACCGGAGCTCAACATGTGCCTGCTGCCCTCGATGGTGGAGACCAGTAAGGTGTGTACGAGACCAGCGCATGAATCCTGTCACACGCTGAGCTTTAGTTATTCATCGACTGTGTTTTGTGTTTCCTGTAGGGTAAAGATGAGGTGTATGACAGGATGTTGTTGGACTACTTCCTGTCCTATCATCAGTTCATTCACCTGCTCTGCCGAGTCGCCATCAACTGTGAGAAGTTCACAGAGACTCTGGTGAAACTCAGTAAGGATGCTTCACTCTCGAAAGCTCTGTTTGACTCTGTGTGTGTGTGTGTGTGTGTGTGTGTGTGTGTGTGTGTGTGTGTGTGTGTGTGTGTGTGTGCGTGTGCTGATGGTGTTTATTCACTTGTGTGCAGGTGTGTTGATAGCATATGAAGGACTTCCTCTACACCTGGCTCTTTTTCCAAAACTATGGACAGAACTCTCTCAGTCTCAGGTAAAATCTCCTCAACATGTGTGCTGAAGAAATAAGCCCCTGGAAGTCATGTGTTACAATGATTTTACCACAGGTTAAGCATGATGAGATGTGGTGCCTAAAACTATGGCAAAAACATGCATAGTTTTGATGTAATAAAACAATAAATAATCAATTCCGTATCAAAACTAAACTAAATTTTACAATTCCGTAAAATTGCTGTCATGCCTAATTTTTTTATATATTTTTTAAAACATTATTATTATTATTATTATTATTATTATTATTATTATTGTTGTTGTTGTTGTTGTTGTTTTCATCATCATTACATAGCTAATCATTCATTTATAGCTTTGAAGAATTTTATTTAAAATAATTATTATTAATAATCAATTTAATATCAAAACTGTGGTAAAATTACTATGATGCATGGCTTTGAATTATTCTATTTTAGCAACAGTAATTATTATTTTTATATCTCTTTATAATAATAATAATAATAATAATAAATTGTAAAATTTTAACAGTTAAGGGTGTAAAAATAAAAAAACAATTCTTCATGTTACATATTACCATAATCACATTTTAAGCACTAATTACACAATACAATATTTTTAGTAAATAGTAATAATAATAATTTATATATATTATAATTTATTATAATCTTTCCTTTACTCCTCTAATATTTCCTATCTATTTATAATAACAAAATATATACAAAATATATATAGTTTTTTTTTACTTTTAAATATAGTTTTTATTTCCAAAAGATTTGTTTTTGTATATATTAATAATAATAATATCTTTTCAAAGTGCTCAGACACTTTAAATGAGACGCACAGCAATAATCACACATTAAGTAATTTAAAACGCATTACATTACATTACATTACAGTGTAATTTTTAATTACACATTTATGTATGTGAGTTGGATTCCTTATATGGGCGACACTATATTTCAGAGGCATAATTATGAAAATAAAGCTATTTCATCCAACCAGAAGTGAGAATCTGATGTGTGTGTGTTCTGGTCTCTGTCAGTGTGCGATGGCTCAGTCGTGTGTGAAGCTGTTGTGTGAGGATCCAGCATTTGGAGAATACATGAAATGCATCCTGATGGACGAGAGAAACTTCCTCAACAACAACATCGCCTACTCCTTCCTCACCTGCTTCTTACATAAAGTAAATACATGCACATCTACTTCTCACGCAGATCTGATGTAATCATGGGTTATCTCCACTTAGTTTAATGCTATTCTGGAGTTACTACACAACTCACTTGAATACTTGATGTTGATTGGTCAATTCTGTGGCCAAAAATATAATTGACTGTTGTCCCAGAAACGGTGCTAGTTTTGTGTCTCATGACGTAATTACAAACCTTGTTCAATGCAAGTTACACCAATTGAAGTTTATTTTGAAAAGTGTCTTTGCTCTCTGACATTGAGCATCTCGTGCTGCTGTTTAAAACTTGATTTGTGTGTGTGTTTAGGTGCAGGTGCAGGTGTTATCAGGCCAAAGCTGCTCGAATCTCGTCAATGTGCTGGTGACCAACCTGCTGAACGAGTACCACAGCCTGCAGCCTGAGCTGACCAATCAGAGAGCAGAGTTGAGCAAGACCAGCAGCCTCCTGAACGCAGTCAGTACAGCTTCACCTCACGTCTTACCCATCGCTCCAGAGCTCTTTATTCATCCCTCTCTCTCTCTCTCTCTCTGTCTGTGTGTCTCTGTTGAAGATCTGCGTGCGCTGCTGCTGGTGCTGTCAGTTTACGCCCCTCAGCAGCTGGATCCTGCTCTAGGTCCGGCTCTACAGGAGCTGCTGTCCAAATGCAGACTGTGTCTGCAGCACCGCACCACATTAGAGATGGAGGCCAAGGAACGAAAAACTAAAGGTGTCAATACACACACAAACACCCTTGTTTCACTGCCATGCAAAAATAAAAAATAAAAAGTAACTAATAACAATAATACTTTTATTTAAAGAGCGTTTTTCAGGGTACTCGACTTTAACAAGTATTATTTAAAAATATTAAATATCTTTAAGTAAATATTTAAAAATAAATAAAACTTGTTGGTATATATATATATATATATATATATATATATATATATATATATATATATATATAAAATGCTAGCAACATCTAAAGCTACAAGAAAGGAAATATGCATTTCTTAAACACCACGGCTTTGAATTATTTAAAATATGATATAATATTTATTTAATTAAATATAAAATAGTAGCAACAGCTAGGGGTAAAATAAGAAACTTTTTTACATCTTACAAATGACTAAAAGTACATTTTAAACAGTGATTACATATTGTAATTATACATAAATTTAAATGTATGTAAGTGGGTATTATGCATAATGTGCACGTATTGTTGATGACATCACCGGGTTCATTTTATATCTCGGTCTGTTTCGCAGTGGACGAGGAAGGCGTCACTCCAGTGAAGCGCCGGCGGGTGAGCAGCAGTGCTGAAGATCGGCCGGCAGACAGCGTCTGTCCTCCATCTGCTTCCTCCTCATTGGCTCCCTGCTCGGAGCAGAAGGCGGAGCCAGGGGAGGCGTTAACACCCACCAGCACTTCTGACACCGAAACCCGAGACTCCTCCCTCATCGACCCGGGAGTGGAAAACGACCCACCCTCTCCTGACAGCGCGTCCCTCGAGGAGAAGAAAATGGATGTTTCTTCTTCTTCTTCATCATCTTCGTCATCATCCTCCTCCCTTCCTGAAGCGTTTGGCCGAGCGGACGAACCTCCACCACAGATAGCTGGAAGAGAGGATGAGGAAGAGGAAGATGGGCGGAAGGAAGCGCAAGAGCAGGAGGCAGAGCCAGAGCGAGAGGAAGTGCCCTCCACTTCCTCCTCCTCCTCGTCCTCCTCCGCTGACTCAGTGCTTTTACTCTCCAGCCTGCCTGATGCTGCCGAAGGGCGGAGCTGCTCGCTTCAGGAGGCGGAGTCAGGTGGGTGTGGCCACGCCCCCGCACAGGATGCTCTGGAGATGCTGTCACGCACAGTCGAGGCCACGATCGCTGTGGTTGCCAAACTTTCAAACGGGAAAGGAGGGGCACGCCCCTCAGCTTTGTGATGTTGCTATCGCGTCCCTCCTTTTTCGCATTTCACATTTTCATGTTCGCCATGCTGTTCAGTTTTGTCTTTTTAAGAGTAATTGAAGTGTAACTTTTTTTTTTCTTTTCCCGCCCTTTGGCCTCGCTCTTTATCTGTTTTAGGTTCCAACACAAAACGTTCTGTTTTCCGGTTCCAGAAAACTGAGCTCCGCATTAATTGTACAGAACGAAAAAAACAACTGGAGCGTATTTTTGTCAAAGGGCAGTTTCTTTTTTTAAACTGTGATTTTGTTGGTTTCTTTGTTTTGAAGTGGTTTGTTTTCGAGGCTGCAGTGAAACAGGGAAAAGGTTTACAACGTTTTAGACCCATCAGTGCATAATTTAATTTGCGTTTTTATTCACGTGTATTATTATTATTATTACGATTGTCTTCTGTGCCAGTTTTGTACTTACAGATGTGAGGCTGAGAAGGCCTTGCTGTTTTTTTTTCTTTTCTCTCTCTGTGGTGGATATCAAAAACTATGTTTACTTTGTATATTGAAAAGAAAGAACGAACCACAAGAACCTTGATTCTGTAAAGAATCTTCTAGATGTTGCCTGGCTTTGTAAATTAGATGGTTAAAAAATATATATATATATATAAATATATATATATATATATATATATATATATATATATATATATATATATATATATATATATATATTTCTGTTTGATGTATGTATACAGTATATATCCATTCAAGCGCCATATACTGTATATATAAATCTACTGTGTATATACCTACGTTGTGTATATAGAAACTTACGGTGCTCTTTTCAGGCTCAGAACATTTGTGGCCAGAATATTGCACATTTGATGGAACAGTTGGAGCTCTATTTTATTTACCGAAATACATTCCATAATCTATTGGATGTCATTTTTGCGTTCTCTGTATTTGATTTCTCTCAGTCTTTTTGTTTTGATTTATTTTAATATAGGATATAACTTAATAAAATTTTAATGATTTAATTATAAATCAAGTCCAAAAAGCAGGTTGTGAGGTGATTTTTATTATTATTTTTCTTTCTTCTGAGTGTAACTAGTGGCTGATGGCTGTGTTTGGAATAGAATACTGGTGTACAGCATACTATAGTGTACACTGCATACTTCCTACCTTTTTTTTGCTGTAAATGCATCAAACATTTCAAATGGTAGTAATGTTGCCTTGTTTAATAGAAGCAAATTTAGTTTAATTTTAGTTTTCATTTCAGAAATTATTACTGTTTATTTATATATATATTTTAATGCAATTTTTTGGCGTAAATGCCTCAACATTTGCCATTCAGGTCGGATTAATCTTTAAAGAAGAAGAAAGGAAAAAGTACAAGTATGCTTTTCTGAGCACAGCCCAAAGCACAAACTGGTTGGAAGTGTGCTGGATTAAAACTCAAAAGTCTCAGTTGTGGATTGACCTGTGATAAATACACACACACACTTTGGTTAAGAAACATTTTTTTAAAAGTTTAATCATTCTAAAAAGGTATTTACATCAAAGATATAAATTAAAAGCGTTTTGATACACAATCATAAAGTGCAAAAGCCTACTGTTATTTGTGAGCAGGTTTTGGGACATTCAAGTCCCTTTGTAAAAGACCACATTGAATATTAATTATCAAAATGCAAGGCAGTTAAATGTACTTGTTACTTAAAAGAAAAGAAAAACATGTATACGAAGAATATGTTTGCTCTTTTCCAAAAATGGGTGAGTTTAAGACGGCATCTTAATTGAAACCTAGAAGTGACCGATATTGCACACTCTACATGGGCAGCAAGCATAAAATGTTGAGTAAAACTGACAATTTTTCATTATTAACTGAAAGAAGTATATTTATAGTCAACATTTCACTCTGTCTTGTCACAATGCATTATGGGATTAGCTTGTATCTTTTGGAATTGCCTTAAAATGCAACTCACTAAGTTTTGGAACAGAGATTTAACAGTGATCAGAATTCATTTGAAAACTCATGAAGTCTTCTAATCCATCAGGATGTTTTCATAGGGCAGAGATGCTGCTTCCAGTTTTCAAATCTGTATCATTTTCGGGATCTCTTTCAAACTTGCGTGTGTTACTGAACTCAACCTGAAAAACAACATTTGTAATAAGCATTTGTACATGCAAGCTTCTCAGTTCCACAGAATGCTGGCTGAATTCTAATTCTGAATTGAGTGCTTTACCTCGTTGGCTGCTTCTTTTTTGCTATCAACAGAAGAAACATGTTTAGTCAAACATCTCAGAAAAAAAAACTGATGCATATTTTGTTTTTGAGATCAAATTTTTTAAACGTGTGTATCTTGGCATCTGCTCTTTGACAATATAATTGTTTACCTGGTAAATTTAAGACCACTGTCAAAACTTGATCTGATCTCGGTTCTGCCAATATTGAAGCTCTCTTTGTCAGAATCTGTGTACTTCATTTTCTTATTCCTGAGGCAGCAAAAACAATGTATATATGTAAAAATATTTATACACTTGGAAAAAAGTTTCCCCCTTAAAAATGAGTAGTCCTTCGTTCAAAGTCAACATACGGTTTAATCAGTAACCACCAATAAGTTACCTAACGAGATAGACAGTTGTCAGAGTGATAAGTCCCACAATGCTTATAGCCAGCAGAACACTGAGAGCGATGAGTGCTGCTTGACTGGAATCTTCAGAATTGTTTCCAGAACCATCCTCCACTTTGAATTCCAAATTGGAGCCAAACACCTTCTCCAGTTCCACTTTTAAAGCATTTTGATTACTCTGCAGTTTCCTGTGGGAGTCGACACAATTCAGATCCCTCAAACTCGCATTTAAATTACATAGACTTTTGCTTCAGTGGAAACCAAGTAGGCTTTAAAAAAAAAAAAAAAGTGAAATAATTAATGAATGTATTGCATTTCTAACGTACTCTTTGACCTCCGTGGCTTCAACGACAGCACCACTGGAGTCCATGGAGATGAAGCTGATGTAAGTCTTGGCTGTAGATTCTCGGAGAATGGTGCGCATCTCAATCCCATCCTCAGCTCTCACGCTGAGGATTTTCACAGTCAAACCTAAAGCTTTCTTCATGGAACTAAGAAAAAACACCAATTAAACATTCAGTATGATTTGTGAATTGCAAAAATTCAACACAAAAACGATTTTCAAGTAAGAGGGATTCTTGAGGTCAACTGACCAAGTTATTGAGATTATAAGTGAATAATGATGTCAGTTTTAGTCTTTCTCAGTCAAAGTGACTTTAGAAGATTTGGAAAATATGTATATGTATTATTTTATTGTATCTTTTTGGAGCTTGATAGGCCCATGGTCACTGTGAAAAAAACTTTCAGTTTGTCTTGCAGTGAAAAGTCTGCAGCATCAGGTTTGGAATAATGTGACGGGGAGTAAATAGTGACAAAATGGGTGAACAATTTGGACACTGTCTTAAAACACAAATTACAATGATTAAATTTCCCTTCTGTCCCCATGCAAAGTGGGCTGAGAAATGGCAATTCTCCTACTCTTCAGTCTCTGGTATCTTCTTCTCCACTGTGAACACGGGCTGGTTTAGAGAGAGGACCACGACATTGTCGCTTTCACTTTCTTTCACTGTGAACTGTTGGTGGAAAACATGAGAGCTTGTTTTCATCTTTTCAGTTTTCACAGTTCTCAGTCACAATGCCCTTGGTAACTTGAAAAAGCGTTCTATTTCTTTTCCCCTCCCTCCCTCTCTCTATTTCTTCTTACCTCAAGTTTTGTGGTTGTGAACAGTCCATGTTTATCAGTGGCTTTAGCCTGTAAAGTGAACAGACCGTTGCCAACACTAGAAGCATCCAGTACATAGATCTGACCAGTGTTTGCCTCCACTTCCACCAGAGATGTGGACTCCAGTAGTGAATACAGCAAATCTGAGCTCTCACCAACATCAGGGTCTGATGCCTGAGGGACACACGACATTTCAACCACTTAGATTAACCTCCCAAAAAAACAATTACAGTCAGTGTGTGTACATTCATTGCATTTACAACTGATGTCTATGAACTCTTTTGAAAAGCACCAGCCACGTCTGAGATTCACTTACCTGGACCTTCACTATAGGGAATTTGTATGGGGTGATACTGAAAATTTCGGCCTTATATGTTTCAGTGTCAAACACAGGAGCCTCATTTACATTCTCAACCTGAACACTGACCTGAAAATTAAGAGAGAGTAAGTCAAGTGCTACTATATATAATTTGGCTTTAACATGTGTTGGAACATCAAGACTTAGGCCCGAAACACATTCTACGCAAGTATGTGAACACAAACTTGTCATTGCATTCTTACATTTGTCAGAAAGCAATTCATATTGCTGCAAAGTTCTTTGTGCATTCTCAGTGTTGCATCAAGGGGTGCTGTTTCCTTTAGTTGTTTTCTAGGACACCTACTCAACATAGTATTTTAGCTATCTGCCATTGGTGTTTGCATACTTGTGTAGAGTTTGTTTCTGGCCTTAGTTTGTAGTAAGAATAGTACCATTGTCTCTGCAGTGTTTGGAGGAGTTCTGGAGTCTATGGCCTCTACGGTGAGGATGTACAACTCCTCTTCCTCCTTGTCCAGTGGTCTGACAGCTTTTATGGTTCCTTCCTCATCCACAGAGAAGACATCCTCATGTGACTTCATGTTATAGCTGACTGTAACCAGTGGACTCCCTGGGAATGCCTTGACTTTGCCTACTATTGTGGCCTCAGGTTCATTCTCCTTAATTTTGAAGTTGTAGGATGAGTTCTCAAAAGCCACATTCTCAGTGAGAGAGGAAATTTTGAAGTAGATCAAGACTTCGGCTACAGAGAGAAGAAAGATGTTAGTTTTGACATGTTCATTGGATCACATTTGAATACTGAAGGGGGGGGTGGGGGTTAACTAAGAATAAACTCCTCCCAAAGAACTGTTTATTTGCAAACATTATCTGAACTGTTTGAACACAATGTTCACAGGAATAATTCAAAGGAATTATGCAAACCTTCATCAGACTGTGCTGGGGTTCCATGATCTGTCGCTGTAGCAGTAAGGGTGAGCAGCATGTCTTCTGTGACATCACTTAGGTCAGAGGTCAGAGTGATGTCTCCTGTTTCAGCATCCAGTGCAACCATGGAAGACTCTTCAGCGAAACTACAGAAAGACAACATTCATGCATCTGTCTCAAAAAAAATGTCATGTAGGTAAGTGTATTTTTATATTGAAGAGTTTAACTTTTCTAAACGGAAGCTTAGTTATAAGTATGAAAGTCTTGAACTTACCTGTAGCTAATGATTGCGTTGGATCCAGCATCTTTATCTGTGGCAGAGAGGGTCAGCAGCACCTCTCCAACCTTGGCGTCTTTAACCAGAATGCTTCTGCTGTAGGTGTCAGAGCTGAAGACTGGAGCGTTGTCATTGACGTCTGTGATACTAACCCTCACTGTGGTGATGTTCTGCAAAAATAAACACAAGCAACCCTTTTCTAGTACAGACCAAAAGCCCATATTTACAATGTTTAACTTAAGTTTTGTAATTAGTATCAGGTATCCAGAGGTTGAATATTGAAACAAAGTTGGATCCACAGTGCAATATCTTAGTCAATAGCAGCTTAGACTGGTTGATCATCTGTGCAACATAAAAAAACACTACCTGGAGTTTGCTTTACATGTCATGTAGAGAGGAAAAAATATTAAATATGATATAAATTTAAAGCAAAAGTAGCCAACCCTGTTCCTGGAGGGCTACCATCCCCCAGAATTTAGCTCCAGCCCTAATCAAACACACCTGAACCAGCTAATCAAGGTATTTTAGGATTAATGTAAATGTCCAGTCAAGTGTGTTGGGGACAAGTTGACGCTAAACTCTGCAGGACAGTGGGCCTCCAGGAGCAGGATTGGAAACCCCTGTTTAAGAGCAAGGGTAGACAACCCTGATCCTGGACAGCAACCATAGACTGTATAAAAACATGGACATAGCTCAAAGTGGCAGCACGTCACTCGCGGATAATCGAAAATGGGTAAAAAGGTGGGAGCAGGTTGCTGAAGCAATGCCCACCTAGCTCGACGGCAGTGTCAGCAGCGGCAATCCACCTGTCACTCAAGTGTCCACGCCCTTAATTATGCAGAACTTTAAGGCATAATATAATTTAAACAGATGAGTTATAAAAAAATTCACCCCCCCCCCCACAGTTGTCATGAAGGGCAAAATTAGCTCTATAGACCAAAATAGTTTTTTGAAACAGGCTGTTTCTGCTTTTTTCTGCTGTAAAGTTGGGCATTTTAACATGGGGAGTCTATGGGACTGACTCCCTTTTGCAGCCAGCCTCAAGTGGCCAGTTGACGAATTACAGTTTAAGTCACTTCCTTGTTGGCTTCATGAGAGAGAGCGGGAGGTTGTCGCTTGATTCCAACCCTGCTCCAACACACCTGCCTGTAATTTTCAGGTGATACTGAATACCTTTGCCTGTTTTAGGAGAACTTAAGAAGAGGTGGAGATCAATGAGGTGAAGTTTACTCTCCATGGGCAGGTTTGGACACCCCTGTTTTGTAAACTCAGATGAACTCAACTTTGGCAAAAGGTAGCTCCCCAGGAGCAGGGCTGGTTACCCCAGCTTTAGAGCGAACTTGAATGTTTTTCTAGTTCAGGTTCAAGATTTTTTTGTTACATTGGCAATATGCACCAGTAATCTGTAAACAGACTGTGGAAATACAGTCTGAGGTTGTGACTAAGAATGTACCAGTAAGTACAATAACAACTGTATTGAAGTTTGATCATGTTAATTCTACAAAGAAAAGAAAATTACATTTCCCTGTGGGCTCCCATGATCCACAGCAACAATGACCAAATCATACACATCTTGTGTCTCTCGATCCAGCTCCTCAATAGCTAGTAGGGTCCCATCCTAAAGGGGAACAGCAAATAAATATAAAATAATAATAATAAGAATTGAATCTGACAATGCTCTGTCATTGGTGTAGTTCCTCACATCTTTGAAGCTGAAGATATTACTGAAAGAAGAAATAGTCATGGTGACACGTCCATTTTCTCCAATGTCAGAGTCTGTGGCTGAGATTAAGCACACCTCTCCAGGTGATGAGGGAGTGTACACACCTTCCTGAATCTCAATGGGCTCTGGGAGAGGAAGGAATTGTGGGTTGTTGTCGTTGACGTCCAGAACAGTGATGGTGACCTGAGCTGTGGAGCTTAAACCATCAACAGGCAGGTCTACAGCTATTACCTAAAGAGGACAATGCAAGTATCCCACTTAGAATGAATATTTATCCTGAACATTTTGGTTCAAGAGATGAATGTGATAGTTTTGTACCTCAATGTTGTATTTGTCTGTAGTTTCTCTATCCAAGGTGGCATCACTCCTGAGAGATATTACTCCTTGATTGCTGATAATGAAGGTATCGCTATCCATGATAAACTGACCTTTAGAGAACCCACCCTGATCGGAAAGAAAATGAGAAAAGGAAAGTTCATCAACTTGGAATGTTGGCTTGACAAAGCTATACCTGGAAATTTACAAGGTGAATTTGAAAGTTGTTTAAATATTTTGTAGTTTAAATACTTGAGCAGTTAGAAGAGAGACTGGGACCTGTTACATATGCCTTGTATGCATGACTTAGCTGTTCCTAAACTTTTCAGAGTAATTGGTAGGAAATTTTGTCAAATTGTTGATAGGGTGGCTAAGGTGTTCAGGGGCACTGCTATGGTTTCTGGGCCCCCTGAACAGCATATTGACTTGGACGCCCTTGGTAGAAATTGCATTCCGAGGGGCTTGGGTTGTGTTAGGCCCCCCATCTGAACAAGGCCCTTGGAATCATCCTAACCATCCCCCAGTTACGCCCCCCCTGAAGGTTACTGAGTTTTAAGTTGACGCTAGAGTGTTTGGGTGGTAGCTGAGTGTTGCTAAGAAGGTGCAGATGTTCCGATGTAGTTTCCATGCAGCTGCAAGAAAAATGAGTCAGAGCAACTCTGCAACTGCTTAACATGGTGTATATTAGAAGGCTATTGCTATGTGGTTGCTAGTGTTTCGAGTTGATTACTAGAGCATTGCTAAGGTCTTCTGGGTGTTTGCTAGTGGCATTGGTTAATAGGGGGTTTCTCGGTTGTTACTAGACTTTAGGGGAGAGGGACTTTTCTTACCTCATCCTCATCTGAAACTTCCAAAGATTCCAGAGCAGTTCCACCTGCAAGGTTTTCATAGACGGACATGTCATACTGGTCCTTACTGAACACAGGAGCTTTATCGTTTACATCCTCAACCCACACAGTTACCAAAGTACTGCCATTGAGAGTGGGGTTTCCTCCATCTCGTCCCTCCACCTCTAGAGTGTACCGCTTAGCTTTGCCGTAATCCAGTTTTCCAGCTAGGCTTATGGAACCAGACTCTTCATCAATGGTAAAGACGAATGGTGTCGAAGAAGGCTCCTGTTTGACAATGTGATAAGTCACAATAGCATTTTCACCGTCATCTTTGTCTGTTGCCATGATGTCTATGACACTTGTTCCTACTTCAGCATGCTCGGACACTGTGGTCTCATACTGTTGTTTGGAAAATATGGGAGCATTGTCGTTGATGTCAGTCAAGGAGATGTCCAGAGTGGTGGTAGCTGAACGTGACGGGCGACCCTGATCTTGGGCAGTGATCATTAAGCGGTACTCATTTTGGGTCTCCCTGTCAAGGGGAGCTACTAGGGTTATCACCCCTGTTTCTTGGTCAACACTAAATCTCCCAACACCTCCCAGGATGGTGTATCGCACTTCACCATTAAACCCTAAATCCGCATCTGTGGCTGTTACGGAGGTTACATCGTCTCCCACCGTGTAATCCTCTGATATTGAGACAGTAGCAGGGTGAATTTCAAACTCTGGACTGTTGTCATTGATGTCCAGCACCTCAACCAGGACTGATGCCTCATCCCGGTTAGTTCCATCTGATATCGACACCTGCACAGTGTAGCTGCTCTTCTCCTCAAAGTCTAGTTTGACTTTGGTCAAGAGAACACCTGTGTCCTGGTTTATAGAGAACTTGTCGGTTTCACTCTCAACCCTTAAGATGACAGGAACCATAGGATCAAGGGACAGGAAGTCAACCTGTAAACGAGAGAGTACACATTGGTCCATGATTAGAACATTTACCAGATTTCCTCTGTTTTTTTTTTTTACTGTATGTGAGAACTCAAAATTGATTAACATTTAAAGGAATGCATGCCATTTTCAAAATCTTCTGATTTTTAGTATATTATGATTCTTTCAGTCTGTTCCTCACACAAAGCTGTCAAATAACTTTAGAAGACTAGAAATATTGTGTAAAGGTTGTATGGACCACTTTGATGGTCCTTTTATGGAGTCCGTTTTGGAGATTGACAGTCACATGGAAAACAAAAAAGCTTGCACACCACTTGTGAATTTCTTCTTTTTGTATTACACAGAAAAAATATGTTTGAAACAACATGAGGGTGAGTAGATAATGACAGAATTTTTCATTTAAAAAAAAAAATGTTTTTTGAGATATGTGACTGTCCTCGAAGACCCTGGTTGGAGCTTTGACGCTTGCAAAATTTCAAGTAGATTTGATCAAGGAATCGGAAGTTACAGCCAAATTCATGTTTTTCCTATTATAGCGCCAACAAGTGGCCACGCTCTGCCATTTTTTGTGTGTCCTCATATTGAGTCCATAAATTAGTGTACCAAGTTTGGTGTAAATATCTCTGTGTTCGTATTTCTTTAAATCAAGATTTGTTTGTTTAGATGGTTGTAAATCAGCAGACCATTTTATTGTCATCAAAGGTTTTTTATTTCAGTTACAGGGCCAGTGCCTCTGGAAAGAAGATCTGATAAGGAAACTGTTTGTGCTGTAAGGACCTTCACGATGTCTGCATCTGCCTGATCCTCCTCTACTTGTCCCTGGTAGGTGTCCCGAAGGAACTGAGGGTGAGACTCTCCAGGTGCCTTGACATTCACTATTGCAGAAGTTGATCTGCTTATAGCACCTCCTAATGGTATGAAAAGAAAGTGCAGTGGTTTTTAAGCCAAAAGTAATGTATGCACAGCCATATATGCCTCCATCAAATGCCTTCCAAAACACCTAGATATGAAAACTTACCATCTTTTGCAGTCACATAGAGGGCAAATTCAAGGATTTTATCGTCCACCAGGCCGATTTCTTTAACTAGTGTAATCTCCCCATTATTCTCATTAATTTCAAAATGACCTTTCTCATTTCCAAACACAATGGAGTAGCTGATTTCCCCATTTGAACCTTCATCCAGGTCTGTTGCTTCAACTTACATGAAAATGTACGTATATTTAGTATACAACTTCTTTCCAATGTTTATGGTATAGTAGTCATCGTATAATGAAATTATGAATCCTCTGAAAATGTACTAAAATATTGATCGGATTGGAAAACATTTAAATGACTCAACAAAACAATGATTCATCACCTTGACAACCTGCATTCCAATAGTCTGATTGCTGAAAACTTTGCCCTCATACTTGGAAGTTGTAAACTGTGGACTGTTGTCATTCTCATCCAGGAGGACAATGGTCACATCTGCTGTTGCTTTGTTGGTGGAAAGAGAGGTTTCTTGTGCTTCAACCTAAAAAAAAAAAAATCGGCATGCTTACAATGCAGCGGTACTTGAAACCAATGTGATCACATGATTCTTCATTGCACAAAAATCATAGTGATATCTAATGATAAAATGAGCCGTATCGTTACTTGAAAACTGAAGCTATTTGTGGTCTCTCTGTCTAGGTCTGCAGATCTTTTCACCAGAATAGTTCCATCAGGGTTGATGGAAAAAGGGACGGAGTCTGGAATAATCTGCAGTGTTCCCATAAATCCTCCCTAGGGTGAAAGAGGTCACTTAGTAAGTTCTTGTTTCAATTATTTTTTTTTGTTTTTCAATCACTTAGTTTTTTCAATCACTTTTTTTTTTTTTTTTTTTTTTTTTTTTTTTTTTTTTTTTTTAGGAACAGTACCAGGTCTAGGTCAGTGACTCTTGTCTGAAGCACAAACTGGCCCTGTGGTGAATTTTCTGGAATAGACTCTGTGTATTGATCCTTGTCAAATTTCGGTGAATTGTCATTCTCGTCCTCAATGGTGATGGACACCACAGCATTTGCTGTTTTACTGGCATCATCCTGCTGAGTTGCCTATTTTGGGATATAATGATTAGAAAACACGAACAACCAAAATACTAAGAATTCTTCAGATTCATTACATCAGCCTAATCTTTAATAATTGAATGTGTTTAGAAATGTCTTATACCTGTATGTAAACCATTATCTTCTCAAATTCCTCTCTGTCCAGTGCCGATGTCACAGAGATGACCCCAGTACTTTCATTAATATCGAAGTTGCTCTGATATTCTTTAGGATTAACTGGAACAAAAATGTGGATATATGTGCTTTGTTATTATCAGAAACTATAAAGTACTCGTTTTGTCAATTCCATTTTACTATGCTTGACTATTTTTGGTGGCATTTTACATCCCTTCATATTATCAGATTTAAAATGAGACTTTCATCTCTAGCTCTCCCACAGTTATTGAGAAACTATATTTGGAAACAGGTGGAGGAGGTTGCTTAGATTAGGACGTATGTCATGTAGGTGTGTTGTAAATCTTCTGTTAACAGCACCTGCTGTTATGCTGTAAACTACAGGTTCGTTGATGCCTGTGTCGCCATCTTGAGCTTTTATGGCCTCAGGAGTGACAGCTGACAGTTGTCCTAACTGTGCATGGACAGGAAAGACATAAAGGGTTTTATTTGTGGGGCCAGACACGTGTTTTAAGCATTGATCTTGTTCTCTGAAGTCATTTACCTGGTTTTCCTTAAAGGATGCCTCATAGAGACTGTGATCAAAAGAAGGGTTTAGATTGTCAAAATCTTCAACTGTTATTGTAGCTGTTGCAGTGTCACTAAATCCTCCTATATCCTGCAAAGAAACATAGTGTTGTGTTACTACTTTACTTTAAAATTATAATTAATCCAAAAATGAAAATCTCTTCATTTATTCTTGGTCCCCATCCACTTTCACTGTATGGAAAAAAGCAGCTTGGGCATTCTGCTAAGTATCTACTTTTGGGTTCCGTGTGTGAGTTTCTGATGACAGATTGAAATATTGAAATATTCCTTTAAGAAATAGACTACTAAATCTATCAAGTATAGTGATCAAAGTGATATGAATGCAGAACTGGTAGGATGTCAGAGTTTTTTCTTTACTCTTGCTTCCACAGTGAAGGTGTACTGTTGAACATTGTTGTAGTTCAGACGTTGTTTCAGCCTGATGTAACCGTCATTTCTCACTTCAAATTCATCTGGTACTGGAGGCTGTTAATAGAGGGGAAGTGATGAATTAAAATGAGGATATAGATAAGTTAATGGACACAAACTGAGCCTACATAGCAGTTAAACAATGCAGCATATTATATCAAATATATGAGAATTCTTCATGCCTTACCAGTATAGAATATTCAATTCTGTTGTTTTCTGGAGAAACGTCTGCATCTTCAGCCCTCACCCTGAGCACATTTGAACCCACAGCCGTCGTCTGCAGCAAAAGACACAGTTTACTACAAGATGTGAGATCTCTACAGCTGTATAAAGCCGTTACATTATACACACCTCTGACACTGATGTGCTGTATGTCTTGCTCTGGAAGATCGGAGGGTTGTCATTGAGATCCAGAACGTCTAATGTTCGGATGTTTTTTAGCTGAAATTATAGTCAAGGTTTATTTGCTGAATCTTTATTTATATAAAATTTGTCTTATTGGGTGATTTGATTAAGTTATTGTGTACATAAACATACCCCTGTGTTTAAGCAGGTGACTGAATAATATAATTTCTCTCCATACTAGAAGAAATAAAACATACAAAGAGTGAAAAAATAAACTGCAACACAATCAACTGTGAGAATGGGTAAAACCCAGCAGAGACTAACTGACACTATACCAACTCAATGAATCAGTGAGGCTGGAACAAACCTCCTTTAGTTCATCAGCGTCCAGGGGTTTTTTGGTCTGTATAGTAGCGGTTGGGTTTCCATCAGAATAAATCAGCTCCAGAAATTCCAAACCAATAGGAAAGAGATGTGCCTCCAACACCAGACGATCATCAGGTCCGATATTATTGATAATCTCTACATCTCCTGTAAGCCAGATCAAATACACATTCAAATATATTCTAACATACAATCAAATAATAAATAATCACGGAGCAAGCAAAAGCATTTTAAATTACCACAGAGGGATGTTATGAAATATACAGTACAGGTCAAAAGTTTGGAAACATTACTATTTTTAATGTTTTTGAAAGAAGTCTCTTCTGCTCATCAAGCCTGCATTTATTTGATCAAAAATACAGAAAAAACAGTAACATTGTGAAATATTATTACAACTTAAAATAATAAATTTACTATTTGAATATACTTAAAAAAAATAATTTATTCCTGTGATGCAAAGCTGAATTTTCAGCATAATTACTCCAGCCTTCGGTGTCACATGTAACATCCAGTCTATCACATGATCATTTAGAAATCATTCTAATATTCTGATTTATTATGAGTGTTGGAAACAGTTCTGCTGTCTAATATATTTGATGAATAAAAGGTTAAAAAGAACTGCATTTATTCAAAAAAAAAAAAATTCTAATAATATATATTCTAATAATATATTTTCTTTACTATCACTTTTTATCAATTTAACACATCCTTGCTGAATAAAGTATTGATTTTATTTAAAAAAAAAAGAAAGAAAAAAAATTACTGACCCCAAATTACAGACCAGCAGTGTATATTGTTATTACAAAATATTTATATTTTAAAAACATAGCTTTTTTTTTTTTTTTTTTTACTTTTTATTCATCAAAGTATCCTAAAAAAGTATCACATGTTCTGAAAAAATATTAAGCAGCAGAACTGTTTCCAACTTTGATAATGAATCATCATATTAGAATGATTTCTAAAGGATCATGTGATAATGATCCTAAAAATTCAGCTTTGCATCACAGAAATAAATGATAATTTAAAGTATAATAAATTTAAAAACAATTATTTTAAATTGTAATAATATATCACAATATTTTTTCTGTATTTTTGATCAAATAAATGCAGGCTTGATGAGCAGAAGAAACTGCTTTCAAAAACATTAAAAATAGTAATGTTTCCAAACTTTTGACCTGTACTGTATTTTAATAAAAACATACTACTACTAATAATAACAATACAAAAGTTTGCTTGCAAAAGTGAAAAAATGCATGTAATATTGTAAACTATTCAGTTAAAGTCATGTAAGCATATCTCACCTTCATGTCCCTCCGGAACACTCCCTATTCCGATTTCACTTCCAGCTGCACAGTTTATCTGTGTGGAAGCTTAAACAGCAACAAGTAATTGGTTTAAAGACCTAATAGACCGCTGAAAGCCTACATTCAGTACTACAGACAAACTCAAATCACACTTAAAAACATGACATTATAAAAATTGGCCAACATTTTTATTTTCAGTGTTTTTGCTGATATGCTGGTGACATGCTTCAGCTGTCATTCTAAATCAAATCAGCATATTATCTGGTTGCATAATGAATATTACTTTGTTAAAACTCATCTTATCACTTCGAAATATAACTGTTATACTAATATTAAGTTATATTACTTGTCCTGACAAGCATTTGACTTCATTAGACAGATATAAATCTGACTTACCAGTATCACTCCATACACCATGAATATGCAGAAAAACTAAAATAATTAAAGAATATAAAGAAAGTGAAAATAATGCCATCTTTAATTCACAGTCAGTGCAGCTTGTATTATGAAGCCCGGCAGTGAAGTGAATGACTATTCCTTCTTTAAAACCTCTCTCTGAGCGGTTCTTTATTGTATGTCATAAACAGTTATGGCCTCTGCTGTAAACAGGTACCAAAGGTGCTTCATAGAGACCCATAATACAGGATTGATGTGGGAGGGACTTTACAGAAATGATATAATGTTACAAGTTTATCTAAGATTTTGAACCTTTGATATGGACCCTTACTTGATATCGTTCTACCATTTCTCATGCAGTGGTTTCAGTCACTCATGTCTATTCGTGTTTATTATTATACAGCCTTTTGGAATACTTCGTTCTGATTGGTCAGTCGCAACATTCTGATGTCAAATGATCAGTACAATTTATATTTTCTGTTGTCATGGCAACTGATTTCGTATGTTGTGAATACTGAACAGTCAATGGCTCATTATAATAAAACAAACACGTTCCTATCTGGGATGTGACCAGCCTGTCAGGGTTTATTATGCAATAATTAAATGTACATTATTCCTTCCTTTATAATAAGCACTCATACATTGTCATAAGACCTTTATGCTGGACTTTGGCCTGCAATTGAACAGGCTGTAAAGATACTTAAAAACAATGAATAATTCACACCCTGCACTGCTATCCACCTTATTCTATGTTGATAATGCTAACAAAGATTATCTTATCACTGCTTATGATCCTTATTTATCAGAACCAGTGTTAA